>NC_050446.1:23776844-24119599 GCF_903995425.1 Onychomys torridus | reverse complement strand
ACAGACTCAGTGCTGTGTTTCTGTACTTGTTAGGTGTTACTAAAAGGATTGTGTAAGCACTGTTCCACCAAAACTATGATGACACTCAGTCTCCATGTCCCTTAGTAGCATTTTCCATAAGGAAAACTGCATCTCAATTGCATATACTCCACACATTTTTCTTTTCTTTCTCTCTTAAAATCTTTCAAATCTGATCTCAACTACTTATTTAACAACTGCAAGTGATAATTTTAGTGCCCATAATATCTGAATTCAGGTATAAAATTTCTAGTTCTTGATTTGCCACCAGGACAAAAGGATGAAAAGCCGGACACTTGTTGAGTAGTTCTTCCAGTGTAGCAAGACTATAGGAGCAAATAAATAAATAAATAAATAAATAAATAAATAAATAAATAAATAGCTGGAATGTGGAGTAGGTCCCCAATGGCTATCGTGTGTAAGAAACTCACCAGGAAAATCAGGACACAATGAAGGACATGAGAAATGGAATTGAAGCAGATGGGCTGAAGCCACCTGGGAAAGATGGCAACTGACAAAGCTTGCTAGGCTTTCAAATCTTTGCTCATACTTTTTGATTTGTACCCTACAATTGATTCCAATTCTCAGAGATACAAATGACAGGCAGTACAATTTTAATTTCCTACGCCTGTGAGACTTTATAGAAGATAAGCAGCAGGACAGGGTAGATAAAGGGGGCTTCCTGGAAGAGGAGGAAGTTCTGTGTCAAGGGGACATCAGCAGAACTAAGATTTCCACCACCACAAAATCAGAGGACAAGATGAAAACTAAGCCTATTTCCAATTCTAGGAGGCTAGGATTCTACAATGCTCAGAACAAGTAAAGCAGTTGCTCATTTGTCCCACTGAGAAAGCACAAGATGTAGATGTGCAAAAAAGAACTGGGACCAGCTGTGAAGAGGGGTGGAAATGTGGAAATTGTGCAAAGTGCACATCCCTCAAGGAGATCATTGTTATGGTCTAACTTCCATCAACACTGTGAGTGCGGCTGGATAGCCTGTTCAAAGACTCAAAGCTGACTCTACACCATTAGCCCAGGTGCAAAAATATAGGCAACTATGCTTATCAATGAAACTACAAAATGAAAAAAATAAAAAAGCAGACTTAGAATATTATCAGTAAAGTGAAACAAACATAAAAAACAACCTCCCCAAAGAGAACCAAACAGAAAATCTCATCCATATCTAGGGAATATGGAGGAGGAGATGCTAGTCAAATTAGAAGAAAAGGAGACCAGAGCTCAGTGTTTTCTGCTATGCCTTTTAACTGACTCATTGGTTAAAACTTCTCATCTGATGTCTCAGCAATGTGGTGAGTACCTGTAACTGACTGAATTTTAAAATCAATGCTGTTAAGAACCCACTCGCCTACAAAGGAAATTTAAATAGAACGCTGCTGTAAATGGATTTTAATACAGTTGTAGTTTCTCAATTGGCTATGAATATATAGTTCTTTCCTGAGGAGCAAGCTTTCCCACGCCCCAGAGGAAGGAATGTGGCACCCTGGGGACCCCACAGGACCAAGTATGCACTAGCTGAGCTCTGGGGCCAGGGACTGGCAGGCAGCTGAGAGTTCTCCCTCTTTCTAGAGCAGCTGCATCACCACAGGATGACTGAGAAGGGACCAGGACATGGCTGCCCACTGTCACAGCAACATGGATTCCCAGTCTTTCCCCTCTTTCTCCAGCTTCTTGAAGTGAGTATGTTTTCCCTTGGACAACAAAGAAAATAAAATGACAAATGACCATTATTTTTTCAGACCTCACATAAACTCTAGAAACAACATCCTGATCTGTAAACATTAGTAAGCACATGTTTGAGATCTAGCAAACATTACTTTTAAAGGTCTATGAGGCACTTGAAACTGAGGAAAAAAGACAGTTTTCAGTTCAGGCATTCTAAATCAACCTTCTCAGAATATACACATTTCAAGTACCGTGCATGCCAACTTTGCCCTCTGTGGCCCAGTGCTTGTCTGTGGGTTTTTACTTCAGAGTTGCTAAGGATAAGATGTTTGGTGTCAGAGTGCTTTAGAATAGACTAGCTGGAACCCAGAGAATCTCTCTCGTTCTCTGATCACTAAAGAGACGGTTAACAGCATGGACACATTTTCTGCCCACGACAGAGACCTGACTGCCTCACATTTCAGTTTAAGTTGTAACAGCCAACTTGTCAATGAATGCCATTAGTGAAGATGTGCCACAGGCACTTGAGATGGAGTGGCAGGCCACCTCAGGTCAGCTGGGGAAGAGCAGGCATTGGGTGGCAACAACTCACAGTCATTACTGACCTGGGCTCTATTCAAACCAGTGACCTAGAAAAGAAGGGCTCCAAATCCCATTACTAATTCCACTAGCCATCAAGTCTCCCCTATGGCCTGGATCTGATCCTAAAACCCAGGTCTCCTGTTGAAATAGCATTAGATAGCAGCCACTGAACTGCCAGGCACGGCTCTAAAAATCCGAGTAGGAAATGAGAAGGAAACATGCATGTATCGAGTTGGCTTTAAAACACCTTAAAGCTTCTCAGCTGCTGTAAACCTTAAAGTCGAAATTTCCTTTAGTCAAATGCTGAAAAGGGAAGAAAAGAACAGTGTTCATTCAAACAGAGCCTTGGATTTTATTTATTTATTTATTTTTTGAATGGTGAAAATGCACATCCTTCCAACTGAGGAATGATTAAAGGAAGCTGCTGAAAATGAGAGGGACGGATGGAGCATGGCAAGATCGAGACAGCCCATCTCACTCGTTACCTGTGCTGTTCTCTGTCCC
The DNA here is from genome assembly GCF_903995425.1 of Onychomys torridus. Classification (NCBI taxonomy): domain Eukaryota; kingdom Metazoa; phylum Chordata; class Mammalia; order Rodentia; family Cricetidae; genus Onychomys; species Onychomys torridus. The sequence continues at coordinate 24,116,812 of NC_050446.1, read as the reverse complement.
GGTCATCAGAGGGAACAAATTCTCTTCGGTAACACAGAAATTCTGTGACTTAGGTGAAGCCCCCCACAAAGCAAAGGGGATTAAAATCAGCATGTAAAGTCTTGTCCTGCATTTTAAGTGGAAAGCTCCAACTTTTCAAACAGTCCTGTAGATGGAGCTGCACTCTGCATTTCTGAGATCTCGGCCTTAACAATGAAGCAATTGTTTCCTGTCTCCCCTTAGCAACTCCTGCCTCTTTTGGTTCTTTCTGGTTGCATGTTCTGTTTGTTTTAATGTATACCTTTGTGTAAAGCCTGTCTCTGAGTGGCTAGAACCCAGCTGATATGTGGCCTCTGAGGAGGAAAGGGAGTGCAGCCCATTCCCATGACATCGTGTGGCTTTGTAGAGCCAAAAAAACCTTCTCAGGAACACCTAATCCTTGGGCTCCATCCAAGTACCACAATCTCTCTGTACAACTGACATGGGCCACGTGGGACCCTTGAGAGTTTTAGGTGTGTCTCTCTGAAGTCAGCCTCGGCCAAGCATGAGGCAAATGTGCCCGACCAAAGAAAATAAATTATGTGGACTCCAATTTTCAGCAGTTATGAAGTATTGAATTTCACATGCAAAGAATGCGCTCTGGGATTAACCCTTTGGAATGGAAACACAATCTTGTCCCTGAGTCTACAAGGGAGCATGCTCTGGGTAAGGCCTGCCTTTTGAAACACAGAGGTTATGGCCCCAAAGGCAGAGGAGTTCAGGCACAGGACACACACTTAGTAAATTGTTCCTGAGATAGGGACAGGGTGTATGTCTGCTCTGTCTCAAGCTCTCCTGGTCATTGTGTGGTTTTGATAGCTATACAAACTTGAGAGGTGCATTGTAAATGCCCCTCGAGTGTTTAATCAGAATGTTTTAGACTACTTCATGCAGCCTGAAGCTGCTTCCCCACTCAGGTTTAGGGAAGTGGTTAAGAGCCTCTGCAACTTAACTGAAATCACCCGTCTAGAACTCCTGAAATGGCATTTGTCCTCCATGACTCAGGAGCAATAGAAAAGGACATCCTGCCCTGCCCTGCCCTGTCAAGAATTCCTGGTCCCCACAACACACTGAAACACAGAGCTGTTAGTACATGCTGTGGCTGCAATGTAACACATAAACCTTGTAGCACAAAAATAAGAACTGTTTATTTCTCCTTTATAACTATTTATTTACAAAATTACCAGAGAAAGCATATATCTAACAAAAACAGGAAGAAATCAATCTTGAATAACTTAAAAAATCTTTAACAAAGTTAACTTTTCAGTAAACTCTGTGTCTGAAGTACAAGAAGCTGAATTTCCAGAAATATGTATCTAGCCTTTTCCTCTGAGACTCAGCTCAGAAGAGGGTGAGCTACGGGAAGAACACCACATTATTTAGGGACTAGCAAATTATGTCTCCTTACTGATCTGTCACTTTCCTTCCTTACATGCACTCTTGGAAGAAAAGAAAACTGTGCAATGATATCCCCAATGGACACCGTGGAAGCCATCCAGTTGCCTCATTTTAACCGGTGAAGAAATGGGGGTTGGCAAAGTTTCCAAGAGTTACTAATAGCCACAGAGCCAGGAGAAAATGCCTCCCACCTCCCTGCATAAGTGGATGTTTCCAAACTGAATCCTAATTAGAGAAACATGCCTTTTAGATCTCAGATGCCCTTGTTTGTTTGAGAAATGATACCTATCCTTTAAAATACTTACTATTTGTGCTACATGGAATTTTCTTTAGTGCATGTAAAGACTGGATAAGATTGTTTTGGTGATAAGTGGATGAGTGTGTGTGTGTGTGTGTGTGTGTACACGTGCATGTTTGAGAAAGAGGGACAGAGAGAGAGGGACACAGATTACAGGAATCTGAGAGAGCAAAGCAGACAGGAAAAGATGAAGCTTCTGACATCATGTGGTCATTGGGTGGAGTAAGTAATAAAAGTAATTGCTAAGCACTGTGCAGTTAGACTGCTGTATACAGTTAAATCAGGATGAACCAAAACTTGCAGATGTCATGAGGTCTGTAGTTTCAACAGGTGTCATTCAAACACCCAAAGAGCAGCTCCTGAATGGCTTGGATTTTAGAGGGAGTCAGTGGGGGTTTTCTAATGCTTTGGAAACCAGGGCTGCTGTAAAGAGCTATGTCCTGCCCATCATTATCTGAAGCTTGCTTACTGAGAGCAGTTGCTCACTGGCGATCTACTGGAGAACATTTCTCCTCTTAGAGAATGTGAATTAATGAGAGTTGCTTCTTTAAAAGACAAAGCCTAACAATTTTTGCTAGAAGGTGAAGGATCAACTCACAGTGCTCATGGACAAATATTAGGTGAACAGAAAACCAAAATGAGGAAGAAAGTAAAACTAAACCACTCCTGTGTGCTGCACCCTGCATGATTTGCTGACTAGATTGCCTGGTCAGCATCAGATCCATGCTCAATTATTTAATCCCACAAGAGGAACTTTCTGTTGGAATGTACCCCAAGTTGATTTATTGCAATAGGAAAAGTCTGCAAGAAAGATTTTATAATTCACAGTCCTTAAAATTATCCTCATCATTATCAGGACAGAACATAAGGTTAGAAGTCAGAGAGGGTGAAAGCAGAATTGCTAGCAAGAGATTGGTTTGTTCAGGCTATTCCTTTGTGCCTAAAAATCATCATATGAGAAGTACTTAGACTAGGGAATGTGGAGACAGTTCTGCCTGTAAAGTGACTGCTGCATAAGCAGAGGGCCTTGAGTTTAGATCCCTACTGTCCATTGAAGAAGGTAACCTCAGTAGGATACACACCTGTAATACCAGTGAGAGGCAGATCAGGCAGAGGAAAGACCCTAGGACTTGGGAGCCCTTCAGAGTGGAAGAATCAGTGAGTCACAGGTCCAGCCAGAGACTCTTTCTCTAAGCTAATGTGTGTGTAGGACTGTGGAAACAGCCAGGATTAGACTGATTTCTTCACTAGTGTATGAACATGTGTTACCCCAGCCCTCAACACACAAGTGCATGCAGAAAAATGTGTTCACATACATGCCAATTAAAAATAAGAACAAAAAGAAGGGTATTTACTCTGTCAACATAAGAAATAACAAACTTGAAGCTCTTCACAGATAACAGGGCATTTGTGTAAAGTGGCAGACCCATTAATGAATATACCATTTCTCTTTAAACTAAGGTATGAACCAAGAACACACAATGATTACAATGCTGACCTGAATTACATGGCCAAGAAATTAGAACTCGCAGCCTCACAAAAATTCTGAAATAATTGCTTTAATTCTGTGGAAATCTGAATCCTGCCCCATGTGTGGAATAACTGATTTAATCAATTGGTGCTTTTAAATATTCAGGATATATGAGGCACTTAGAAATTTGCCCACAGTGAGGAATTAGATGTGATCTCACTCTTCTCCCCACAAACTCCCTGTAAAAATGAGTCCTTCAGAGGTGACATTTGAAGGAATGCTCGACTAAGCAAGGTTTAAACGGGTGATGCAAGAATCTTCATGAAAATCAAAGACAGGTTTCTGGAATACTAAGTTCCCAGCTCTGCTTCAGTGCATTATGAAATGAGACAGATGTCAGATTCCTCTAATTTAAATTTTGATGCATAAGTTTTAAAAATAATTTGATTTCAAGTAGCTCAAAACCTCCATCCAAAGTATGCACAACTTACAGTGCATGTGGGAGATGAAGCATTGGTCTTTTATCATTACAAATAATTTTTAGTGTCTCTTTTTTGTCTTTCCTTTGTTTGTACAACAATTGTCAGAACTTATTGGTAGAAGTTACCAATCAGAATTTTGGCCATACTTGAGACTTGACCTTATCTGAATGTCTACACAATGAAGAGACTTGTTTGTAGATGGCTCAAGGAAGCTAGTCTCAGTACAGAAAATTCTGTAATGTTTAGTTCAGCCTTGTTTCTAATTTTCAATGTGTGTAAAGAGAAAAAATATAAATGAATAGGAGAGAGATACAGCCTGTAACTTACATCTATCTTGATGTAGTGCAGAGTAAAGAGTAAATGACCTGAGAAGAGGCCCCTTCTCAGGCAAGCCTGTATATTTGTTGATATCTGTCACAAAGCACTGTACATCCACACAATGTTGACAGCATGCTGCTAAATACCAAATCTTTCTAAGCCTTGTTTTATTTAGTTTCAGAATAGTTAGAATTAATAAACCAGATTTTTTGTCTGATTTATTTTCTAGAATTGATGCTCTAGGAAGGCAGGAAATTGGTATTTGGTTTACTAACAAATCTACAATGCTAAACAGTGTTTGGCCATATTGTAAATAAAATCTTGGTAAATGAATGGAAATGGCAGATATTTTATTTATATTATTTAGAAGAAGGGGTAACTTACATTCACTCTGATTAAATTTTGCCAATAGTATTTTTCTTAATCCTCTTTTTTATGACTTCATATAAAGAAAGAATTGGAAGTCATTCCCCTTCACAACTTTTTGGATCATATCTATTTACTTATCATGAGTAGTTACATATGCTAATCAACAGCACATGCTTGAAATCCATTTGATATAAATGTTGGATCCCACTGACCAAAAACTCCAAGAGAGGTAACCCATTCCTAGCACTGTTGTTTTTATTTGATAGCCAATGCTATCTACAACAGGGACATTATCACTACATTTAAATTCTATCATATATATATATGTGTATGTGTGTGTGTGTGTGTGTGTGTGTGTGTGTGTGTGTATGAACATATATATGTAAGTACATCACATATATGATATATATGTGTTCATATATACTGTTTAATATGTTTCTACAGTAGTGGGTTTCTTTCTCAAGATATGTAATGTTAGTTATCTGTCTATACACTCTCTCCTTTCTTAAAAGCAAAACATGAGAACAAAATTTCCAAAACAAAATTTCTCTAAATTCTTATAGCTTATTTAACTTCTCAGTTAAAGTGGTACTAACAATTCTTAGAACTATTGACTGCATCTCTCCAAAATGTGTATTATCATGTGGGAATTTATTCTTGAAGCTGAACATGAACTTGTAAGATCTAGTCATTAACAGAAAATCATTGGCCTATGTGACATTTTTGTTTCTAGACTCACAGAGCCACAAGTATCAGCAATACTTCTCCTTCCTGGAAGTTCTAGAAGAGGGTGATGTGGTAGTTTAAATGTAATTGGCCCTCATAATCTCAGAGTGTGACACTATTAGGAGGTGTTGCTTTGTTGGAGTGGGTATGGCCTTGCTGGATAAAGTGTGTCACTGTGGGAGTGGGCTTTGAAGTTTCCTATTATCAAGTTACTTCCCAGTATCTCAGTCGACTTCCTGTTGTCAGCAAGATGTAGGACTCTCAGCTATCTATCCAGTACCATATCTGCCTGTACACCACCACGCTCCCCACCATGATGATAATGGATTGAACCTCTGAAACTGTAAGAAAGCCCCAATTAAATGTTTTCTTTGTAAGAGTTGTTGTGGTCATAGTGTCTCTTCACAGCAATAAAAATCCTAAGACATATGATTTTATTTGACTAACTCTAATTATTGAAGAATTCGGCACCATGCTATTGTGGAAGCTAAGTCTCTAGATCCTTGGTAAATTCTAGGATGTCTTCTAGGCTTCTGAAGCTTCCTTTCATTTTCTGGCCTGTATATCCCATGGTTATCGATCAAAAGCATGATTTGAATTACTTCCATGCTTTTAATCTGTTCATGCTCCTGGGAGAGGTAGTAAATCTATAGCAAAGATAGATGCAAACATGTTCTTGGTTAGAGATCAATACCTTGTAGACTGGTCAAATGTTTATGTTTCCCAAAATATGCAACATATGTTCAGGTAAATTAATAGCTTTATTATGATATGGTTAAAGTAGATAATGATGAAAATAGTTCATGTTCACCAATTCAATACTTGCAAAACAAGTCACATAGAAAATTAGACTCTTAAGAACTTTTATTAGGCCTAGTGCCTTTCATCACAGTCTTCACCTTTCATTTAAAAAATGATTGTAAAGAGGTTGTAAGGTAAACTGACAACAGAGAAAGTTATACAGAGTCAAAACTCATTTCCCTTGTTGACACATTTTCTTTTTCTGAAAAGTTCAGTACCATCACATTATTTTTATGCCTTTCCCATGAAACAGCTTCATTAACTGGGTCTATGCATACATGTTCACATTCAACTTATATATCATCCTATCTCTAGTACTATGTACAGTGGTGTTTATCTCTTTGTATAGGGACAATAAAAATGTTTTTGGCTTTCTATAATATAAGGGTTCCAGTTAGAGCTTGTTTGAGAGTTTGAGGTCATTTTAAAATACAATAAGACATGCATTGAATAATGTTGGCACTTTCAATGATTTTAAAGGTAGAGGCATTCTGTTGGGAGGTCCTGATGATGCTGTTCCATAGTCTCATTCACTTGGAGATGAAGGCAAATTGTAGACTTAACTTTCACACTTCTTTACTGCATGGGATTGTCCTTATTCTGCCTTTCTTAACAGTGTTCCTTCCCAAGTCAGACTGATGAAGACCTTTGAAAAATATCGTATTCTTCATTTTGTTTTCAGAGATCTAGATAATGTGTTGCTTGAGAATGCACACAGGTTGCAAGGAGTGACATTGAGTCTGATTATTTTGAGTTGTCAAGAGCTTAAATGCAGCAGGAAAGGAAGAAGAATAGGTGAGAAAGGCAATGTAGACAAGTTGAAAGAGACCATCCTTTCACGGAGGTTAGCTGTCCATGCAGTTGGAAATTTCTGGGTTCCTGTTGATAGACATTTTCATTAAAATTTTGTAATACTTGTGCTATGTTAGAAATCGATCATTGTACATTAAAACAGTGAGAGCTGCAGCCATCAGCTTGTGTTTAAATTAGACTGGAAAAAATGAGTAGGCACCATGCTGTAAAAAGAAAACAAGTTGTTATGAAAGGAATTTTATATGAATATTGGGGATCATTCCCATGTTCAATTACTTCTTTTAGACTTATCTCTAAATGCAAATGTTCATCAAAACGTATAGTGGAAAAGTTAGCCATTGCTATTCCTTTATTTAATGATCACATCTATGATATTCCAGCATGTTTCTCAAGTGTTCCTGATATGCTGACAGATTTGAGAAATACAGAAGTGCTTAAGCATGTATAGATCCTGCTCTCAAGAAACTTACTGATTGATTATGCTCAATAAAAAACTATGAATCTTTTATAAATGTGTACTTTGGGTTTTGAATCTAAATAATATAAATTATACTGCAGTCAAATAATTAGTAAGCTAAAATAATTGTTGTGATAAATTAATAAATTGAAAACCTATAAATTTAACTCTGGCAACTCCCACTTCTGAAAGGAAAAAACAGAAAACTTGTCCAGTTATGAAATGATGTCTCATGGTGCTGTGATTTGGAGCCTTTTTTCCCATAGGTCATCATATTGTATCCATTTGCTTAGCAAAAATACAGAATATGATTGTCTGGGCAACAACACAGGTAAAATGAAGTAACAGAATTATCTAAGTACAATTAAAATTACCAACTTAGAGTTGAGAAGTCTGGGCAGTCATTGCAACCCGGTTCAGATGTAGGATGTTTTTCTTTTTCTCCCTGCTTCTCAGAAAAGTTCAATTAAGATGGCATCACCAGGTTTTTAGGGAATTTTTTTAGATCAAAATATTCTTACATTGTTGAAACATGTTTCTTTTTCTGCTTATGGCATCCTGGAGGCTGCAATGATGCAAATATTAATATTGGAATATCTTGGAAGTATTAACCCTGTTGACATGGAATATCACTTCAGGCTGTGCCTTCAAATTAAAGTGAAATAGATTTCTGGGCCAGATGTTTCCATAAAACCTTTGCCACAATTATTTATATGTTTCAGGCAAAATGTATTCTTTTGGCCTTCATTGTTGAGATAATGGCCTCAATTCTCTGCAACCTTTGCATATTTTAACACAACTGTAGTAGGATGAGTACCCATTCAGAATTTTTTATTTACTGTGAATAGAGCTGTATAGAATAGAACTGAATAGAACACTAAAACTGTATCTACTTAGTGTCTATTCCCAAGCAACTTATTTCTCCTTTCCTCGTCTTACCAATAGATCTCATATGAAGAACGGTTAAATCTTTCCTCATACAAAGTATTTATTCACCAGTAATTGAATGCTTATTTCATCCTAGTATTCCATAGAAACATTTCCTATAATGCTTCTTCCTTTTTTTGAAAAAATATTCTAATATTTTAAAATTAAGTTGATTTCAGTCTTCTGATGTTTTAGAAATCAAGATAGTTCTATTGAGAATAGGAAAGGTGGAGGGGCATCCAGGTGAAACCAACTAAGAATGTACCCTGGAAAACAAAGACAGACAAGTTTGGAACATGTGAACCATTAGGTGTGCAAATTTGACATATTTACATGGAGACAAAGAGCAATAGGGAGCTTGACAGCAATCAGTAATCGGTACAATGAAATGAATATGAGAAAATTTCTTTAAATTAGGAACCATGCATAATAAATTAACATTGCTTAATCTGAAGGAGAAAAGATCTAAAGAAAACAAAGAAATCTCATCAAATGAGAAGTTATTTTATAGATGATAGGGTCCAGATGTTTCCCTGTCCCCTTAGATAATATAGAATTATGTGACAACAGAAACTTTAGGTTAATTATTGTGACTATACATGCTGGGAAACCCTGAAATGTTTATCAGGAGATTTGTATAGGAAGATTTACTCAGCCATGCAAATTGACATGGGGCCAAGTACCCATGGGGCCTTATTAAAATTAACCTTAAAACAAAAAGTTGAGTTTTTGATGGCCCTGAGCATCACAGACACAATCATATATGTAAGGCATTACACATTTTTAAATAAATCTTTTGATTATTTATTTGAGGAATTTCAGCATTGTTTTTCTGCTTAAGAGACATCAGAGAGTATCTGGTTTCCTCAGGTATGTTTTCAGCAATTTTAGTGCTTTCTGTTGAAAGAGTCTATGAACGTAGATATTTGGGAATGAATTCTCATCTGGATATCTCTAGCTTTAGCCTATTTAGAAGTGAAATAATTAGACTAAGACACACTTAGAGTAGTAAGACTATTTCAAGAATATAAAATGACTGAAACATATATGGCAAACTCCTTGCTAACTTACCATAAAGCCATATAGGTTGAAGGATGCACTTCTTTGTTTTCAAGGAATGGCCTCTTGTTTAATAAAATAGAAAATGAAAATAAAATGGGATGGTAATTTAGAAATATTGATTTGACTAGGAAAGATATTTGAAGTTATTATTTTTTCTTCTGAAGTAGGTGATAAATACAATTATTCTACTCTCTGACAGTCATGTATATCACTGAAAATCACTACATATACCCACACACATATATAGTAAGAGTCAAATGCTTCATGAACTCAAAGGGGGTATGGGTGGTGGAATAGGGGGAATAAGGGTATAAGTCAGAGAATTGGGAGGAAAGCTGTGAAATGTTGTCAGAGTTATACACACATATGCTGCACAAGACATGAATAAGACCAAGTCTGTCAAAATTTCATCACTTATAGGGGAGGGATTCCTGAGGCCCTACTCCTAGCAGAAAAACTATTTAGAATCAGCTGATGGTGGCTACTGGCTTTCTATACTGACTGCAGATGGAGTCACATAGGAATCTTAGCTTGGCCCATTGTAACCTTGATGCCAAATGTCACTGAGTAAGAAAACAAACAAACAATCTCTAAAGTAGACAGTCCTTGAAACAATGCTCAGAGGGTTGAGTCATTTTCATGGGAGGTAAGATTCAGAGAAGAAATGCATATGAGGACCAGTTTCCTAGTATGTTTTTATACCCATGAGAAAAGTATTTTTAAAAAATTAAACTCCCACATATTTTTAAATAAGTAAAAAGGCAATGAATACCTAGTAAGCCAGACTATATAGAAAAATCTCTGATATATAAGACTCAGAATAAACTTTAACTATGAAACCGTGAATGAGTCCAATTTGGCATAGAGAAGACTTATAGAATGCATTGATAATTGAATGGAGCATTATTCAGAAGATAAAGAACAAACTACACTACCTAATATAATCAGACTAACCAGTGGGTAAGCAAAACTTATCTACAATCTCTAGATACATTTAAGGGAATTAGAAAATACATTACACATCATTAGCAATGTCCAATATAAAAATCTAATCTAAACTGTATGGCATATATAAACTATAAAAATGTCTAAGGAGGATGTGGTGGCACACTCTTTTAATCCAAGCACTGAAGGGGACATGTGGACCTCTATGAGCATAAGGACAACCTGGTCTACACAATAGGTCCCAGGATAGCCAGAACTATACAGTAAATCTCTGTTTCAAAAACAAAACAGCAACATAAAAGGATCTACTCCTCAGGACAGCAGGATCTAAATCCCAAGATGTAGAAATCACAAAGATTGGTCATAGTTGAGAATCATCACATATTTTTTTTTAAAAAAAATCATAGATTATAGATGGATAGATAGCAGTCCTATCACACAAGGTAATAATGTTCCCCCACAACAGCCATATAAATAACCCAATGTCAAGTATGAGAAACTTCCTTTGCATTTGTTCATGAAGTGGGGTTCAAGAAACTCCCAAGATAACATAGGGTGCTGCCATTGCCCTTGGTTGCATAACAGAACTTGAAGATAAGACTCTATTGTAGAAGACACCACAATGTATGGACACAGCACTTAGAGGAATCAAGTTGGAACTGACCTGGAAGCCTCCTGCCTGAAACTAGATTTCATAGATGTCAGTGTTATGCAAGCTGCTGAGGGTGAAAAGCAGTCAACAGTCTTATCCTGATGTGCATCCTATGAATCACCACGAGACCAGTTTAGCATGTTATCCCTCCTGGTGATATAGATGTAATTTTATCTTGGGGGTAACCAACAGCTATCTGGTTGGAATTATAACATAAGGGAACTCATGCCTGGTACTATAAACCTGGACAATTAACCATGGCTGGAGAAGTCATAAACCCTAGTGTAGAACCTACCAATATTATTCACCTAAAACAATGTAATTTATAGTTGTATTTTTAATATTCATACTGAATGGGATACCCTGGTCCAGCCAGATAAATGCCACATAATTTGCTCTCATGTGCTGATCCCAGCTTTAAATCCTTAGACTAGTGTGTTTAAATTGGAGTGTCTTTGAAGGGCAGAAGATAAAATGGGATCATTAGAAGGAAAAGTAACAAGAGACCTTAAAGAATGATGATAACAGGATGCATTGATACAAGAGTAAATCGGGCCAGGGAATATTGGTATTAAAAAGATTTATGTTGGAATGATAGTGAAACAATAATGGAGAAAGTGTGGGGAAGGGGTTATCTAAGCTAAGTATGTATGAATAAGCCCCAATGAAAACCTACTATTTTGCAAATCTGTTAAATGCATTTAGAAGTATTTGAATGAAGGTACCCTGAATGGTGGGTATCTCTCATCCCAGAAGTCTAGTTTCATTAAAAAATACACATGTGGCATATCTACCTACTAACTATTAGTCAAAGAAAGTTCCAGAGGCCCCCAAAACATTACTGACTATTCCCAATACCCTGATTTGCCCACTAGTTTTACATCAAAAGACCCTGTTGCCAAAGACACCATACCCTTGGATTGTAGGACATTGAGAAACTAAGCTGTATTTGAGCTAGAAGTTACCTCTGTGCTGGGTAGCTTTCATAGTATGAGAAGGTGCTATGTAAATTGCTTGGGAAAAAATGTCATCAATGGTCCTATCCAGTTGTGTACCCTATGAGCTACACTGATGACCTGACTAATAAGAAATGCCTACTGGTGCAATGGTGGCATGACCCCTGTTATCTTGGTAACCAACCATTTCTAATTAGATTTGAGGCTCATTCAACAGGAGAGAATTCTTGATTGGTACTGTAAACCTGGTAAAGAGCACGTGGCTGAGGAGGTCATGGGCTCCAAGGAAGAGCTTACTACTGTTGGTTTTACTGAATAGACATGACATCCAGCTACCTTCTAAGCTCTTATGTGTATCATATATTGGTCATACTCTCACACAGTGTCAGAGAAGTGTCTCTTTTGCAGTGGACTAATGTGGAGAATCATAAAGGGTCAAAGTGCAGATAATAAGTGGCTGCAGAGTGGTGTAGAATATTATTTTAAAGTGTGTTACTTTTCTTTATGTTGCATCTGTTTCACTCTGTGAAGCTGTGTTACTTTGCCTGTCTAAAACACCTGATGGTCTAATAAAGAGCTGAATGGTCAAAGTGAGGCAGGAGAGAGAGGATAAATAGAAGGAGAAATCTAGAATAGGAGAAAAGAAGTAGCCAGAAAAGGAGGAGAACCCAGGGGCCAGCCACCCAGCTACACAGCCAGCCACAGAGTGAGAGTTACAGAAGTAAGAGAATGGGGGAAGTCCAGAGGCAAAAAGAAGACAGGATAATTTAAGAAAAGTTGGCAAGAGCCAAGCTAAACTGTGGCCTGACATTTATAATTAGGAATAAGCCTTCTTGTGTAATTTATTTGGGAGCTGGGTGGCAGGCACCCCCACAAGGTAGCCACCACCACCCCCAACAATAGCAGAATGTTGAAATTTGAATGAGATATCAATATCATCTCCTCCTTGGTTCAGAAAATATCAAGAGGAGGCCATTATACCCTCATGACCTCACTGCAGCTGTGGTAACCATCACAGTACCTGCACAAAATTAAGGGATTTGGGACAATCAATGGATGCTGGGTGAGGAATGTCACCTTCTTCAGTAATGTAGTCACTGACAATCTGTCTATGTGTAATAAATAACCCCCACTTATGCTTAAGAAAGTAACTCTAATTATAGTCAGTGTTTAAAAAGAAGACATCAAAATAGGAGGACACTTATTATGAAGAGCAGAGGTTTGAGGACAGAGAAGGGAATGAGACTTTTCAAAGAACCAAAAATAATAAATTGCACTTTCAATACTTTGTCTAAAATTTCAAAGTATTACTTTAAAAATTATTGTGTCATAATACCCATTGATGATTGTTATGTGTTTAAATTCAGATCATTAGTGTCTATTCATGGGGGCAGGAGAGAGGGCTCACCAATCAAGAGTACATGCTGTCTTTGCAGAGGTCTCAGATATAGTTCCTAGTACATGCATGGTATTTCACAGCCATTGGTATGTAACTTCAGTTCCAGGGGATTTGATGCCTTATCTGACCTCCATGGCCACCATGCATACACGTGGCATGCATATATATGTTCAGAAAAAAACACACATATATGTAAAAATAAACCTGAAAAGCTTCTAAAAGCCAGTTTATGGATTTGTATATGTCCATCTTAGTGCCTACTCCACCATTAGCATATATTTTTAAATAGCTCAGAAGAGCCATTAAAGAGAGAATGTAGAACCATCAGCAGTCAGGACTTCTCTGAAACACAGGCAATGGCAATTCATAATAAAAGAGATGCCATCAGAAATAAATAAAATGGGTATGTTGATCACAGGGTGCTGTACCAAGAACCATCCACAATGAGTTTTGCTCTCTCCTAATTTCCATTACCTCACATTCAATGTTGGTAGCTACTTTAATTTTTCTAACACTATAGTAAAGATTTGTTTTAAATAATAGAGTTTAAAATACTATATGTAAAATTCAAAAGATTTGTACATTTAACATACTTTTCTAAAATTGAATCATTTGTGTTATTTCTGTGATTAAATTTTTGTCAATTCTAAAGTACGTAAAGCTTACCTCTTTTATATACTGTTTGTTTTAGTGAGTACTGCCTGGTATGATTAATATTTTAATGAATAATTGTTAAGTTAGTTAACTGCATGGTGATTTGAATGAAAATAGGCCTATAGGCCCACAGGGAGTGGCACTATTAGGAGGCATGGCCTTGTTGGAGGAAGTATGTCACTGGGGGACAGCTTTGAGGTCTCAGATGTTTAAGTCAGGCCCAGTGTAGCATTCTCCTCTTGGTGCCAGCCAATCAGGATGTAGAACTCTCAGCTTTTTCTCCAACCCCATATCTGCTTGCACACTGCCATGCTTCCTACCTTGATGGTGAAAAACTAAACCTCTGAAACTCTAAACCAGCCCTAATTAAATGTTTTCCTTTATAAGAGTTGCCATGGTGATGGTGTCTCTTCACAACATTAAAAACTCTAAGACAGAAGTTGTACCAGGACTGTGCTGATTTGCAGTGACAGACATGACCATGTTTGGGGGAGGACAGCAGAAGGATTTGGAACTTTGGGATAGAAAAGGCCTTGAGTGTTGAGACTTCATCGAATGTTGAGTGGGTTGTTCTTCGGGAGCGTGGAAAGTAAGAATGTTAAGAGCAGTGCAGAAGATGGAGGTGTGGCTAGTAACATTTCAGGGGGAAATTTAAAGAATCTATCAGGCCTTTTGCTATGTTGTGTTAGAAGTCTGTCAATCTTGTCAGCTGGGGCTGAAGAATCAGCAGTAATTAACAAGAGACCAGACCACTGAAATGAAGCCTTTGTGTACCTGGGGCAATTGAGGATGATCAGCTGGAGCTAAGAAATTAATGGTTATTGAGAAGAAATCAGCATCGTTGAGATGAAATCATGTGGGAAGTGTTTCCCAAGAGCCCAGAAAAGCTGTGTTCCTGAGGCAACCAAGGTTGTACCTTGTTCTGGCAGGTGGATTTGGTAATGTGTAAGAGTTGCCCAGGTGATATTGTTTTTGAAGGCATGAAGGGGTCATGGAGAGCATCTGATGCTTAGCACTGTGGAAGGACAGGAGGGGCCATTGGTGAAGGTGTGCCCTCAATGGTACTTGAAAGTCCAGGACTGAAGCCGTCATGCAATGAAGTTGAGGCTTGGGACCATGAGGAAAGCCTATGTGTGATTATTGTGTAGCTCAGTTGCAGCAGAAGACCCCAGTGTTTAGGAGATGCCAGTATCATGGGATGACCACCTAGAGCAGCAGCAGTAACTGTGAAGTGGAGCCAACTGGAGCCCAGAAGACAAGCTATGTGTGCTTCAAAGGGCTGAGCTGCAGAAGTGAGCCAAGCCCTTTGTAGGAGTTCAGAAGGTCCTGTGTGGATCCCAGCCATTGGACATCCCACTATTTACACTGCTGGAAGTTTTGGGTTTCCTTTGATTTGATTGTGACTAGGCCCTGATTTTTACCCCTTGAAAAAAAAAGTACTTAATTCAGTTTTGATTTTTACTGGGGCCTACAGTTAAGATTTTGAATTTCAAAAGACTTTGAATTTCAAGAGACTGGCTAGTTTAAAGGGGCTGAAATTTTAAAGTGTTTGAATTTGTAAAGACTGAGATTTTTAAAGTTATTATTTTTTTTTAATGTGAGATCTTGGGGACAAATAAGAAATGAAGGGTTATGGCTCAATATTGATGTGTTTTGTGTGTCAAGTTGACAAGGGGTCAGTTGTACTAGATGGTTTTATGTCAATTTGACATAAGCTGGAGGCAATAGAGAGGAAGGAACTTCAACTGAGAAAATGCTCATAAAATCCAGCTGAAAGGAATTTCCTTAATTAGTGATCAGGGTGAAAAGTCTAACCCATTGTGGGTAGAGCCATCCCCTGGCAGGTGGTTCTGGCCTCTATAAGAAGGCAGGCTGAGGAAGCCATGTGAAGCAAGCCAGTAAGAAATACCCCTCAATGGCCTCTGTATCAGCTCCTGCCTCCAGATTCCTGCTCTTCTTGAGTTCCTGTCTTGACTTCCTTTGGTGATGAATAGCAACACAGAAGTGAAAGCTGAATAAACCCTTTCCTCCCCAATTTGCCTTTTGGTCATAGTGTTTCATTGCAACAATGGAAACCTACCTGAGAAAGGGTCATTTTCTATTGCATAGAAAAAGACCTTTGGGCCGGGTGGTGGTGGTGCATGCTTTTAATCCCAGCACTCAGGAGGCAGAGGCAGTGGATCTCTGTGAGTTCGAGGCCAGCCTGGTCTACAAACCAAGTTCCAGGACAAGTGCAAAGCTACACAGAGAAACCCTGTCTTGACAAACCAAAGAAAAAGACATTTGGAATCTGATGTTAATACATTTTTAAAAAATTATAGAAGTTCTGAGTTCTGTCACTTATTTGGTATCAAGTAGAAGAGGGTTGGAGTGGCCGGTCAAATAGCTGGTAAGGAGCTTTTCATCCAAAGAGTTGTGTCTTCTATATAGTCCCTTCACATATTCTGACACATTGCATTGATATAAATATATAACACTGTTAGTATATGACATATGGCTTGTACTTTATTTCAACACATGATTATCTACACATCACCAAAGCAGGTATTTCTCGCATCAACATCTAAGATAAAGAGAGCCTGAGAACTAGCTGAACCAATGTTACTGGCACCTTCATATCAAAACAGCATGACTGGCATGAGAACTGACTCTTCTAATACCTCATTTTTCATGTATTGAGTATTCTATATCCAGGTATCATGACTATATTCTCTTCCCAAAGCCATCAAAGAAAAATAAAGAATACTTGGCAGTGCAGTGACTATAATCCTGTGGCAACAGGAAACATGCCAACAGCAGGAGTAAAGACTCGTGGATGCATTTGAGAATCCATGTTCTGCTATTCACAATGGTGTTCATACTCACCTCATGAACACTGCATTCCCTAGTACTGTCACTGCATGCTGTAGAAGCTGACCTTCATGTTGCTGGAGAAATGGGGGCTAATTACTCGTACCATCTCCTATAACTCTCATTCTACACAAGAACTTGGGTAGCAGTAATTTGTTCCACAGATTTTCTACCCTGTATCTTAAAAGTCAATTGGAAATACAATTTATTTTGCTTGCTTTAGGGGTTCAAGTACAGAAAGTACTTGAAATCTGTATGGTAAATTCCAGAAGGTATACTTGAAAAACTTAGTGTTTAATTTTGACAAAAGGTACTGTGTTTGATCTGATCACCATGGCATTGAAAATTTTCACCACACACCCCGCTAGGCATGAGCTGAGTTGTTTTGCCATGCCCTCCCCACTGGAGTCCTTGGAAATGTGGGCAGAAGGGAGAGTTACTTTATAGCAATGACAAGTATCCATTACACCAACGTATGAGGAATTGAATTTTATCTGTATTTTAAAGATTTAGGAACCCAAGTGTAGATAATGCATTTGCCTGATTTCTCATAAATACTATATTCCAAACCTTGCTTTAAAACCCGTGCTTAAAAATAAGGATGATGCTTTCCAGTCTCAGTACTAACTGAAGAGCACGGTGTGTTTCTTGTCATGGGATGCTCTCGAGTTCTGATCTCTGTTTCGTTACAGACAGCTTCATTATTGGCTTCCTTATTTGTGAATGGAAAGATCAGTATACCTTACAAGGGAAGTGTTCTATCTAAAGGGCTAGGTTAAGCTCTTCTGTTTCAATATCCTTAATTGATGAAGATTTTCAAAGTGTATTCCTTTCACCATATGATGGAATCATTAGTAAATATGGATTTAGCACTGCTGTGAAAAGTTAGGCTAAATTGCTTATCACAGTTCAGCAGTCTGAAGAAAACCTCCACAATGAAAGCCTTTTAAAACTTACTTACTGGGGTGACATAAGCTAGCAAGGCTGTTATCACCTGGTAATGCATTTCTAGGTGAGCTAAATTTCCCAAAGGCCATTGTTTCCTGGGGTGATGATGGCATGTAGCTGAACAGCCTGCTGGGCAGCCTTGAGAAGAATTGGCTGGGATCATACAGAGAGTGATACAATTAGCATGCTCTGTTCCTGAATAAAGCACAGAAAATACAATCTTTGATGGTCTCATTTAAGGAATAGTCTTCTCCTCAGCTAAATGCTTTCCCCAAAGCATCTGTCATCACGCAAAATTTCAGCAGTTATTTCTCTGACCAATAACAGACCCTTTAGTAAGCTGTCAAGGTCCAGGTCTTGGGGAAGAAGCAAGATCAAGCACAGAGGACATTATTCCCTGTCTCTGACACCTGTTAAATGACTTGGAAACATCAGTATTTGTCTTTATCACTGCATGGACTGTGCTTCATGTAGTATTTTCCTTGGCCGCCTCATTCTGCTCTCATTGCTGTGTAGTTAGACTGTAGCTGGAATTCCGATGGCTCTCGTTTTACATCCAGTCAGTTCGAGTTTCCCCTTACCATATGGTCATCCTGATGTTACCATTTGCCTCAATCATCCTTTTTGTAGCTGCTTGAACATCTTAATTGATCTCCTGAGCTATGTTAGGGATTTATAACAGACATCAATATAATTCATCTCACACACTCATGCACTGGGTCTTTTTCCTGATTGGATGTGGGTTACACATATCTACATATTAACATTTGCCTAACACCTAGGTTTCACTTCAGTGAAAACGTAAGGGCTATAACTCACCAGAGGAAACAGTTGCTTGTCCTACTCTGTCTGATGTGACATTTTCCCCACTTCTCTAATCTATATATTAGAGCATATTTCATTTCCATCTCCTGTTTAAACACTGAGATTAAAACTTTTCTAGAGCTCACTGAAAGTTGTTATGTTAATAGGCACTTGCATTGTTTCCTTTTCTTACTTAGTCATTCATTTTTACTTGCACACACTTAACATAATAAAATCATATATCTACCTAATATTTTTGAACTTGCAAGATGTATAAATTTGCATTGGCATTCTCTATATTTGTTTATGATTTTACATTCCTTAGAAGCCCTGAAATCAAAGACGAATTGTGTCTCTTCTATTTCTTCCCACATGCCTGAATCACATAACCTTACAAAACCATTGCAATGAAGGCTAATATTATAGAATGTAATGATGCTCTTAAAAAAGGTCTGCCTTAGAGCCTTAGTGACAGTGGTTCTCAACCTTTGGGTCATGACTCTCTTGTGTGTGTGTGTGGGGGGGAGTGTCAAAACACCCTTACAAAGGATGACCTTTTCACTGGAGTCACCAGTGACCATTTCCATAACAAATTTATAATAAGATTCATAACAGTAGCAAAATTACAGTTATAAAATAGCAATGAAAATAATTTTTGCAGCTGGGGGTTCACCACAACATGGGGAACTTTATTAAAGGGTTGCAACATTGAGAAACACTATTTTAAAAGATATATATGGAAGTACATTTTTGGGGAAGGTGACTTACTAACCAGGATGTTTTCAGTATCTTGGAATTTGGTCTCTTTAAACCTATTATCAAATGAAAAAATTTGTAGCATTCATACATTTTCTAATTCTCTACATAACTTTAAAGCATGGACCTTACATATGTTTAGCCAATACTTCTAAACTTTATTCCATAGATATGATCTGAGTCTTATTTTCATACAGGTGCATTCACATTTGAAATAATTTAAAATTATGAAACAAAAGATTAATCCTCAAGCTGAATTTTGAAGTGTTAAGATGACTTTCTTTTTTTTATATCAGTGATTCTTTATTTTTTTTTATACAATGTATTTTGGAGAGCATCAAACAACAGAAATATCATTAAATATACACATAAAGCCACTTGACATTTCCTCCACAGATCCAAACTCTCCTGTTCAATTGGATCCTTGCTCTATCTACTGGACCTTGTTGTCAATGTATCTTCCAATCCTTGGCCTGAAAAGGAAAAATGGCCGCCCCAAGGTGGTAGTGGGATCCTTCTTAGGAAAGTCCACAGCAGCATTCCTGGAGTCTATCTTTTGTTATAGGAGTTTCTCAACCCTTAGCTGGTTCTCCAGATGGCTTAGATGTTGTGGAGCTTGAGGGACTGGTATACTGTCTGAACCAGTGGGGAACACTTTCTAGCCAACCTAAGGAAAACCAGGATATATACAAAAGGTTTTTATTTCACTACTCCAGAACGCAGGAGCCAAGGTATCCAGTTAACCCTGAGTTTGCACCCGTATATCCCTTGATGCTCCTGGCTGCCAAGCTTGCCAGCAGAAGGATGAAAAGATGACTGTCTTTTAATGGGCCCAGTAGCTGATTTGGTTTCTTAAATTCAAGTGCCTCAAGTTTTCTCTCTGTACTGTTCTCTACAGGGTATTAGACAGGTTTGTAGACTCTACCTAGAGGAACATCTGCTGGACTTTTTACAATCTAAAGCTAAACCTCTTTGAGGAGAAAAGAGAGCACTTAATGGCCTGAATAAATAAAATAGAAATAGATCTGAGGCAGCATGGAAATCATGGCTTCTGCCCACATGCTATTAATGTGCAAGGGAACTTCAGTGAATTAACAGATCACACACACTGTGAAGAATGGTCCATGGAAGCTTTCACAGGATATCTAGGAAACTTTACTTACAAAGTCACTGGACTCTAAAATAACAGCCTTTTGATACTTATTTATATGATGGAACACATTTTGTGTGGATATTTCAATAAATGAGGACAGTCACACACTGGAACTTTTTCTTGATTGAATGCCTGGTTTAGTGTCTCCATTTCTTAGTATCCAATATATCAACATTTGTGCTTTCTTATGATAGACTCTGGGATAAATCAACTGGACCACATTTCATTTTAGTTGTGGTTTCCATAGAGGGCACCAGATCAATTCTTTCATCTTTGAGTCTCAAAATCATCATACATTCCTACTAAATTTATGAAAAAACAACTCAGTTTCTACTTTTTTAAAGTTGTGATAATAATGTCAATCCTGCAAGGTGTTCATAAAGACTAAATGGCAGTACACACTCACACACACACACACACACACACACACACACACACACACACACACATATATATATATATATATATATATATATATATATATATATATATATATTCATATATATTCCCATGCCTGGCTAAGTAGTCATTTTCTAGACCTCATTTTCTTTCTGCTACTGGCATATATAGCAATGATGAATATTTCACCTAACCAATTTTAAAGCTAAAGAAAGTTACTAACAAAAAAAGAGAGCACAGAAAACAGCTCTGTTGTGACTGACACAATTCTTGTGAAAGACAAAAATCCAAATTAGTGGACACATGATGGAATGAATGTCCTAGGATGAAGACAGATATTAGATGGAGATAGAAGTGTCAAGGAGAAATTAATGGTACTGCACCTGGAAAGACAATATAAACAAAAGGTGAGAAGAAGCATCAATAAATCCACACTGAAAGATTTTTAAGAAGGAAATATAAAAAACACATACATATATTGAATTGGAAAGTGCTTAATTTCAAACTTATAATATTGTAAAACTTAGAAAACCTTTTAGAGGATACAAATGGGTTCATACATTGGCCCTTCCCTCAGTAATCTTAAGGACTACAATTGGAGTGACCTGGCTTCAGAAGTATTCCAAAGCATCAGTGTGCTTATAAGATTGGATTAACAAGAGGTGAATATTATTAAGGAATGTAATGCTAGACAATCATGTCACCTACAATAATCATGGGAATCAGGACAGACTGGATTAGTAATGTCCTCAAGGTGACCCAGAAGGTCTGTAGATGACAAGAAGAAAAGGATGCAGAAAGTGGCATGCCTGGAGGGAGGGATCTTCAAAGAAAGTTAAGATTTTAAATAAGCACAAAGGAAGAATGATTGGCTATCCACAGGAGTCATTCCCACAGAGCTGATAATTGCAGCTGGGACTCCATGAGATTGCCAAAGGCTAGCATAGAGAAATGGACTTCAAGTTTGAAATCCTGTTTGAAGACCAGGATATATGATAAAAATAGAGTAAGTCATTGTTCTGTGACGTGATCAGAGTTGGGGTGGTGAGCTTTCAGTTGGCATGTGGCTGATACTCTTTGCCTGGATTTTTGAAAATGATTAGTTGATGTCCAATTACATGATTCTCTGCTCAATATCTCTAAACCACCATACTTCATAAGAAAACGAAATCTACCATTGTGTCCTAAAATGATATGGAATATGAAAAGGAAAAGGGTAATTTTCCTTTTATAGCTTCTCAGCTCATGATGTCTTGTCTTTAATTGAAAGAGCCTTCAAATGGGACCCACTTTTCTTCATCAATAAGAGACAGCATTGCCAGGCAGTGGTGGCATATGCCTTTAATCCCAGCACCCAGGAGGCAGAGCCAGGCGGATCTGTGAGTTCAAGGCCAGCCTGGGCTACCAAGTGAGTTCCAGGAAAGGCACGAAGCTACCCAGAGAAACCCTGTCTTGAAAAAATAAATAAATAAATAAGAGACAGCATCACTTCTAGGAAAAGGTATACAGCTCAGTGGTAGATCTTGTAACCAGCATGGCAGTAAGAGAGATACTCTAAATAGACACTCATGTCTCCCAATATGATTATCAGAATAAGGAAACAGAGGACTTCAAAGAGATGGAATTTTCCCCAGGAATCTCATGCTGGAAGAAGGAAAGGACACCAGCTAGAGGGAAATTTGAAAAGAGATTTCAAACAATTCTACCAACTTGTCAGATCACCTTGCAGGATGAGACTGAAAGCCAGATGATGACAGATAGGTCAATGGCTGACAGGATCACACCTGGACCAGGACAGCTTAGAAGAGCCATACATAACCCTGGCCCTCGATTTCAACTGAACTTACATCAATAACCCAAAGACAGACTTGAGGCCTTTGGTAAATATTTTTCCCTCTTCCCAACATAGCCACATTTAATAAATATCCATTTTCTGCTTTCCACTTTTAATTTTGCTCTCATGTTTGGCTTATTGAGGTTGGGCTGACCTGGAGTAGAATTTGTGGCCCCCACTATCAATAACAATCTTAATAAGAAAATGTGTCATAATGAGGTAGAGATGTTTATCATTCTGGTCTTTATCATACAACCAATGTCAACTGTGTTTTAAGTGTTGAATGCCCTGTTTAGACTCCTTTGAACACTTTCCTGTTTCTCACATCCCACCACTCCCCCAACCCGCAACCCTCCACACACATGCTGCCACCACCAACCCGCCACTCCCCCCTCCCGCCACCCCACACCCACCCCCCTAAACCTGGGGTCACTGGTGTCAACTATTTTGTGAAGTTGTTAAACCTGCAGGAGGTAGAGCCTCAGGGGAAGAGAGCTAAGGGTGGACTTTGAAGGTTTATAGTCCAAACTCACTTTCTGTGTGTTCCATTTCTTGATAGCAAACTCACTGCAGGCTGCTTCTTCCGTCTTTATACTATGCCTTTCCCTCCATGATGGAGTCTGTCCCACCCCAAATTGTGAAACAAAATAAATCTACCTTCTTCTACGTCCTTTCATCAGTTATTTTGTAATGATGATGAAAGAGTATTTGTTAATCCTGAAATCGGCCAGAGAAAAACCACTTCTACTATTTTGACCAAAGCAAAGCAAGCTTTTTATTAAAATTTAAATACTGACCAAGATGGAATTTTGTCAGGACCACCACCTGGAAACTCTCCAGCTGTGAGGCCCTGCAACACATGGGCTTATAAGGACAAGGAAACAGTAGGCTGTCATACTTTCCCACGAGGCTTTGCTATTTTCCAAGAACTACAACTCCTAGCATTCTAGGAAGTTACCTGGTCCAAGGGCAGGTGGGGCTTACAGGTTAAGTTGGGGTTTAACATATAACACATCCAAGTTCATTCAACTATATTTGGGGCTTAGAACACATGCAACTTATTGCATCTTCTTGAATTAATGGTTAATAAATGAAGGGTAAGCGCAGGTACTGGGAAACCACTGAAATAGATTGCTTTGTGGTTAGGAATAAAAGGCTTCTTGGGGAATTTAAACTGTTGGGGCTGTCTCTCAAGGGTGGGAGGGGGCGTAAGGTCAGAACAGCCTGGAAGTTAGAGTAGCATGAAGTACAGCTTAGAGAGTGGACCAGAACCAGACCGGAAACAAGTGTGGGCCTTTGATAATCAGTTACTGGCCTGTTTGAGTGCACTACATGTGCTTGACAGAGGTAGTTGGGGTAGGTAAGGGAAGTAATGGCTTTTCCTAACAAACATAAACCCTGCTTCACAAGGTTAATGAGGAATGTTGAGTTTAAGGTTTTTTATTTTTTGTTTTGTTTTGGTTTTTCAGTTTGTGTTTTTTGTTTTTTGTTTGTTTGTTTGTTTTAATCTTCTAGCATTCCTTCTGTTTACCTGGTCAGAATCCAGCCTGAGCTGAGTTTTGATTGTGATTTGGGACATTGTCAGCAGCACTACCATTTGGGGGGATCACTTTGTACCTAATAAAAGGTAATTATATAAAATCACAACTTAGCTCTATGTAAACATTCTCAAATAGGTAAGGTGGTTTCAAATATGTAAGTTATTGTATTTGTAAGTATATGGAAGTATTATAACAGCCATCTAGCTTTTTTTTTCCTATTAGGACAGAAGTGGATCATTGTTTTTTTCAGGAGAAAAACCAATGCTCAAAATTCACCAAAAGAGTAAAACATTTTATATAGTATATGAGATTCTATGTTTTCATGACATTTTATTCTAGTCAATTTTGCTGCTTTGAAATTATATAAGTAATTCATTGAGTATATGGAAAATATTAGATGTAATACTAAGACTTATCTGGTTTGTTATAACCTAGAAGTATTTTCTGAATTCTTTTGTTGTCATTCATTGTGGAATACTAGTTAAAGATGTGCTACATTCTTTTATGCTGTGGAATATTTGTTTAATGGTGCAAAGATTGTTGTATCCTTTTGTGTTGCAGTTTTTTTTAGCTATGTAAAGCTGTGTTGCTTTGCCTGTCTAAAGAGCTGAATGGCCATTCACTAGGTAGGAGAGAGATATAGGTAGGGCTGGCAAGCAGAGAGAACAAATAGGAAGAGAGAAGGGAGGGAGTGAGAAAAGGAGAAAGAGAGAGGTTGCCAGGAACTAGCCACCCAGCCACCCAACCAGCCACAGAGTAAGAAGGAAAAAAAAAGCATGTAGAATAGAGAAAGGTAAAATCCCATAGGCAAAAGGTAAATGGGATAATTTAAGTTTAAAAAAAGCTGGCTAGAAACAAGCCAAACTAAGGGCAGGGCAGTCATAAGTAAAAACAAATCTCTATTTATTTGGGAGCTGGGTGTTGGATTACCAAAGAACAAAGAGTTTTTAAAAAAGTCAACTACATTTTGGCATTCCAACATGAGGCATGAATTTCCATAGGTCCTGAGAAAGCTTTAAAAAAGAGGACACAGCTCCTTTAAGAGTTTCTGCTGCACTGTTGGCCTTTGAGGAGCCAGTAAGTTAAGCAGGAACAAAAAACTAAGTTAAAAAATTCCTGCCACTGTGCAGAGCATGGGCACTCCATATCTATGGAACTGAATGCAGTTCCCAGTCATGCACCTCCAACTGGCCTGCAAACTTTAGGCTTTGCTTTCATTAACTGGGAAGCAGGAGGAGCTAGCCAGCCCTTAAAGCTACAGCAGAGGTCTAGTCACTCTGCTTAGTAGTTTAAAGTCTCATGTGGTCAAAAGGACTAAAAGATACACAGAAAAAAGTTTAAAGAGGTCACAGTGTTTTTTTTTTTCAAATTTTATTTTATTTTTTTAATATGGATAGTTGTGTTTCAATTTTACATATCAGCCATGGGTTCCCCTGTCCTCCCCCCTACTGCCCCCATTCCTGACTTCCCCCCAGGACCTCCCCCCTCCCCGATTCCCATCTCCTCCAGGGCAAAGACTCCCCTGGGGATTAAGCTCAACCTGGTAGATTCAGTACAGGCAAGTCCAGTCCCCTGTTTCCAGGCTGAGCAAAGTGTCCCCACATAAGCCCCAGGTTCCAAACAGCCAGCTCATGCACTAAGGACAGGTCTGGCTCCCACTGCCTGGGTGCTCTGCCTGGGTGGCTCCAAAACAGTTCAAGCTATTCAATTGTCTCACTTATCTAGAAGGCCTCATCCAGTTGGGGGCTCCACAGCTTTTGCTTCATAGTTCATGTGTTTCCATTAGTTTGGCTATTTGTCCCTGTGCTTTTTCCAATCTTAGTCTCAAAAATTCACACTCTTACAATCTCGCCTCTTTCTCACCAACTGGACTCCTGGAGCTCCATCTGGGGCTTGACCAAGGATCTCTGCATACACTTCCATCAGTTATTGGATGAGAGTTCTAGCAAGACAGTTAGGGTGTTTGGCCATCCAATCACCAGACTAGGTCAGTTCAGGCTATATTTCGACCATTGCCAGCAGTCTACAGTGGATGTATCCTTGTGGATTTCCAGGGGCCTCTCTAACATTTTGTTTCTTCCTGTTCTCCTGTGGTCTTCATTTATCATGGTCTGTCATTCCTTGTTCTCCCTTTCTGTTCTTGATCCAGCTGGGATCTCCTGCTCCCCTGGCTCTCTTTCCCTTGAACCTTGCCCTTTATTAACCCACTCACGTCCAGGTTGTTCATGTAGATCTCATCCATTTCTCTGTCATTGGGCAATCCCTGTTTCTTTCTTAGGGTCCTGTTTTCTAGGTAGCCTCCTTGGAGTTGTGAGTGACAGTCTAATCATCTTTGTTTACATCTAGTATCCTCCTATGAGTGAGTATATACCATGTTTGTCTTTTTGAGTCTGGGTTACCTCACTCAGGATGATTTTTTCTGGATCCATCCATTTGCCTGCAAACCTCATGATGTCATTGTTTTTCTCTGCTGAGTAGTATTCCATTATGTATTTTCTTTATCCATTCTTCAGTTGAAGGGCATCTAGGTTGTTTCTAAGTTCTGGCTATTACAAACAATGCTGATATGAACATAGCTGAGCAAATGCCCTTGTGGTATTATTAAGCATTCCTTGGATATATGCCCAAGAGTGTTACAGCTGGGTCTTGGGGAACATGGATTCCCAATTTTCTAAGAAAGTGCCATATTGATTTCCAAAGTGGCTGCATAAGCTTGCATTCCCACCAGCAGTGGAGGAGAGTTCCCCTTGCTCCACATCCTCTCCAGCATAAGATGTCTTCTGTGTTTTTGATCTTAGCCATTCTGACAGGTGTGAGGTGTTATCTCAAAGTGGTTTGATTTGCATTTCCCAGATAATTAGGGATGTTGAGCAATTCCTTAAATGTCTTTCAGCCATTTGAACTTCTTCTGTTGAGAATTCTCTGTTTAGTTCTGTAGCCCATTTCTTAATTGGACTGTTGGGCATTTTGAGGTCTAATTTCTTGAGTTTTTTTTAATATATTCTGGATATCAGCCCTCTGTCAGATGTGGGGTTGGTGAAGACCTTTTCCCATTCTGTAGGCTGTTGCTTTCTCTTGCTGACAGTGTCCTTTGCTCTACAAAAGCTTCTCAGTTTCAACAGGTCCCATTGATTAATTGTTCCTCTCAGTGTCTGTGCTACTGGTGTTATATTTAGGAAGTGAACTCCTATGCCAATGCTTTCAAAACTACTTCCTACTTTCTCTTCTATCAGGATCAGAGTAACTGGATTTATGTTGAGGTCTTTGATACACTTGGACTTAAGTTTTGTGCATGGTGATAGATAGGTTTCTATTTGCAGCCTTATGCACATTGACATCCAGTTATGCCAGCACCATTTGTCAACGATGCTTTCTTTTCTTCATTGTATAGTTTTGGCTTCTTTGTCAAAAATTATAAGTTCATAGCTGTGCAGGGTAATGTCAGGGTCTTCAATTCGATTCCATTGGTCCACATGTCAGTTTTTATGACAATACCAAGCTGTTTTTATTACAGTAGCTCTATAATAGAGCTTGAGGATGGGGATTGTGATGCCTCCAGATGTTGTTTTATTGTACAGGATTCTTTTGGCTATCCTGGGTTTTTTGTTTTTCCATATGAAGTTGAGCATTATTTTTTCCAGGTATGTGAAGAATTTTGTTGGTAATTTGATGGGGATTGCATTGAATCTGTAGATTGCTTTTGGTAAGATCGCCATTTTTACTATGTTAATCCTGCCTATCCATGAGCATGGGAGGTCTTTCCATTTTCTGACATCTTCTTCAATTTCTTTTTTCAGGGACTTAAAGTTCTTGTCATATAGGTCCTTCACATGCTTAGTTAGAGTAACCCCAAGGTATTTTATATCATTTGTGGCTATTGTAAAGGGTGATGTATCTCTGATTTTCTTCTCAGCCTGTTTGTCTATTGTATATAGGAGGGCTACTGATTTTTTTGAGTTGTTCTTGTATCCTGCTATGTTGCTGAAGGTGTATATAAGCTGTATCATTTCCTTGGTTGAATTTTTGGCATCTTTTATGTATTCTATCATGTCATCTACAAATAGGGAAAGTTTGACTTCTTCCTTTCCCATTTGTATCCCCTTAATTTCCTTTTGTTGTCTTATTGCTCTGGCTAGAACTTCAAGTACTACATTGAATAAGTATGGGAAGAGGGGACAGCCTTGTCTTGTTCCTGATTTTAGTGGTATTGCTTTGAGTTTCTCTCCATTTAATTAGATGTTGGCTATTGGCTTGCTGTAGATTGCCTTTATTATGTTTAGGTATGTTCCCTGTATTCCTGATCACTCCAAGGGCTTTATCATGAAGGGGTGTTGGATTTTGTCAAATGCCTTTTCTGCATCTAGTAAGATGATCATGTGGTTTTTTTCCTTTGAGTTTGTTTATATGGTGTATTACATTGACAGACTTTTGTATGTTGAACCACCCTTGCATCCCTGGGATGAAGCATACTTTATCATGGTGGATAATTGTTTTGATGTGTTCATGGAGTCTGTTTGCCAGTATTTTATTGAGTATTTTTACATCAGTGTTCATGTTCTCTTTCTTTGTTGCATCTTTGTTTGGTTTAGGAATCAGGGTAATTGTAGCCTCATAGAAGGTGTTTGGTAATATTCCTTCTGCTTCTGTTGTGTGGAACAATTTAAAGAGTATTGGTATTAAGTCTTCTTTGATGATATGGTAGAATTCTGCTCTGAAACTGTCTGGTCCTGGGTTGTTTTGTTTTGTTTGTTTGGTTAGTTGGTTTTTTTGGGGGGGTGGGTGGGAGACTTTTAATGGCTGATTCTACTTCCTTATGGGTTATTGGACTGTTTAGATGGTTTATCTGGTCTTGATTTAACTTAGGTATGTCGTACCTATCCATAAAATTATCCATTTCTTTGAGTTTTTCCAGTTTTGTGGAGTAGAAGTTTTTGAAGTATGACCTGATGATTCTCTGGATTTCCTCATTGTCTGTTGTTACGTCCCCTTTTTCATTTCTGATTTTGTTAATTTGGATTCTCTCTCTGTGTCTTTTGGTTAGTTTGGATAAGGGCTTGTCTTCTTGTTGATTTTCTCAAAGAACTAACTCTTTGTTTCATTAATTTTTTGTATTGTTCTCTTTGTTTCTATTTTATTGATTTAGGCTCTCAATTTGATAATTTCCTGCCATATATTGTTCCTGGGAGACTTTGCTTCTTCCTGTTCAAGGGCTTTCAGGTGTGCTATTAAGTCACTAGTGTGAGATTTCTCCAACATCTTTATGTGAGCATTTATTGCTATGAGTTTCCCTCTTAGCACTGCTTTTGTAGTGTCCCATAACTTTGGGTATGTGGTGTATTCATTTTCATTGATCTCTAAGAAGTCTTTAATTTCTTTCTTTATTTCTTCCTTGACCCATTGGTGATTCAGTTGAGCATTATTCAGTTGCCATGAGTTGTAGGTTTTCTGTAGTTTTTGTTGTTGTTGAAATCTAACATTAAACCATGGTGGTCTTATAGAAGGCAGGAAGTTATTCCAATTGTTTTGTATCTGTTGAGATTTGCTTTGTGGCCAAGTATGTGGTCGATTTTAAAGAAGGTTATATGGGGTGCTAAGAAGAACTTATATTCTGTTTTGTTCATGTGGAATGTTCTGTAGATATCAATTAAGTCCACTTGAGTCACAACATCGGTTAAATCCTTTATTTCTCTGTTTAGTTTCAATTTGGCTGATCTCTCCAGTGGTGAAAGTGGCGTGTTGAAGTCTCCCACTATTAATGTGTGGGGTTTTATATGGGATTTATGCTTTATTAATGTTTCTTTTACATATGTTGGTGCCCTTGTGTTTGGGGCATAAATGTTCAGAATTGAAACTTCATCTTGGTTGATCTTTCCTGTGATGAGTATGTAATGTCCTTCATGATCTCTTCTGATTGATTTTAGTTTGAAGTCTATTTTGCTGGACATTTGGATGGCTACACCAGTTTGTTTCTTAAGACCATTTGATTGGAAAGTCTTTTCCCAGCCTTTTATTCTTAGGTAGTATCTCTCTTTGAATTTGAGGTGTATTTCTTGTATGCACCAGAAAGGTGGGTCCTGCTTTCACATCCATTCTGTTAGTCTGTGTCTCTTTACATGTGAATTAAGCCCATTGATATTAAGGGATATTAATGACCAGTGATTGTTCATTCCTGTTTTTTATTATTATTATTATTATTATTATTATTATTATTATTATTTGGTGATAGTGTTCTGTATTTCTCTTCTTTGGGGTTTACTGTTGTGGTATTATCTATTGCCTGTGTTTTCAAGGATGTATCTGAATTCCTTAGATTGGAATTTTCCTTCTAGTGCTTTCTGTAGGGCTGGGTTTGTGGATAAGTATTGTTTAAATCTGGCTTTGTCTTGGAATGTCTTGTTCACTCCATCTATAATGACTGAAAGTTTTCCTGGGTTTATTAGTCTAGGCTGGCATCCATGGTCTCTTAGTGTTTGCATTATATCTGTCCAGGTCCTTCTGGCTTTCAAAGTCTCCATTGAGAAATCGGGTGTTATTCTGATTGGTTTGCCTTTATAAGACACTTGGCCTTTTTCCTTTGCTGCACTTAATATTCTTTCTTTATTCTGTATGTTTAGTTGTTTAATTATTATGTGGCAAGGGGACCTTTTTGGGGGGTCTAGTCTTCTCCTTTCTCTATCCCTATTATTCATGGGTTTGGTCTTTTCATGGTGTCCCAAATTTCTTGCACATTTTAGGTCATGACTTTGTTGGCTTTAGTGTTTTCTTTAACTGATGAATCTATTTCTTCTACCATATCTTCAATACCAAAGTTCTTCTCTTCCATCTCTTGAATTCTGTTGGTTTTACTAGCATCTGAGTTTCCTGTTCATTTACTCAGATTTTCTATTTCCAGCATTCTCTCTGCTTGTGTCTTCTTCATTTTTTCTATTTCCCTTTTCAGGTTTTGAACTGTTTCCCTCATCTGTTTCATTGCTTTTTCATGATTTTCTTTCAGGGACTTATTGTTTTTTTCTGCTTTATTTATCCTTTCCTCTAGTTTTTTTTATAGCATTCTTCCCATTTTTTGTTTGTCTGTTCCTCCACTTCATTTTGATTTCTTCTATATAAGGTTCTAGCCTCTTCATGATGTTATTTATAAGATTGTTTTCTTCTGCTTCTTCCATTCTGTGATGTTCAGGACTAGCTGTTGGAGGAGGGCTAGGTTCTGGTGATGCTGTATTGCTCTTTATTTTGTTGTATGTACTTCTGCCTTGATGTCTGCCCACCTCCTCGAGGATTCGTTTTTTGGTTTTATCAGTGCACTTGGTCCAGACAGAGCTGACAGATTTAGGGAGCATCTCTCTGCTCCAGATGGAAGCTCTGGGCTGGATGATCACTCTGGTCCAGATGGGAGTGCTGGCTGGATGGGAGCTGGGCACTGGTCTCTGAGTCTCAGAAAGTCATTGGGGCCTCTGTATCTTGTCCAAATGGAGTTCTAGGGCAGGATGAAAGCTAGGGGCTTGTTTCTTAGTCTCAGGAAGTCATTGGGGTCTCTATATCTTGTCCAGATGTTAGTCATTGGGGTCTCTGTATCTTGTCCAGATGGAAGCTCTTGTCCATATGTGAGTTCTAGGGTGGGATGGCTGTGGCTAGTTTCTAAGTCTCTGGAAGTGGCTGGGGTCTCAGGCTGATGGGCATGGGGGAACCTTCCTGCAGTGCCCACCAATGGCCAGAACCTGGGGCCAAGTTGGGCAGGTCTTCCCTGCAATGGCTGGTGCCCAGGGCTGGGACCTAGGTGCAGGGACTCTCTAGGTGTGACTCCAGGCACTCACCTCTGGTCCAGATTTGAGTTCTGGGACAGGATGGAAGCTGGGAGCTGGTTTCTCTACAGTGTGTTTTAAAATGTATATAAACTTTAAAAAAGTGAAAGGATATAGACAGTTATAGAAAAAAATAGTTTAAAAATAAGAAAATCTTTAAAAAGAGAATAAAAGTAACATGACAGAAAAAAGCCATATAAAATGGAAAATACACTGGGAGTCTGCAGCCTATATAGTATTGTTTTGATTTTGAATTTTTTGAATGCCAATGAGTAAAGATAGCTGCTGATAGACATAGGGTTATGAACTGGACTGCTGAATTGATCCAAAGTAGATACTTTAGGGCTATCCTAATTTTAACAAAGGAGTCAAAATTTATTTTCCTTTGGGAAGAGATTTTGCTTGTATTTCTACAGGAAAAAATGAGGCTGTGTATTCCTTCTGGGTTGGTATGGATCAGGTTTGATTGTGGGAGACTTCCTGAAACTTTATAGGATATATATATATATATAAAGAAAGAAAGAAAGGCTACAGTTGGTCTTCCCAGGACTTGGCCATTATCTCAAATTTTCTCAGGGACCCCTAAAGATTCCTCTGTCCACAGACATCAGGAAGCAGACTATAGAAAACACACACATTCTCTAGAAGTGAGTTGGGCTGTTGTTGGTTATTTGGTGGGTTATGGATGTTTGTTATCATTTAAGGGCATGTAGGATAAAAAGACACCTGTTAATCTCAGACATTTTGCATTGGCATGGATTTTAGTATATTGATACAAAATTTAAGTTATTTTTCTTATATTGTATCTATGTTCCTACTCTTGTTTGTGGTGTTGTGCTCATGCAGCTCATTTAAAATGCAATGTATAATTTAAAAATGGGGTTAGTATTTAATCTATAATAATAAAATTTGTAATAGCATTAGGTGAGTTTTCCAGATTAAGCAGGTATATTTTAGACAGAGAGATGATTTTCAAACACTTCAAAAACCTACAGAATATGGCATTTAAGATGTTTAATAACCTTAGGTTTTTATGACAATTAGAAACATCTGCTTATGGCAGCACCAAATTCCTTCATAAAAAGGATGATGGCCATCTGGGGAACTCTATATGGAGTTTGCTTTCATTGTGGCAAAATTAGACACTGGGCAAAGAAAATGCTCATTTTTTGACTGCTGGCAGTATACTGTACAGACTGGATGGATATGCAGGACACACAGGAAAAAGGCTATTGAGCTTTGCCAAGATAAGGCAGGACCGTCCTTTGAGATCACTGCTTCACAAAAGAGTATGTATGCCAGGTATTCTGAAGGACACTGAGAAATGCAACTGATGAATTTTGCAAATACAAATGTCCTTCAAGCCAGGCGGTGGTGGCATACACCTTTAATCCCAGCACTCGGGAGGCAGAGCCAGGCAGATCCCTGTAAGTTTGAGGCCAGCCTGGGCTACCAAGTGAGTTCCAGGAAAGGCACAAAGCTACACAGAGAAACCCTGTCTCAAAAAACAAAAACAAAAAAAAAAAGTAGAGAATATCCAAATGTCCTTCAAATGTCCTGCTTTACTGAAAAGTCTGCCAAATATTCTAGACCTTTAGACCAAAGATAGATGCTCTGATAGTACAAAGGACGTTTGGGTGACTGTCCAGGCAGCCAGATGTCTCTGTTGTTAGGTAATATTACATCCTTCTGGGGTCTTTGACAGAGATAAAGACTAAATAGAATAGTAGTTTTCCTTAGTTATGATAGAAAGTAAATTAAGTACAAAACTTTGGAATCACTAAGTTGAGGTAGATAATGGAGTATTTTCTCTGAATTTGCTAAGTACAAATGGGCTAAATATTATAAATGTAATTCTTATTGGTACTGTTTTTCTTACATACAGTTTTACTATGTTAAAGTTAAAAACTTTTCAATTTTATTTAGACAAAAAGAGGAAATGTTGTGGAATATTAGTTAAAGATGTATTACATTCTTTTATGCTGTGGAATATTTGTTTATTGATACAGAAATTGTTGTATTCTTTTATGTTGCAGTTATTTAACTCTGTAAAGCTCTGTTACTTTGCCTATCTAACACAATCTGATTGGTCTAATAAAGAGCTGAATTGCCAATCACTAGACAGGAAAGATTAATAGGCAGGGCTGCCAGGCAGAGAGAATAAACAGAAAAAGAAGAGACAAGGGGAGGAATGAGAAAAGGAGAAGGAGACAGGATGCCAGGAGCTAGCCACTGAGCAACACAACCAGCCACAGAGTAAGAAGGAAAGAAAGATAAAGGCCCAGAGCCAAAAGTAATAAGATTATTATTTAAGTTTAAAAAAATCTGGCTCAAAACAAGCTAAGCTAAGGCCACACATTCATAATTAAGAACAAGTTTCTGTGTATTATTTTGGAGCTAGGTGGTGGCCACCCAAAGAACTAAGCATAAAAACCCTACAATTATTATATGTTATCAACAACTAGGACACTGTGAAACAAAATTAAAATGTTTAGTAATGATTTTGCAGGCACACAGAGTCACCCTCACTGTCAATCTTGTAATTATGTCGAAGTTGTGCAGTCTTGGTAAAAAGTGTCACAAACACTACAATGAACAATTACATTTTCTAGTGTCTAGAAATTTTATGAACCCAATGTTTAAATATATTTCTTTTATTGTAGAATTAAGTTACCTTAATTTCTTAAACAAAAGAAAGGTAAACTTTAATCTGAGAAGTAAACTCTTTACAGTATAAATTCTACTAAAGATTCCTCTCCTTTTCTACTTTTATTTCTTCAGCAGTTAAGTACATCACAGGAAGACTGAAGCATCATTCTTGCCTCAAAAATGAGAACAGTGTCAGGTTTCCCAGTGACCTGTCCATCCTGGCCTAGTGTCTGCAATGAAGTTGTTGAATTAACAACAATTTTTCTAAATATCTATGTTTTAGAGTGTAGGCAAGTAATTCAGTTTTCTTTCTGAAATCCGAGGACTACTGTAAAAGTTCTGTCTTGCTCTTGTCCCCTGTTACTTCTCTGCCTCTCTGAGTACTCACAGCTTCTCTCTCCATACCAAGTATAGTGTTAGTACATAGGATTTTACTGGCTACTCTGAGATCCATAACTAAGCCTCTGTGAAGCTTTAGGCTTCTTAGGATTTAACGTGGGAAGTTTGGTATATTTTTCTGTATCATCTCAATTACTCTTAGTCTGGGAGTCAGTGAGATGACGCTGTAGGGAAAGTTTTTTTGCTAGGAAATTGACAATCTGATTTCTGTACCTGGAACTCAATAGTTAGAAGGAAAGAACTGATACCACCAAGATTTCCTTTGACTAAGATATGCATTTGCACACACACACACACACACACACACACACACGAGAGAGAGAGAGAGAGAGAGAGAGAGAGAGAGAGAGAGAGAGAGAGAGGTGAAATGTAAACCTTTGTGCATTTCTGGCACACACATCCTTGGATTTGTTATAAAAGTAACCAATTGAATACTTTATTGATAAGCAATTCCCTCATTCCTACTTGAACACTTTTATAGTCTTACCTGTGTAATTTGATCAAATTTTAATATTCTCCTTAAAGTATTCTTTTATATCCTTGCTGTTTGTGTATTTTGCTTTTCCTCTGTGGTTTATATGGCCTAATTTTCAAGTTTGCAATTATAAAAGAGTTTGCTTCCATATTTAGCCTAGCTTTTAGAGGGACAAGAAGATCAAGTCCTTGAAAGAGATCTATCTGTCCTCCCTTCCCATTAAGGAATCTGAGACTATTGACTTTTTCATGGGTGCATACCTAAAAGATGAGGTTCTAAAGATCATGTCAGTAAAGAAGGAGACATGGGCTGTCAAGTGGACCAGGTTCAAGATATTTGTCGCTATTGGGGACTACAATGGTAATGTTGGTCTTGGTGTTACATGCTCCAAGGAGGGGCATTCATCTTGGCCAAGCTTCCTATCATCTTTGTAGGAAAAAGCTACTGTGGGAATAAGATTGGCAATCGACATACTGTTCCCTGAAAAATGACAGGCAGCTATGGCTCTGTGTTGGTGCATCACATCTTTGCTTCCAGAAACACTGGCATATTCTCTGCTACTGTGGCCAAGGAGCTACTGATAATGTCAGATACTGATGACTCCTACACAAGGGCCAGGGATACTCTGCCACCCACATTCATTTGCAAAGTCCACTTTGATGTCATATCTAAAACTTATAGCTACCTAACCTCAACCACTATAAAGAGGCTGTGTTCACCATATCTGCCCATTAGGAATTCACTGATCATCTTGTGACAACCCACACTGGAGTTTCTATTCAAAGGATCCAGGCTCCAGCTGTGGATCATATAAGGATTTTATACAAAATAATAAAATGAATTAAGTCTATTTAAAAGAAATAATTCTGCATTGGTCTGATTTTCTTTTTTCTGTTCCTTCTTTTCTTTCTTTCTTTCTTTCTTTCTTTCTTTCTTTCTTTCTTTCTTTCTTTCTTTTGCTTACAGTATTAACAGAAATCCTCAGGCAAAATTAAAGAAAGTATTTAACAGTTTCTATGCATCCTTTTATCTTTCAAGACAAATTTAAGAATGCTTAATTTTGAGTAAAGGTTCAATGAGAATTTAAGAAAAGAGGCAATCAAATGTTGTTTAGTACTAATTTTAGACTCTAGGAAATACTATATTTAGGAACATAAGGCAGACCCTTTCTCCAGATGATGTGATATGTTAGATCCTGACTAGTCTTACAACACAGAAATGAATATTCTTAATTTTGAAATTGTGATTCTTTTTCTCATTTGTTCAAATTTTTTATGGGACACACATAAGTATGAACTGTATAAAGAAAAAAATTAGAACTTGTGTTTTCTATATTTAAAGTACCTATAGAAAGAATGGATTTAAATGTCATAAAATGAATAACTATAATACTAGAGAAAACTTTGGCATCTACTACTTGCAAGATCTGCTATGTTAAATGTTACGTTGCTAGCTAATTTGAAGTCTTGTAATGACTAAAGGGTACTATATGCATGAAGACTTTGAGAGCCTAGGGGTATGTCTTAGTTAGTTATGATTGCCTAGCATGCATGAAGTTCTGGATTAAGTGCCCAGCACTTTATGGTGACACACATCTATAAATTTAGTACTTCAATCAGTAAATTAATGTTCAGCCTAGATTACATGAGATCCTCTTTCAAATAAATGAAAAAAAAAAAAACTATTAGAAAGTTTTGTTGACCAGTAGGAAATCCATTTCATTGTGGAATGTACTGTAAAGCTAAAATATTTCAGTCTGTATTCAAGAGTAGCATCCAGAGAATATGTATTAAATGCCAAATATTTACTTGAAAAGGTAAAATATAAACAATGAATACAAAAGAATATAATATATAAACCAAATGTTTATGTGGAACTTGTTCTGCAGTTTTTTTGTTTTGTTTTGTTTTATAGCCTTCAGCCAGGTCATAGCTTAAAGAGGCAGATGACTCCAAAGAGATTTCTTCAGAGAACCACTGTCATTATGTGGAGTTTTACAACCAGAGATGCGGGAGTAGAATCCTTCCTTACCATACACCTAGGCATTGGAGATTGGTGGAACCGAGTAATCATGGATTTTTTTT
The DNA here is from genome assembly GCF_903995425.1 of Onychomys torridus. NCBI lineage: Eukaryota > Metazoa > Chordata > Mammalia > Rodentia > Cricetidae > Onychomys > Onychomys torridus. The sequence goes on along the minus strand of NC_050446.1, from coordinate 24,079,375 downwards.
TTCCCCTCATGTTGGAATTCACCCAATACTAGCTGAAATATAAAGAGCTAGTTTTGGGCTATTGACAACAGCTCAGAGATGCTTTAAAGTTCACCGAGCCAAAAGATACTTGAATATTTCCTGAAAACTCAACTTGTGGCACATAGAAGAAAGAGCACTTGCATGCAATCAGACTAAATTTTTCCTAAAAATATCACAGAACTGTATTGTTTTCACTGTCCACTTTGATGCTTATAACCGTTCTCCCAAAAGCTTGGCACACAGTCCCTTACTTCTAAAAAGATCACTCTTCCCTGGGAAAACAATCATAGGATACTCCAGCCAATTAATAAATAAAAAGGAATAGGAAATGTGGACTGTACATGCACACGTTTATATATATAAACACATATAGGCTGTGTGCTTATATACAGTTAGAACATTAAAAAGCAGTTGAGCTAATTGCAATTTAAAATATCTGACTACACAATAAAGAACCCATGCCTGACACTGCTAAAGTGACCAAAAACTTGAAAATTGATTAGCTGTGGACCTAGGGAAAAACCAAATAAAACTGTTCTGCCAAACGACATAGCAATAAAATGATTCCTAATGACATTCTGCTATACTCATAGATCAATGCCTTGCTCAGTTTTCATCAGAGAAGCTTTCTCCTGCGGCAGATGGAAATAAATACAGAAACCCACAGCTGGACAATGTGAAGAGTGAGAGACCTTGGAACACTCAGTCCTTAATGGTGTATCTCCATTAGATCCGTCCCATCAGTGCCCAGGGAACTTGGCAGGAGAGGAGACAGAAAATTATAAGAGCCAGGAGGAAATGGAAGACACAGAAAACAAGGTCTTCTGGCATTAATATACATATAAACTTGTAGAGACTGTGGCAGCACACACAGGGCCTTCATAGTTCTAAACCAGTTAGAATCCCAGTGCTAAGATGGAATGTAGAAAAATGTACCCATCCATATCCTAGAAGATATCTTGATCTGACAGTTATTCACAAAGAAAATTTTGTTTTGTTTTGTTTTCCTTTGGAGTCTCAGTGTATATATATCACATTTAAGAGCAGGTCTATGCCCAGCAATAGTGGCCAACACAAAATATAATTTTGAAAAAAAATTGACTCAATTATGCCTTGTCTGGGCTTCTTTTTTCTTGAGTCTTTACTTATAATTATGGCTTCCAATTTTGTGTTTTTATAGGATTTGTGTGTGGGGGTGGGTGTATGAGTGTTTTCTTTGCATCTGTATGTGCTGTGTTTGTTTTTCCTTTGGCTTTTTTACCTGTGCTTGTTTGTTTTGTCCTATTCTGGATTTTCTTTTTGCATTTACTTTTTCTTTTCTTTTTCTTTTTTTTGTGGTTGTTGTTGATGATATTTGCTAATGAGAGAAAGAAAGGGTATGGATTTGAGTAGGTGAGGAAATAGAGAGGATCTTTGAGGGAGGGGAAACCGTGATCAGAATATATTGTATGAAATAAATCTATTTTCACACACAAAACAAATACTCAGAAGTAAAAATGAATCTTAGATAAAATTTTACATCCCAGAATTGACATTATTAGCTGTTGCACTGTAGCTGAAGTTTTCCTGTGTCCTGCCTGGCCTACAGTCAGGACAAATCTCTCTCATGTTCAGGCCTGCAGCCACTCAGATCCAAGTAAACACACAAAGGCTTACATTATTTTTAAACTATGGCCTTGGCAGGCTTCTTGCTAGCTAGTTCTTATATATTAAATTAGCCCATAACTATTAATCTATGTATCACCACATGTTCTATGGCTTTATCTGCATCCCATTACATGTTACTCCTTGGGTGGCTCACTAGCATCTCCTCTGCCTCTCCTTTCTCTTTCTGACTGTCTGTTTGGATTTCCCACCTGGCTCTAAACTGTCTTCCCATAGGCCAAACAGCTTTATTTTTCAACCAATAAGAGCAAAATATTTTCACAACATACAGAAGGACATTCCCCCATCACTTCTCCTTTTCTGTCTAAACAAAAGGAAGGTTTTAACTTTAACCTAAAAAAAATATGTATATCAAGCAAGAATTATAGTTACAATATCTAGTCTATTTGTATTTTGTAAAATTGAAGAAAATATTCTATCATCTATCCTATATTTGTGAGTCTAAAGTTTTATATCTAATTTGATTTTTATCATAACCAAGGAAAATTACAACTAGCTAGTCTTCAATTACATCAAAGATTCCAGAAGGTTATAATATTATCTAAGTAAACAGAAAGAACATTGTAAGCAACTTCCAAAAAAATCTAGAATGACACAGACAGATGGCTACCTAAACAATTACCCAAAGTTTTTTTGCAACGTTGGGGCATCCACTCTTTAGCCTATAGGTCTAGAGTCTTTCAGTAACTCATCTTTGTGTCCTCTAGAATATCTGGCAGTTTATTCTGTGCAGCAGGAACATGAAGGACCATCTTGTCTTGCAAAGTTCAGTGGTCACCTTCCTATGGGTCCCACATGTCCAGTCAATACAACATTTTGTCAAGCAGTCTAGGCAAGAACAGTTTCTTGTCCAAATGACTATTTTTGCCAAGAAGAAAGTAAACTCCACATGGAGTGTCTTTGATGCCCATCCTCCTCTTTGAAGTAAATCAGTGCTGCCAGGAACATACATGCCACATTGTTCAGGAAAGTCTAAGTTTTTAAAATATTTTAAATGCCATATTCTATAGGTCTTTTGAGTGTTTGAAAATTATCTACCTAATTGAACTATATCTATGTATACCTAGAACTTAACATGACTATAAGTTTGACTATCATAGAAGAATAATTATTAATCTATATGTCTTAATTATCCATTACAATTTACATGAACTGCACAAACACAATACCTTAAACAAGAGTAGAAATATACATACAGTATAACAAAATTAACTTTAAATTTATATCAATAAACTAAAATCCATAGCAATGTAAAACATTTGAAACAAGGTGTCGCACTTTATCCTATCATATCTATATCCTACATTTCTATATCATATCTCCCTTTCTTCTTTTGGAAAGAGATTGGATTTATCATCAACCCCCTTTAAATAAAAATAAACATTTGTAAACAATATTTTGGGAATTTGGGCATAGTTTTCCATACTAGTTCCTGCTGTTGATAGTGCTGGCGATCTTATGGGGATCCTGAGAAAATTTGAGATAATATTCAAGGCCTGGGAAGACCGGCTATAATCTTTGTTGATAGGTATCATCTGTTAAAGTTCAGGAGGTCTGGCTTGATCAAATCTGATCCATCTTAACCTGGAAAAAAGTCCATAGCCTCTTGCTTCCTGTGGAAATAAAAGTAGAGCCTTCTTTCCAAAGCAGCATATCCTTAGATGCAAGTTTTGAAGTCAAGATACTTTTAAAATATACGTTCTGTTTCAACTGAGTAGCCTTTTCAATCAAATGTCTTTCTGTAGTTAAAAATCCCAGAGATAATATAGTTCAGACTCTCTGTAATATCCATCTTTACATGGCTTATTTTTATATCACCTTTACTCTCTCTTTAAAGACTTTATTTTTAAAAAAATATTTATTTATATAACTGTCTATATTCCTGTTCTCTTTATTCTAAGCCTACATATATTTTTATACACATTGTAAATGTTTAGAGGTTTATCCCATCTGAATCTGTCTTATTGTAAGTCTATTGCTTTGAACTGTAGTGGGTAGTACTGAAATGGCAGCTTTGGCTGCTAGCTCCACCCACCTCAGCTTTAAAACATAGCGGAATTAAGTTTACCACCAGCTCTGGGGGAACCATGCTCATTGCTGACTCTGTGAAGCAATGGGCCTATGCTTCCATCCAGCAGCATGTAGCCCAAAAACCTTTTCTTTCTTTCCTTTTCTTTCTTTTGTATTATCAAAAGCTAAATCTGACGCACAGTGCACTGTGCAGCTTGGAGACACCACTATGTACTGTAACATAAGTCCTCCATGCTGCACTCAAGCCCACACACTGCTGTGAACCAAGGCTTACCTGAAAGACACATCTAGAAAGCTGTTTTTAGCTCCATTTTAGAATATTTTTATTAATTAATTAATTTTATTTATTTATTCATTTATTTATTTATAAATAAAAAGCTTTCTCAGATTTTAGGTGTAAACTCTTGCCCCATGTTTTGGTGCCATTTGCAGCTGGTAGTTTTTCTGTGTTTCACAAGGAAGGACAATCTTTCCCATTCCATCTCCCAAGTAAACACACAGAGGCTTATATAAATTATAACTACTTGGCCATTTGCTCAGGCTTATTACTGACTAGCTCTTACACTTAAATTAACCCATAATTTTTATCTATGTTTAGACATGTGGCTTAGTACCTTTTATCAGTTCTGCCTTCACATTTTGCTTCCTCTGTGTCTGGCTGGTGACTCCTTTTAGTCTGCTTGCCCCGCCTATACTTCCTGCTTTGCTACTGGCCAATCAGTGCTTTTTATTAAACCAGTATAAAACAGCATTATCCCACAGCATCACACTGATGAACTCTGTTATTTTTCTGAACTTCATTTTTTCCCTGATAAAATCAGAAAGAATATTTCATCAGTGTTTAGCCAAATACATAATGTGTATTTGCAGAAAAATATTTTCACTCAAACATATAGTACATTGATCACATTAACCTCTTTTTCTCTCTCCAGTCTCCATTCAAATTTCTCATTAGTCTTTTTCTTTTTTTGTAAGAAATCACTCTTCTAGTCACACACACACACACACACACACACACACACACACACACAGAGGACTATTCTCAGATCTATACAATAAAACGTGATGTTTGTCTTTCTGAGTCTGCTTACTATTGCAATATCCAGTTATATCTATGCTGTGGGATGTTCTGTATGTCAAATGTGTTGCTCTGATTGGTTAAAATAAATAAAGTGCTGATTGGCCAGTAGCCAGGCAGGAAGGATAGGGTAGGCAGAACAAGGAGGAGGAGAATTGTGGGAAGTGAAGGCTGGGGCAGAGAGACACTGCCAGCCACTGTCATGACAAGAAAGTTGTAAGGTACTGGTAAGCCATGAGCCATGTGGCAACTTATAGACTAATAGAAATGGATTAATTTAAGATAGAAGAAGCAGATAACAAGAAGCCTGCCATGGCCATACAGTTTATAAGTAATATAAGTGTCTGAGTGATTATTTTATACATGGGTTGTGGGACCGAGGGGCCTTAGTGGCACCTGGAGAGAAGATCTCCAACTACAAATGGTGCCCAATATGTTGGCAAGAGTTTCCACCTAAAACCTGAAAAAAAAAAAAAGATTCTAAAATGGAGCTAAAAACAGCTTCTTAGTTGTCTCAAGCTAGCTTCAGCCTGCCAGTTTGAGCTACTATGGTGGGTTCCTGGCATGTGGGTCTGACCTGCTTGTTGCGGGAATGAGGAGTCTACAAGCAGCACTTTACTCTGCTGTGTGGTGGATTTTGCCTCTGCTAGTTAAAAAAAAAAAAAGTTTCTAGGCTATGCACTGCTTTGATAGAACTGCTTCTGATAGTTGATGGTACGCATGGCTCCAGACCCAGAGCTGGCAGTAAACTGTACCACCACCACTTTGGAAACTGAGGTGGGTGGGGTCAGCAGACACAGTGGCCTTTCAGTCTTATAAAGATGGATATAACACAGAGAATCTGGTTTATGTTGTCTTTGGGATTTTTAACTACAGAAAAAGATTTGATTGTAAAAGCTGTTGAGTTAAACAAATATGTAAATTTTAAAGGTACCTTGACTTCAAAATTTGGATATAAGGATATGTTGCTTTGAAAAGAGTCTCTGCTTTTGTTTCCACAGAAAGCCAGAAACTGTGGATTTACTCCAGATTAAGATACTTCAGGTTTGATCAGCCAAGACCACCTAAAAGGTCTCCAATGACACTATGTCCCAGATGATCCAACATGCAGAATGGTTTCTATTCAACTGGGTCAGAGACTACTCCATCATCCTAAAATTTTCTTTATGTTCCTATAAGATACAGTGCCCCCCTCCAGCAGGAAGTAGTAAGAGAAACTACGCCCAATTTCCCAAAATTATTGAGCTGGCTTTGGAGATGGAATTGGCTCACTCCTTCTCTACCCAGACATATTGCTAAAAGAAAAGGTTAAGAGATTCTTGTGTCCCAAATCAGAAGAGCCCTCTGATTTGGGACAAAGAAAAACCAATATTTTTATTTAAATCAGGTTGATTATGAATGTGATCTCTGTCTAAACAAAAAAGGGCATATGATATAGATATAATAGGATGAAAGGGTAGCTTAATTAACTTACTTTTAAAGAACAACAACTTGTTTAAAATGTCTTACATTGGTATAGATTTTAGTCTGTTGATACAAACTTAAAGTTAATTTTGTTATACTGTATATATATTTCTACCTTTGTTTGAGGTATTATGTTTATACAACTCATTTAGGTTATAATGGATAATTAAGAAATACAGATCAATTAGTCTTCTATGATAGTCAAACTTATAGTCATGTTAAGTTTTCTAGGTATACATAGATATATTTCAGATAGGTAATTTTCACACACTTCAAAGGTCTACAGAATATGGCATTTAAAATATTTTTAAAATTTAGATTTTCTAGACAGTAAGACATGTCTGCTCCTGAAAGCACCAATTTACTTCAGAGAGGAGGATGGGCATTAAAGACACTTCATATAGAGTTTATCTTCACATTGGCAAAAAATAGACATTTGAGCAAGAAACTGTTCTTGCCTAGACTGCTTGATCAACTGGACATACAGGACCCATAGAAAGGTGACCACTGAACTTTGCTTGACAAAATGGTCCTTCAGGTTCCTGCTTCACAGAGGAAACTGCCAGACATTCTATAGGACACACAGAAAAATGACCAAGAGACTCTAGCCCTGTGGGCTGAAGACAAATGCCCCAACTTTACAAAGGAACATTAGGTGACTGTCCAGGCTGCCAGCTGTCTTTGTCTACCCTGCAAGACTCCTGAAAGTTGTTTACATCCTTCTCCTGGTTCTCAGGTAATATTATATCCTTCTGAGGTCTTTGATGTGGTTGAAGACTAGATAGTTATAATTTTCTTAGTTATAATAAAAGATAAGTTAGATATAAAACCTTAGACTCACAAATATAAGATAGATAGGATATCCTCTTTAATACTGTAACTGTAATTCTTGCTTGATAATTGTTTTGTTATCTGAAATTTTACTATATAAAAGTTAAAACCTTGCTTTTTGAAAAAAAAGAAAAGGGGAAGTGTTGTGGACTGTTCTGTATGTCAAATGTGTTGCTCTGATTGGTTAAAATAAACAAACAGCTGATTGGCCAGTAGCCAGGCAGGAAGGATAGGGTAGGCAGGACAAGGAGGAGGAGAATTGTGGGAAGTGAAGGCTGGGGCAGGGAGACACTGCCAGCTGCCGCCATGACAACAAAGATGTAAGGTACTGGTAAGCCATGAGCCATGTGGCAACTTATAGACTAATAGAAATGGGTTAATTTAAGATAGAAGAAGCAGATAACAAGAATCCTGCCATGGCCATCCAGTTTGTAAGCAATATAAGCTTCTGTGTGTTTACTTGGTTGGGTCTGAGCGGCTGTGGGACTGGCAGGTGAGAGAGATTTGTCCTGACTGTGGGCCAGGCAGGAAAACTCAGTCAGGACAAATCTCTCTCACCCACCAGGCCCATAGATGCTCAGACCCAACCCACTAAACACACAGAAACTTATATTGCTTAAACTGCTTAACCATTAGCTCAGGCTTACTATTGTCTAGCTCTTAGTCTTATATTTAGCCCATTTTTATTAATCTATACTTCGCCACATGGCTCGTGGCTTACCAGTACCTTACATCTTTCTTGTCATGGCGGCAGCTGGTAGTGTCCCCCTGTACCAGCCTTCACTCCCCACAATTCTCCTCCTCCTTGTCCCACCTACCCTATCCTTCCTGCATGGCTACTGGCCAATCAGTACTTTATTTATTTTAACAAATCAGAGCAACACATTTGACATACAGAACATCCCACAGCATATCTATTTTCTTTCAGATAATTTAATTTGTTCTTTGTGACTGAAGAAAATTCCACTATCAGTATATACCACCATTTCTGGATCTGTTCTTCCATTCCTAGACACTTAGGCTGACTTCAGTATTTTCCTGATATGAACAGTGTGACAGTGAACAAGAATGCATAGATATCTCTCTACTAAATTATGTTGGTGAAGGTTGTTTGTCAACTTGAGAAATCTTATGACCCACATGACTTACCTAAGAGTCAAGTCTCTAGACCAACCTATGTAGGATTTTTTGGATCGGGTGAGAAGCTGGGCATGTCTGTAAGGGATCATCTTGATTAGAAGGTTTGAGATGGGAGGAATGACCTTGACTTTACTGATATGAAGGACTGTACCGTCAAAATGTGAATAAAAATAAATCTCTTCATTAAGTTGATTTGCTCAGGGCATTATAACACAGCAACAGAAAAAGTAACTAAGATGTAAATTGTTTTAAATTTCTTTGAATGCATGTCCAGGGTAGTGTAGTTGGATTATACATGAGTTCTATTTTTCTATTTTACATAGACATACTTCCTGATGTCCATAGTGGCTAAAGTCACTTACATTCCTAGTAGTCATTCATAGAATTCCCTTTCCCACTGTTCTGGTTACCTTTTTGGCAATTTGGAACAAGTTAGAGTCATCTGGGAAAAGGAACCTCAATTGAGAAAAGACATTCATTAGATTGCCAATATTCAAGTATGTAAAACACTTTCTTGATTAATTTTAGAAGTAGGAGAGCCAGCACATTGAAAAGTTTGTCCTGAGTTGTATAATAAGCAAATTGAAGAACCCAGAGATAGCACACTAATAAGCAGTGTTCCTCTATGACTGCTGCTTCAGTTTCTGCCTCCAGGTTCCTTATGTTTATCATCTTCTCTTCCCTCAGTGATGAATTATAAACTATTCTCCCCACATTGCTTTTGGTCATATTTATCACAAAATCATAAAGCAAAGTAAGACACCCACTATTATGGCTAGCATTTTTTATTGTTTTCATTCTAAAAGTATTTTATTTGTATATATTAGGTATACACAATAATGGATTTCATTATGACATGTACAGACAACATGCACATAATGATTAATTTTTTATCATATTCATTCCCATTATCTACTCTTATCCACTTCTTACATCCATTAATTCCTTTACTCTTCCCAATGAACCTCTTTTCTGCTTTCTTTTTTTTAAATGACTCAATGAATTACTTCATGATTGTTTATAGAAGTGTGAGTACAAGTTATTTATAGTAGCATGTATACCTTATACCATGGCTATGCCATTTTAGAAAATGTTTCTCCCTTCCCCATCACTGGTTATGTGGCCAGTGCAGACAGTAGCACTCTTCTATGAGTGTGGACATAGCTATTGATTAGACATTTGTTAGACTCATCACATTTATCTAGCAAAACAACAGTACAACCTTCATTACTATGACCTCCTTGGTGACCTGATTTCAATTGGGCTCATATTACCAGAAGTGAATTCCCTCCTGTGGAGTGAGCATCAAATTCAATCAGAATATAGGTGGTTACTCTGACTTGCTACTATCATGAAGTTGGGTATGTCTTTTCTAGCTGGTCACTAATCTTTGGACACAGAACCCACAGATGACTATCTATTAGCAACATTTCTTCCCTAGTGCTATGCTTGAACCCTCATGGCACAAAGAGAGACATCAAACATGGAGAAAGCTCTTAGTGCAGTTCCTGCTTGACTTTTCTATGTGTTATGAGCTGGATATGAGAATCTTCAGCAACATGATGCTAAGAACTAGTTCTGACAGGCAATCATAAGCAGTGGAATTTATATACAACACACACACACACACACACACACACACACACACACACACACACACACGGTGGGCCTTAGAAGCCTACCTGGAATCCAACTCATGGGAAGTATCCCATACATGGCATGAGAGTTTTATTTAATAATCTATGCCCTCTGAAAGCATCTCTATGTACCAAGAGAGGTAATCACTATTGAAATTTTTTAAAACAAATCTATAAACTGAGTGCATAAAGTAGACAGCAAGGAGATACTATAGAGGAGGTGCTTCAGTAGAGTGAGAACCAAAGCTAATGATTTTGTTTCCTTAATGATACACATTCTCATTAGGAAAAGATGGAATCAAAATGTAGTTTATATTTTCATTTCATTGATAGCTAAGGATACTGAACATTCTCCTATAGGTCCTCAATATTTTTATTTTATCTTTTAGGAAATATCTGTTGATGTTACTAACTAATTTATTGACTGGATTACTGGATTGCTTGGTTGTTTGGAATTTTATTTTCTGGGTTCTCTATGTAGCCTATATATTAATCCCACATAAAATGTCTTGCTGCTAGAGATTGTTCTTCCATACGTTGCCTGTCTCTTCATGAGACAATATTGGCATTTGGTAGCCATCATTTTTGCCATTATTTCCCAAGCTACTGAAGTCATTTACAGGAAGTCCTTGACTATGCCCACATATCATGAAGTGATATCATTTCCTTAAGCTTGTAGTTTTAGAGTTTCGGGTCTTACATTAATGTTTTTCTTTCCTTTTCAATGGACTTTTGTACAGGGGTGGATATTGGGACTTAGTTTCATTGTTCAGCATGAAAATGTCCAGTCTCTGCAGTCCTGTTTGTTAAACAAACTGTAAAGTTCTGTTTGCAAAGAGACTGTTCTCCAATGTGCTTTGCCTCCTGTATGGAAAATTAGATTGGTGTAGCTATTGAGTTATATTTTTGGTTATATTTATATTTATAGTTTATATTTATATTTATTCTATTGGTGTACATGGTATAATGTGACAGAACCTTTCCTGGAGAAATGTAACACACATGTCTGCTCACCCCAGAAAGGAGCCCACAACAGACTAAAGTATGGATCATAGTCCAACTTGGTGAATCAATGAGTTTTATTGGGGTTAATTACAAGAATATGGGTGTGGGGTTACTTGAAGGGGCATAAATCATACAAAGACAGCTGCATCACCAAAGCCCATCCCAGCATGGCTGATATCTGGGAACCTGGAGCACACTGTATAGCCAGTAGGCAGCTCAACATGCTGGAGAGTGTCCTTTTCAGGTACATCAGTTGATCTAAACCTCTTCCAGGCAGCTTCACTGGTTTCTGCTTCTTCCAGGTGGCTGGTCTAGACTCAGAGTTTTTCTTTGCAGCTTGGCTTCTTAGTATGAGAGGAACTCTCAGCTTTTATTGTTTACTCTAGCAAGGAGGGGGCCTGGTGAATCTGGTCAGTTTCAGGGAATTCCTGAAGCTATTTTGAATTGTTTACCTCCCCATTTAAGCAAATTTCCTTCAAAATAGAATGCTTTAATCTCAGAGGAAACTGTTACACATGATTGTCTGCACAATTAAATGATACCCAAATTCAAGAACTGCTATACTTAAGGGAATGGGCTATAAAAAGCCAGTTTGTGTACCCAGGATAAGTCCTGTTCCCATTGCCAGGGATCCACAAACACATCAAGCCACACAACTTTCACCCACATTTAGAGGGCCTACTTTGGACCCATGCAGGCTCCCCAGCTGTCAGTCCAGAGTACATGAGCTCCCACTAGCTTGGGTCAGCTATCTCTGTGGTTTTTCCCATCATGATGCTGACACCCCTTGCTCTTAAAATCAGTCCTTCCTCTTTCTCTTCACCTGAACTCCAGGATCTGGGCCAAGTGCCTGGCTGTGGGTCTCTGTATACTCAGTCTTGATGCAGGGTGGGAAGGGGCTAGGTCCAGCCCCAACTTGGTATGCCTGTGTTGATTACCCAAGGGGGAACTTACCCTCTCTGAAGATCAGCTAAGTGTGAGATGGGGATAGATGGGGGTAGGCAGGAGAAGGGGAAGAAAGCAGATGGGGGGTTGGTATGTAAAAGTAAAGAAATTTTTTTAAATAAAAAATTAACTGTTACACTTAATAGATTCTAAGAATAGTCATGACTCTTAGATATAGTATGTTTTCAGTGGATGGGCAGTGTTACGTTTTACTTTTCTTGGAGTGGAAGAAAAATGAAACAAACAAAAAATATCTTATAATTGTTACTATCTTCAGACCCACTTTCCAGCCAAAACTTTCCTACCTTGTGTTTGTGATCTACTTGTGGCTATGTGTCCTGAGTCACACATAACTAGCAAATTTCAAATACAAAGTTTATCAAATTTCTCTTTTATTGAATACAGTTTTTTCCCCTCATACAATACATCCTGAGTATAGTTTCCCCTCCCCTTACTCCTCTTATTTCCACCCAACCTCCTATCCCCTCCAGATCCACTCCCTTTCTGGCTCTTTAGAAAAGAACAGAGTTCTAAGAGATAACAACAAAATATAGCAAAATATAATAAGATAAAACAAAACTATCATGTTGAAGTTGGACAAGACAAACCAACAGAAGGAAAAGAGTCTAAGAGAAGGCACAAGAACAAGAGACCCACTGGTTCACATACCCAGGAATCCCACAAAAACACTAAACTAAAAGCCCTAATATATACACAGAGGACCTTTACCTGGGTTGTCCCTGTACATGTTACCTCAGTCTGTGATTTCTTTTTTCAAATTAAGACATATTTTCTTCATTTTACAAACCAACCACAGATCACCCTCTCTCCTCCCATCCCCAGCCTTCTGTTTCCCAACACACCCCCTATTCCCTCCTCCAACAAGGTAAGGCCTCCCATGGGGAGTCAACAGAGCCTGGTACATTCAGTTGAGGCAGGTCCGATCTCTTCCTCCTGCATTAAGGCTGTGCAAGTTGTCTCCCCACCATAGGCAATGGATTCCAAAGAGCCAGCTCACGTACCAGGGATGGATCCTGATTCTACTGCCAGGGGGAGTCTTAAGCAGATCCAGCTACACAACTGTTTCACTTAAGCAGAGGGTCTATTCCAGTCCCATGGAGGCCACAGAAGTTGGTCTAAAGTTCATGAATTCCCACTAGTTTGATTTGGTTGTCTCTGTAGGTTTCTCCATCATGATCTTGATGCCCCTTGGTCATAGAATCCCTTTTCCCTCTCTTAGACTGGATTCCTGGAGCTAGGTGTAGTACTTGGCTGTGAATCTATGTATCTGTCTGCATCAGCTTCAGTGATTTAGAGGGCCTTGTTCTCCAGGGGTCTTCCACCCCTTAGGCTCTTACACTCTTTCTGCCTCCTCTTTTACAGGGCTCCCTGAGATCTGAGGGGAGGGAACTGATGGAGAAATCCATAATCCCATTTAGAACCCGTTGTTCCAAGGCCTGCCCCCACCCACCTCTCTCTTCAATAGTGTCTGAGTGTGGAAATCTGTATTTGTTCCCATCTGCTTCAGAAAGAAGTTTCCCTAATGGCTTTATAGGGTACTGATCTGTTTATATGGATTGTTCAGCAGGTGTGTTTTCAGGGAATGGCTGCTGGTGGTGGAGCCTGGGATACTGGAATGAGTTGGGGGAAGGAAGGTTGGTGGGGAAGATCCTTGTGAACTGTGAGGGATGGGGGAAAGAGAAGAAAGGGAAATCTCAGCAGGTGTTCTGCTGCAGCCCTGTGGTAGAGACTAGGGAGTTAGATTTGGAGGAGCAGAAGGAAGGTGAAGATCTGAAGCTTAATTGCTTCCCCTGGCTCAAATCTTATCTCTTTTTTTTTTCCTTACATTTTTCTTTGGACAATTTTTTTTTTATTTTTTGATTAATAAGTAAGTAAGTCTGTGCTAAAACAAATATCTAAATGGAGTAAACACTATTAAATTATATTTCATTCAGATAATATTTATGCAAAATGCACTAAACAGCAAGCAATACCCCAAATGCAGTAAGAACAAAGTGTGATAGTAGGATTTGAATGTGTCCTGTAAAGATGCTATGGGTGAAGTTGGCCAGAGTAGGACTATTAAGAGTATAGACTATTCAATTGTCTCACTTATGCAGAGGGGCTGATCTAGCTGGGGGCTCCACAGCCGTTGGTTCATAATTCATGTGCTTCCATTCGATTGGCTATTTGTCCCTGTGCTTTTTGCAATCTTGGATTCAACAATTCACGTTCTTGCAGTCCCTCCTCTTTCTCGACAGTTGGACACCTGGAGTCTGTGGGACCAGGACCTGTCCTTAGTGCATGAGCTGGCTGTTTGGAACCTTGGGCTTACACAGGGACACTTTGCTCAGTCTGGAAGGAGGGAACAGGACCTGCCTGTACTGAATCCACCAGGTTTAAATGAATCCCCAGGGGTGTCTTGGTCCTGGAGAACATTTGAATGGAGGGGAGGGGCCGGGGGGGGGGAAGACGGGGTGGGAGCGGAAGAGGGGAGGACAGGGGAACCCATGGCTGATGTATAAAATTAAAACACATAATAATAATAAAAAATAAATAAGTAAATAAAATGTTTTAATAAAAAAAAAAGTATAGACTTCAGGATATGATAATGTCATGAAGGCAGTGCCTTCAAGGATGTAATTGGCCCTTGTAAAAGTGGTTGGGAGAACCAGTTAACCCTCTCACTCTTCTGCTGTGTTTGTATACAGAAAGGAGGTCCTCATTACACATCAATCCTGCTGGGAACTCGATTTTGACACTACTAGCCTCTAAAACTATGATAAATAAATGTTCATCATTTATAAATGACCTAGTTTCATTTGATAACAAAACAAGTAGATCTAAAGAATGTATATCTAGGAAAAGCAATAAGATAATATCATAAGCATTGAAGTATAAAACTTCTAAGTTATGTGTTTGCTAACACATTTTGTGCTAAGAGATCTAACTACAAGAAAAATCAGTCTTAGCATTTTATTGGGTATGGAAGTTTGAAAATTTGGTTTTAGCTAAAATAGCACCATTAAAAACTATTGACTGTAGTATGCCATTGTCCATTGACTACATCTGGTAGACTTGCTGATAACTCCTGAGATATCCATGAAGAACTTCAGGAAGTCTCTACTTTCCAAGATTTTAAATGTGCAATACTTGGTTAAAAAAAAAATCTCTCTTTTTTCCCTCTCACTGCAATGGAAAAATTGTATGCAGAACTCATTGGAAACATATTCTTCAAATGCTGTATAATTATAGAATGCAGGAATTGTCCATTGCATAAGGTCACTAATGTGGAAAAGTAGACTTAAAATGTACTCCTCCTATTAAATACTTAGAACCAGTTTATGCAATGGTTTTCACAAAGTATTCTAATTTTTCTCATCTGAACAAATCCAGTGATATAGACTTAGCTGAATTCTTAAGTGAAATAAATTCCATTGTGAATAAAAGGGTCAACCGTGAGGGCTGACAAATACTCCCTTTCAGTTAAAAGACGAGTTTTTACAAATCAGTGGTCTATCCAATAAAAATAGCACCTGACACTGCAACAAGCTTTTAGGCTGTTGTATTAGGTCTTTAAAATCTTCTTATAGTCAAATGCCAAAGGTGCTTGTGAGGCCTGCCACATTATTGTGACACTGTGAGCTAGTAATGGAAAAGGCATCTTTTTCTTTAATGACTTTTCCATTTTGAACTTACTTTAACTTAGTTAACACTTCCTCCACACAAGGTATGCAGTCTTGGGAAAGGTTTTTCTAACACTGTCTCCCAATTTCTTCAACTATAAAATGAACATCCCCTTTCAACAGAATTGCTATTTGAATTATATAATGGAGTGCTTGGAAAAAGCAACTCGATGAACAAGTTTCATGAACAGAAGTGAATATATCAGAAGGAATGCTATGTTCTTTTAACACAATCAATGCTTGATCAAAACAATAACTTTCCTCAAATGTTCTTTCACACACATACCTCATTTTATCCTTACAACTTCAAAAGGTGCCTTATGGGAACCATCTTTTATCTTATAGATGAGAAATCTGACCTTTTGAGACCTGCTTACTTTGAGGCACATGGCCCAGGAACTGGAGAATTGACTGAAAAGCCAGGTGTACCAACTCTCCACTTTGTTTTTGTTTTTCTTTTCTTTGCATCACATTGATTCCAACTTTAGAATTGCTAACTTATGTGCTCTGGCTCACTTGTGGACTGGAAGGATAAAATGTCTGTGTGTGAGAAGAGAAATAGAAATACCACCTGAATTTTTTAGACATCCTTCCAACTTGCTTTCATGTTGTACTGAAAACAAGTCTCATTAATAAATTTAAGAAAATGAATTGAGAAAATATATAGAATACCATCTTCTTCCCAGTGAAAGTAATGGCATTTAATGGCTGAAACATGATTTTCAGATTGCAGCCCGTGATTCCATAAAGGAAACAAGAATAGGGCTGTGTTTTTCCACTGCAGGTGAATTTGATATTCAAAAGCATGAGACAGCTAATGGCTGTGATTAGAGGGAAGCAGAAAGTGTGGAGGATGTGTGAACTTCCCCACACAGACATTTAGCTGGATCATTTAAGCTCGCATGTCTGTTACTTTATTTTATTTAAAACAAAATTGGCTCTATTTCTGGAAATCCATGACTTAACTAGGTACTTCTGTCTCCACCTGAACTAATATCTCTATAAACTTAAGATAAATTACCAAGGTAGGACAAACACAGGGCATGCATTTATGATTGTGATGTGCTTTATAATTGCTAACAGTTTTGATGCTTAGAGATGCCCCATATTAATAACTACAAGATATTTTGTGGCAGCATTTTCTTGTATTTCATTCAGCATTTATTTTCAAAATGTGCTCCATTAAGAAGTCTTATGTGAAAAGGAATATTTTGGGGTCACCGACACTTCAGTGATGCTGGTCTAAACTCTCCATGTATCTAATCATGATTAAAAATGAGTCCCAGTTTATTTTATTGGTAATTAATATAGTGATGAATCATAAGTCGATTGTTTGTTTTGGCTTTCTGTTTTATTGTTTTTCAACTCTAGCACATCATAGGTTTTTATAGTGGAAACTTGATCATTTTTCTCCTTACATTCTCATTTCTTGTGCTGTGGAAATGAATGTAGAATTAATATCCAAGTCTTGTGTTTATAAAGTAATCTGTAGTTCACACATTAAAAGTCCTGCTTTCCAGAAAATCTGCCAGTCTCAGGCAAACTGTACTAACTAGTCATTCTCTTACTGTGCTTCGTGGCCATTGCATGCACTAACTTGGCGTTTAAATATCTAATTGTCACTGTGTTGTTGCCTTTACTTTATTGTTATTTTTTAAGGCAGAATCCCAGGTATCCCAGGCGTGAAGTCACTATACAGTTGAAGACAATATTGAATACCTGAGCCTCCTGCTTCCCTTCCCCAAGCACTAGCATTACAGGTGTATACCAACACAGCAGGTCTCAGAGCCACATACATTCTAGGAAAACAATCTACCTACTTAATTCCATCCTCAGATCCACTTCAGGGCTTTAAAAATGGGTCAAAAGAGATCTTCACGCATCATCAATTGTATTAGTTGCTTCAATAAAACCTATGACCCAAAGTAATTCATAGAAGAAGTTTACATTGACATATAGTTCCAGTGAGGATGAGTCCATCATGGTGGTGAAGGAAGACCTGGTATTGAAGCACTAAACTGAGAGACAGAGCTGGAACTGGAGCCAGGCTATAAACCATCCTAAGACCTTTAGAGCCCTTCTTCCATCCTAGGCAGGCCATATAGAAGTAAAAGTACCCTTAAAACTTTGTCTCCTTCTGTATATGACCACAATAGCCCAGATTCCAAAGATGTAGGTGTCCAAACCTCAATCCTAAATCCAGTCCCTGACTTTATTAAAATAGGAGGAAATAACTGAATAAGAGATACCTAGTAGTACAGAGATAACTTCCAGTAATATGAGAAAGACATTGTCCCTTTATGTCACTGATTATATTACACAGCATGATTAGCTGGAACAATGCAAAAATGCCATACATTCTGCTATATTGAGGAAATATTACCCAAAATCATTATGCTTGTGAAGAACACTAAATTAACATTAGGGTGCTTATTGAAAGATTACCATTTTATTAACTGAAATGTAGAAAGAATAAAATCTTAATAGAATAATGATAATATAACAACATTTTTTAGTGCCCATTATCCTTATATATTTATATTTATACCATACTTATATCATGTAAGGTTCTGGAAGTATGTAATATATATATATATAATTATAAAATATATTATCCAGAGATTCAAGGTATTGTCTTGTCTTGTTTTTTTTTTTCATTACACATAATAAAAGATTTATATTAAATAATTACATGATAGATAAAGGAAACAAAGGGGGTAAAGAAGAGGGGAAAAGGAGGCAGAAAGTAGAATAGAGGGAGAAAGAGATGTAAAGAAGCAGAAACCTTATATAGTAAATACTCAAGAGAATCCTGAACAATATGTGCATGAAGTATGAGAAGAATTGCTACTGTAGGAATAGATATTTGAGATATGAGACACTGAATGGGATATGTTAGAGAGACAAGCACTCATTTACTTGTAGTGCATTTGGTTTTTGTCATTAATGCAAGCCATCAATATCTCCCTGCTTTTTCTACCACTGACAAATCTTTTGTTTTTCTTAGTACCCTATCATCTATTTGGACAAGTATCTGGTTATTTATACAGCAAAACTGGTTTACTGTAATGTTTACATACTTTTCTGATTTCCATTTTTTTCTCAAGTTTTGTCTATATATGTGACTTGAACAAACTCCCTAATAAGGAGATCTAATGAGTTCAATTAGTATGCACAATAAAACTTTGTTCATAACCTTCATATTAGGCAACCTCATACCCTTCCACTAACATGTCTATAGAGTCTGCCCTTGAGTCAAGAGCCCACATGTTATAATCATCTCTAGAAATGCTTGACATTTAATAATGATGTGTCTTGTATATAGTGTTTTTTTTTTAATAGCCAATTCCTCCTCTACTTACATTTAATTAAGGGACTCTGTGAAGCTGATATCAAATGCTATGAAAATATCTTGGATATCACCATCAAAATGATCTTCACTACTTTGAGATGTATATGGATGAATGGTTGCTTAAGGGCTAACTACATTGCCATAAATATATGGCATATTCATTCAGTCACCTAGGTTGAAGGTTTTTTGAAGATAGTCATTATTTTTAAAATTAAATTATTTGTTCTCTTCTTTCTTTTACCAGGACATTCAAAACATTCCTATGATGTGGTAAATATGATTTTTCAAAAAAATTTATAATTTGCCATGTTCTTGAGATGGCACAATAATAAAAGAATAATATTTGGAGTCCTGGGATATAGTTCATTGGTAGAGCACTTAGCTAGCATTTCCAAAACTGTGGATTCAAATCCCAGTAACACACAAAATGAGCATTTAATCAAACAAAAAACCCACACAGCTCTCTACACATTAAACATGGCCTGGCCATGGTGGCACACGCCTTTAATTTCAGCACTTGGGAGGCAGAGGCAGGTGAATGATCTCTATGAGTTCAAGGCCAGCCTAGTCTACAGAGCAAGATCCAGGAAAGGTGCAAAGCTACACAGAGAAACCCTGTCTCGAAAAACAAAAACAAAAACAAACAAACAAACAAAAAATCCAAAAACATTAAGCATGATTGGACATCATCAAATTTGTTCACATGATTAAAAGAGGAGTTTGGAGAGTTGATAAATGAGAGTGCATTACCTTGAAATGTAGAGGTTTATTTATGCAAATAAAGTTATTATTTCATTAATTCTCCTGTTCATTTGTATTTTGTTCATGATATATTTTAGAAAATGTATTACTGAAAGTTGTATATATTTATGAAAACTTTAGTAATTCAACCAAACTAATAATCATTGGACACAGCTAAATAATAAATAAATTTTTATTACCAGTTGATTAAATACTTTTGTTTGAACTTAAGAATATCTACTTCAGATAAAAATAATAATACTTTTTATCAATGAATGAATTATAGGTTACCATTGTCTTCTTTGCTTTGCTCTTTTATGATATCTAGAAGAATTTTCCTGAATCACAAATATTATGTCAAGAACATACAATCTCAAATTATTGTTATCTGGTCCCTTTAGCATGCTTCAAAACCAAAAAAAAAAATGACAGTAAATAATTTTTATAAAATTTCTATATGAATATGTAGCTTAATTATTGAAATGTGGAAGATCGCAATTTATGTCATGAGAGCCTGATTTTCTGTCATGCCAAGATTTATTGCAATGTTGCTTTTCATGTTAGGCTTTACCTCATTACCCTTTTATTGCTTATAGTATCTGAATTTTGTTTGAGGGTTTATTTTTATATTGATTATTTTAAATTTTTGTATTTTTTCCACCTCTTTCTGCTCACAGTTTTATTTTACCCTTCAGCAGTCTGCCTGTAAGTTTCTTCTTGCCAGTTTTAATAGTCCATAATTTCCAATGGAAAGTCTGCTGCCAGAATCTTCTTTCCTCCAGTGTTAACGGCTGCTCTTGAGAACCTGCCCTGCCCTCCCTCATCTAATTTGAGTCGATGAGGGGGCAGACAAAACAGATGGTTGGCACAGGACAGAATGATTCACTGTTAGAAATCATGGGGAAACATCTTTGAAATTGGTGAGGGAGAGGGAAGCCTGACATTTGACAGAGCCATGTAAAAATTGCAATGCCCAGACGAAGTTCAGTTTAATTTTGACTGTTATATTCCAGATGTCCTGATCATATGATTACAATTTTAAGATTATATCAAAACTATACCTTTTCCCAAATGCACTGTAATCATTTCAGCAAATTGAGTTTATCATTGTTTTTCAATATCAGGACTAGTTTCAAAGTCATGCCATCATTGACCTTATTCCTCTGTGCTTTTCCTGACTTCTTCAATTCCCTTTCTGCTTCTAGTCCTTGAAGCTTACTGCTTTCCCATAATTTTCCCATGCCACCTGATAGAATCTTCACTAATTATGGCTGTAAAGTAATTTAAAATGGATGTATTAGACACTAAACAAAGTGCATGTCTAAAAGTATTATTTATATTACATTTGAATTCTAGTAATGCTGGTTTACCATGACATTGTAGATCTAAAAATATCACAAATCTAAAATATTGTTGATATATACAGAGAATTATGTAACAGTGGCATGAAGAGGAATCAAATTGAAACACTTTACACTGAAATTCTCTCTCTCTCTCTCTCTCTCTCTCTCTCTCTCTTTAATCTAAAGTTTTCTTAATTGTTATACACTTGATTTTTTGAACAAAATAGAACAAAAACACATAAAATAAAAAAAATGCATAAAATCCATCATGGTGAGTGAACCTACAAAATATTTTTTTTCTCTTTGGAGGTAAAATAATCCCACATCTGAATATTTTCTCATAGAATAGAACCAATATTATATATTACAAAGACTTGTGGTCACATAAAGGGCTATTTTATGTAAGCAGATATACAACAGACTATGATGTTAAAATTGTTTGAGGTAGGGCATTAAGGACATATTTTAAGTAGAGTGTACTCTAAAAATAACTATCTGTGGTTTGTCTTTTTACAACAAAGTATCCAAGGTTGGGACTTTGTAAGAAAGGGGTTTATCTCACTGTTCTTGAGTTCCAAACACATGATGGCATCACTGAGACCCGGGAAGAAAGTGGCGGTATAAAACATCATTCAAAATAAAGGAAAGGTCCATATGTACTAGATTCTTTAGAGGAGTATTCCTAATAACCAATGAAAAGTTACATCAAAACAGACTAAGAGGGGTTCAGACTATTCAGCAGTAAAGGGCCCCAATTCAATTGCCAGTGCTCACATGCCATCTCATAACCACCTCTAACTCTACCTCAAAGTGGCCTTATCCTCTTCTGCTCTACACTGTGTACAGGATTCCTGTACACACTCCACACAGATACACATACAGATAATTTCAAAAATTACAAATTAAATTTTAAATAGACAAAAATCAGATAATAATGGAAAAAGCATACTACTCTGCTTTGTGATATTGCTTATTCAAACAAAGATAAATTTAATTGACATTTTCATTCATTTACTACTAATAAAATGTTATCATATAGGTCTATGTTTTCCTTTACTAAAAAAATGTATGTTCATATTGGTGTGCACATGTGGAAAGTACATATTTTTGAAACTTGTAGGAACAAATAGTGACCTTTCTTCTAATAAAATGGTGATGTAGAAAGAAAAAAAATTTGAAGAAATAATGCAAGTTATTACCTTTTGGATAGCCAGTAAGTGGAACATCTCCACAGTGTGTAAAAAAGATTCAATGTGAGATAGTGTCTGTGCAATTTGCCTCATAACATTTTGGAATTTATCATATATTTCCAAACAGAGAAATCCATAAGGAACTTGTGAGATAGGGTTAAAGTGCACATTAAATTATTGCATAACCAGCTAAACTTGATTCCACAAAAGTCTTTGTAGTTTACATTGCGGACACTATTTTATTAAGCAATGTTTCATTTTTACATTCTTATACTTTTTTTAGATTTGAAGTGTTGAAACATACTATTAATTCTCAAGTTATATTAAAGTCATTGGAAACCCCTTTAGTCAGGAAACCTTGTAAACTTAACTTCTTAATTTACAAATGATATACACTACCTATTTATCTCCTTAAATGGCATATACATAGTGCCAAGGAAACTTAAAACTTCTATGATTAAATACTCTATGGGAAACTTAGACAAACTTCAAAATTAGATTATCTCAGTAGTAGATATAAGATATTTGGATGAAATATCCTCCAATGTTGATTATTTAATTACCTATAACCCCACATCAGAAGTGGGTCATAAAATGTCTCCCCCATGTATTGAAGTATTCAATGTATTCAAGTATGCTACTTGCTGAATACAAAAGACACAAAGAAAACAGAAAAGGATGGGACACATTGCCTACAGAGGTAGAAAAGAATGACACTGTCTGGGTTAGTCTTTGAAACACTCAAAGACTACTTCAACTTGCTTACAATGTCAAATATTAAACAGCAAGGTGAAAGGGTAAGATTCAAACTGTATAAACGTGATCTGGACATCAAAATTTCTTTTTATTAGTAGATAGAATTCTGTATTTTAAAATTTAAAAGAATATATATTCTTTGAGAATTTTATTATGCAACCATATAGATAGATAGATAGATAGATAGATAGATAGATAGATAGATAGTAGCGAGAAGTTTTCCTGCATCACCTATGAACACCTAATTTTTGACAAAGAAGCCAAAACTTTACAATGGAAAAAGAAAACACCTTCATCAAATGGTGCTGGCATAACTGGACGTCAACATGTAGAAAATTACAAATAGATCCATATCTACCACCATGCACAAAACTCAAGTCCAAGTCTATCAAAGACTTCAATATAAAACTAGTTATACTAAACCTGATAGGAGAGAAAGTAGTAAATAGTCTTGAATTCATTGGAACAGGAGACCACTTCCTAAATATAACACCAGTAGCACAGACACTGAGAACAACAATTAATAAATGGGAGCTCCTGAAACTGAGAAGCTTCTGTAAGGCAAAGGACACAGTAAATAAGACAAAATGACAGTCTACATAATGGGAAAAGATTTTCATCAACCACACATCTGACAGAGGGCTAATCTCCAAATTATATAAAGAACTCAAGAAACTAGACATCAAAATAACAAACAACCAAATTTAAAAAATTGGCTATAGAGCTAAACATAGAATTCTCAAAGGGAGAATTTTAATTGGCCAAAACACATTTAAGGAATTGCTCAGCATCCTTAATTATCAGGGAGATGTAAATCAAAATGACTTTGAGATACCATCTTACACCTGTCAGAATGGCTAAGAACAAAAGCACCTCAGACAGCTTATGTTGGAGAGGATGTGGAGCAAGGAGAACATGCCTCCACTGTTGGTGGGAGTGCAAACTGGTACAGCCACTTTAGAAATCAGTATGTTGATTTCTCAGAAAATTGGGAATGAATCTTTCTCAAGACTCAACTGTACCAATCTTGAGCATATACTCAAGGAATACTCAGTCATATCACAAGGACACATGCTCAACTATGTTCAAAGTAACATGAAACAACCTAGATGCCCCTTAACTGAAGAATGAATTAAGAAAATGAAGTACATATACACAATGGAGTACTACTAAGCAGAGAAAAACAATGACATCATGAAATTTGTAGGCAAATGGATGGAACTAGAAAGTATCCTGAGTGAGGTAACCCAGACTCAGAAGGACAATCATGGTATGTACCCACTCAAAAGTGGATACTAGAAGTTAAGCAAAGGATAACCAGACAACAACCCACAACTCCAGAGAAGCTAGCTAACAAGGAAGACCCAAAGAGGGATGCATGAATTGCCCTGCAAAGGGGGAATAGATGAGATTGCCATGATTGAAATGGGGATGAGGGGTGGGCAATTGAGGGTAAAGGAGGATGATAACATAAGGGAATGGGATGGTCAAGTTGGAAGTAACCCAGACTCAAAAGGACAAACATGGTATGTATCCACTCATAAGTGGATACTAGATATAAAGCAAAGGATAATCAGGCAACAACCCACAACTCCAGACAAGCTAACTAACAGGGAAGACCCAAAGGGCGATGCATGGACCACCCTGGGAAGGGGAAATAACATGTGATCCCCATGAGTAAACTAGGGATGAGGGGTGGGCAATGGAAGGTAAGTGATAGGGTATGAGAACATAAGGAAATGGGATGGTTCAACTGGAATAGGGAGGGAAGGGAATGCAATGAAAGAGATACCATGATAGACAGAGACATCATGGGGATAGAGAGAAACCCTGCACTAGGGAAGTTGCCAGGAATCCCTAAGGATGACCCCAGCCTGGGCTACTACCAATAGTGGAGAGGGTGCTTGAACTGAGCTGGTTTGCCCCAGAGATTAGACCAGTGAATACCCTAACTGTCATTACAGAACTTTTCTCCAATGACTGATGGAAGCAGAGACAGAGATCCACAGCCAATCACTAGACAGACCTCCAGGAATCCAAAGAGAGAGAAGAGGGATTCTATATGTAAGTGCATCAGGATTATGATGGGGAAATATGCAGGGACAACCAAACTAAACTAGAGGGAACTCATGAATGTTGGATCAATGGCTGTGGAGCCTACATGGGACTGGACTAGGCCCTTTGCATGGTGAGACAGTTATGTAGCTTCATCTACTTGGGAGCCCTTCTGGTAGTAGGATCAGCAGTATCTCTGGTGCATGAGCAGGCTTTATGGAGCCCACTAACTATGATGAGACACCTTGTGACGCCTTGAGTCATAGGGAAGGGCTTGCACTTGCCTCTACTGATTGTGCTTCTACATAGGAGGCCTTGCTTTCTTGTGGGAGGGAGTGGGGGAATGGGTTGGGAAGGGAGGCTGGGGAGGCAGGAGAAGGGAAGAGAGGATCTTTGGTCAGTGTGTAAAATGAATGAAAATTTTCTTAATTAAAAAATTATGGCACCATAAAAGAAAAAGTTTTCCTGTGTCCTGCCAGGTCCACCTCGGGACAAATCTCTCCTATATAGATTCTGAAGCTGCTTAGTCCCCAGTAAACACACAGGCTTGTATTATTTACAAACTGGATGTCCTATGGCTCAAGCTTCTCACTAACTAGCTCTTATAACTTAACCCATTTCTGTTCATCTATAAATTGCCACATGGCCTTGTGGCTTAATGGTACTTTAACATCTTCCTTCTCCTGGCAGTGTTGGCATCTCCCCTATGCCTTTCTTCTTTCTGTATATTTGCATAGTTAAGAATTATGGATTAGCCGGGCGGTGGTGGTTCACACCTTTAATCCCAGCACTCGGGAGGCAGGTGGATCTCTGTGAGTTTGAAGCCAGCCTGGTCTACAAAGTGAGTTCCAGGAAAGGCGCAAAGCTACACAGAGAAGCCCTGTCTCAAAAAACCAAAAAAAAAAAAAAAAAAAAAAAAAAAAAACCAGAATTATGGATTAATTTAAGTATAAGAATAAGAACTAGTCAGTAATTAGGGTGAGCTAGTAGACAACAGTTATAATTAATATAAGCTTCTGAGTGATTATTTTATACATGGCTGCAGGACTTACAGTGCCAAAGAAAACATCTGACTACAGAAGAGTATATATATATGTTTCTCTTTTCCCTTCTATATCCAACTGCATAACAAAACAAATCTGCCAGACAAATTCATATATTTTTTTCTTTTTAAAAGAGTATAATAATCCACTAAGTTCAATTACTGCTACCCATGTGTTCATGAATGTGAAGCCATCTACTGGAGCATAAGTTACTTTAAAGTGACCATTTCTCAAAATATGACAATTTGCCCATATCTTCTGAGGAGTAAGGTCTCCTGAGTTTCTCCTCTATTCATCCTAGAATTGTGGATGACTTACTCTTGTGGTAGTCTTATGCAGGTAAACACAGAAAGCATAATTTATAATTGTAATAGCCATGTAAGGTTCACAAGATAGCATTTCACAGCACTCCTTTCCACTCTTTGGCTCTTGCATTCTTTCTGCTTCTTCCACCCTACAAGCTTCCCTTACCTTTGGAGTTAAGTTTATACAGGTAGTCTATTTAGGGCTGACCTCTCAGCAGCAGGTTTCTTCTCAGCCCTTTGACAGCTTGGATCTCTGACTTCACTTCTACCCACATCAAAAATAAGCTTCTCTAACAGACATTCAGAGTATCTTCTATCTGAGTGTAAACAATTATTCAAAAGGCAGTTTGACTATAAGTCATTTAACAAAACAAAAAACAAAAAACAAACAAACAAACAAAACAAAACAATAGTGGAATCCTCCCCAGGGACTGTGTTTTGTCAGCCATAAAATTTTGAGGAGATTTAGAGCAACTGCCATGGATTCTTTCCTGTGGAGTAGACATCAAACCCAACCAGAAAGCAGTTGGCTGCACATTATGCCTTTATTACACCAGTTGACACATCTTACCTAATGGGTCAATATTGTGACATGCAGCATCCAGTACTGACTAAGAACATTAATGCCTTTTCTCCTGTAGCCACTTAGATATCACTTCCAAGTGCTGTCTATGTAAGATAGCCAGCAGAAAGAACATTTTTCAGTCAGTTTGAAACTGATATCTCCATCTTGTAACCAAAGTGTGTGGTGTTTTCAGCAAAGTTGTCTCATATTAAGTTGGGGTGGGTAACCGAAAGCAATAGCAATATATTGTGTCATTTTGAAAACCTCTGAAGTCTCCCTGATCAGTAAGTTTTAGTAAAATATCCCATGCTTGGTACTGTGAATGGGAAGGTCTCAGCACACTATTGGTGTTGCAGTTTTAGACACATAACCTCTTACACATACATGTAGAAAAAAAGACATAGATGCTTCAGAGAGAAAATTAGAAAATACCATATACATGTCCACTTTATCAATAATGTCTCCTTTGCCTCTCTATCTCTCACTTTGTTTTTCTATGAGGAAACTGACAGTACAGCACTTGATTATCCTGGTCACAAGGGGAATCTAACAAGGAAGAGGTGTAAGTAATCACAGCCACTGAGCGAGGAACTCAACAAAGTAATGGTTTCTACAGATGTCTTTATGCGTTCTATGATGGGGTCAAACATGCAAATTGTAGTGTACTTTGCATTCTTCAGCACCCCCCCAATGCAGCCCATGCATAGATTAAACAAGTCATATTCCTTGCATGTGACTTAATACACCAAGAGGCTGTGTTTGAACATCATGCACAAACATATATGAACATTGACTTGAATCTGTGGAAATGAAAATAAAATTTTAATCCCTGATACTTCAAAGGATAGTTTTGCATAAAATAAATGGAAATTTCATGCAGAGAGTCTGGATATTGTGGGCTAAGAGAAATGGTGCAAATTTAGAATTATCTCACCTTGTTCAGTGACTAAAGACATTCATAGTAAAAGACTGAGAGGCTCAAATCACCTACCTAAGCTCACTGGTGATTATCCTGTCCTAGGACCATTCAGAAAGAATAGAAGACTGGAAGAGGTGGATACTGTTTCAAATATAAAAACAGTAATGCAAATTATTAAGTATAATAAGATAATGAACACAAATAGCTAATGAAAACAAGATGGATCTCTGAACTCATGTAAGGAATGAGAAATGCAAGAAAATGATCAACTTATGTATTCTAAAGAAGACCCTGATTTTGATTACTCACAGTTAAATAAACACTCTAACCACTGTGGTGGAAATCAATAAAAAAGAACAAGGAAATTCTACTAATATACAGGACATCATCAAGCAAAGCAACAGTTAAATTATGAGAGGTTCATAAAGACAATAAATTATTTTAAAAGTAACTACTAAAACTTCCTGAATCTTAAGAAATATAGACACATCCAAATTGGTGAAGTTCAACTTTCTTCCTATAATAGCAATTCAAGCACTACTAATATATGGTACCATCAAATTATAACAAGTTAAACATTTTTTTTTGAGAAAATCTTCAAAGCAACAAGTATGAAGAAACTTGTAACACACAAGGGGTCGTAAAAACACGTTCTCAACAAATTCCCTACCAGAAGGACACAATAAAATAATATTCTCAAATAACTTAAAGAAGAAAAACCCTATGCCCTCTGTATGTATGTTACAGTTGTGTAGCTGAGTCTTCTTGTGAGACTCCTAATACTGACAGCAGTGAGGGTTCTCTGAATGTTACCTGCTTTTGGAACCTTTTCCTCCTACTGATTGCCTCATCCAGCCTTCATAGGAGAGGAGATGCCTAGTCTGACTGCAACCTGATATACCATGGCTGGCTGATATCCATGGAAGACCCACCTGTATCTGAAGAGAAATGGTGGAGGAAGAGTGAATGGGGCCTGGGATGTGGGCAGGAGGGGTGACTTTGGTTGGGATGTAAAAATGAAAAAGTAAATAAACATAAAATTTAAAAAAGAAAACAACAACAACAAAAAGAAGAAAAACCCTATCATCAAGAGTCTGGAAACCAGCAGACTGTCCTTTGAAAATTAAAAAAAAAAAATTAAACAAAAGCTATGAGAGTTCTACATCTAAAACCTGTATCATAAAGACTTATAAGAGAATCTAGTATTAAATGGAATGACTATTAACATGTAAACAAACAAAATATAAAACTCACTAAAAATGCAACAATGTTACTAAACTTATAATCCTATGTATAAACGAGTATAATGATAATATGAAAGATAAATGTCAAAGTATCAAACGAATATAATTATAGTACTTTATTAGTGGGTAAAAAACAGAGAAAGATATAAAGGGTGGTATCAAAACATGAAAAATGAGAGGAACACAATTTAAGAGATCAAACAATGTTTTCAATAGAAGTTAAGTTGTTATTGACATAAAATAGACTGTTAATGTTGTAAATCTAAGGACAATCACAAAATGAAGCTTTAGTAGTTACACATACTCCAAAAAAAGGAAAATAAAAATTAATCAAAGCATAGCTCTACAGAAAACAAACAAGAGTCACTAACAAGATATAGTACATGGAGAGAAAAAGACAACTAAAGAATAACTAGATCTCAGGTAACCAATGGACAGAGAATATTTTTATTCATTAAAATGTAATGGAACAAATTTACCATTGTAAACTATACAATGGCCAAATAAATTGAATAAAAGCAAGTAACAGCAATCCACTCTGTAAAAGGACTCATTTCAGGTTCTAGAAGAAAAGTAGGTATGAAATGATGACATGGAAACACATACTACATTTAAATATCAATCAAGTAATGCTGTGAGTAACTATACCGAGACAAAATAGACATGACGCCAAGAGCTATGGATAGATATTTAGAAAGTTATGATAAAACAATATTTCAAGTCAGCAGTAAGGAATATAAATTATAAATGCATATGAAACCCATATCAAAGAGTCAAAATACATAAAAGAAATTGTAACAAAATTAACAATTATAAACAGTAATACACTGGCTCTAAGAAACTTCAACACTGCATGATTAACAATATGCAAATTATATAGACAAAAAGCCATTTAGGAAACAGTCAACTTGAGCAGCATTGCAGATCAAATTGATCTCAGAGACATGTATGGAAGCAAACCACATTGCATAGATTTATAAAATCTCCATGAAGAAACTCAATATGTCATAAATTAACATGAACTAGTAAAAGTAATCATTTGACAACAATGCAAGAAGGCTCCTTGTCAAAGAAAAATCACGCCATTGGTGAATTCCACAAAAAAAAAATTAAGAAAAAAATACTACACCCTTTATTAAATTCATCAAATAAAATAAGAGGATTGAACATTTCCAATTTTCATCATGGGGACATTATTACTGTGAAACCACACCAGACAGAATTACTACAAAAAAGGAAATATAGACCAATGGTCATCATCATCATAAATATGAATGATTAGAATTCTCATTAGTCTGGAGAAAAAAAAGATTCATCTGCACATGTTATATGAGAGAACTGTTAAAAGGGTATACTATTATAAATAGCCCCAATCAGTGGAATCTTCAGGGAAAATTAAATGCATTGATTTTAGTGAAAGTAAAAAATATACAACTTAGAAATTGAGTGGATGTTTAAAGGATACAAACAATATTCAACATTCTGAGTAGTAATAAGAACAAGGCTATAATTTCCTACTTTAAAGAAATGAGAGAGAGAAAAAATCTGAATCAAATGGAGTGAGAAGGAAGCACAGGTCTAGAATAGAAATAAGTAACCTTTGAAATAGAAAAACAATAATCATTATACTTCAATAGTTGTCTCTAGCCTAGATGGATGGGGTGTCTAAACCACCAAAAATATTGAATGAGAAGTAAAATATGGGACACTCAAATGATTGATATCATAATTGAAACACTGTAAGGAAGCCTTAAGAACACTTGTACACCCATGAATTCAACAGCTCATGAAAATTGCTCAGTATCCTGAAAGTAACTAACTATAGACACATATTCACAATGAAATAGATGATGTGACCTTGCTACAGCTATCGTAAATATTTAATGATGTTTTCAATCTTCCTAATAAATAAATACATATTCCAAAGTTATTTTATTGGTAAATTCTACCAAATACTTAATAAAGAAATAATATAAAATTTATATCATTTACTGAAAAAATAGGAAAAAAAACATTGCTTTTCTGGTTTGTTATTTTATATACAATCTTTATATCAAAACCAACAGTGCATACAAATGAAAAAAATACCAACTTTGGAATGGACCAATTATGAAACCAACACTGTAGCCAGAAGTTTTCTCTGGTCCTGCCCATCCCCCATGGATCCATATCAAATAATTACTCAAATAATTACTCAAAAGCTTATATTAATTATAACTGCTTGGTCATTAGCTCAGGCATAATATTGGCATGCACTTACACTTAAATTAACCCATAATTCTTAACCTATGTTTTTCCACATGTTCTGTAGCTTACTAGTCTACTGGCATGTTGTTGTTCTTTTGGTAGCAGCTGGCATCTCCTCTCCTCTGCCTTTCTTCTTCCTCTCTCTCCAGTTGGAATGTACCACCTAACCTCATTCTGCCTCACCATTGGCCAAACAGCTTTATTTATCAACCAATCAGAGCAACACATATTCACAGCATAAAGAAAGACATTCTACAGCACAACACTTAAGCAAGTATCCTTTATAAACTAGACTGATACTACATTATACCTAGAGTGAAAAAGATTGTCTCTAAGAACCTTGCTTGAGTCTAATTATGAACTGTATTCAGAAAGGGCAAAATTGAGGCATATCAAACAAAATATTTAACTACTGGTCTTTAAAAGTGTCGAGGATGCTAAAGACAATGAATACACATAATCTCTCACATATCAAGGGAGATTTCAAAGTAGTGAGACTAAGTAAAGCATTCTGTTAAAGTTGGATGTTGGAAATGTTATAAACCTAATAGGACAAGTTGGTGAACAGTGATGTTTCCATGTCAGAAAGTTTTGATAAGTATTCATCTGTACCACAGATTGAAGTAGTGTGCTGCTAGGTGCAAGTCATAATATTTCTGTGCATTTATTTTAAGAAAAACATTTTTAACTTACACAAGAAATGTTAACTTTGAGAGAAATAAATATCATAGCTAAATAGTGTCATGTTTGAGAGTTTTGAAGTTGACTGAGGTTTTGTTCATGGTATTTTATAAACAGCATTAAAAACTAGAGACATGTACTTTTTGAGGCTGTTTATGTCAGGGAAAGTTTTTTTTTTTCTTCCACCTTCAATTATAGCAGAAAGTTTTGCTGGTCAAATTAGGTGAGACTGGCCTTCACTGTCTTTAGGATGTGGCATGCATTGCTACAGACCTTCTGGATATCACAGATTCCATTGAGAAATCAGCTGTATTATTATTATTATTATTATTAGTAGTAGTAGTAGTAGTAGTAGTAGTAGTAGTATATTTGTGTTTTAATTCTACACATCAGCCATAGGTTCCCCCATCCTCTCCCCATCCCCTCACCTCCATTCCCATATCCTCCAGGGCCAAGACTCCCCTGGGGATTCATTTAACCCTGGTGGATTCAGTACAGGCAGGTCCAGTCACCTCCTTCCAGGCTGAGCAAAGTGTCCCTGTGTAAGCCCAAGGTTCCAAACAGCCAGCTCATGCACTAAGGACAGGTCCTGGTCACACAGCCTGGGTGCCTCCCAAGCAGTTCAAGCTATTCAGTTGTCTCACTTATCCAGAGGGCCTGATCCAGCTGAGGGCTCCACAGCTTTGGGTTCATCATTCATGTGCTTCCATTCGTTTGGCTATTTGTCTCTGTACTTTTTCCAATCTTGGTCTCAACAATTCATGCTCTTACAGTCCCTCCTCTTTCTGGATAATTGGACTCCTGGAGCTCCACCTGGGACCTGGCAGATGATCTCTGCATCCACTTCTATCAGTTATTGGATGAGAGTTCCAGCAAGATAGTGAGGGTATTTGGCAATCTGATCACCAGGCTTTCTCTCGACCATGGCCAGCAGTCTACAGAGGATGTATCATTGTGGATTTCTGGGGACCTCCCCAGCACTCGGCCTATTCCTGTTCTCATGTGGTCTTCATTTATCATGGTCTGTCATTCCTTGTTCTCCCTTTCTGTTCTTGATCCTGCTGGGATCTCCTTCTCTCCTTAGCTTTCTTTCCCTCAAACCTAACCCTTCATTACTCCCACTGTCGAGACCTTCCAAGACAAAACCAGATTTAAACAATACTTATCCACAAACCCAGCCCTACAGAAAGCACTAGAAAGAAAATTCCAACCTAAGGAAGGCAGATACACCCATGAAAACACAGGCAATAGATAACACCACAGCAGTAAACCCCAAAGAACAGAAGTACACACACACTACCACCAAAAAAATAAAAATAATAACAGGAATGAACTAATCACTGGTCATTAATATCCCTTAATACCAATGGACTTAATTCACCTATAAAAAGACACAGACTAACAGAATGTATGCGAAAACAGGACCCATCTTTCTGCTGCATAAAAGAAACACACCTCAAATTCAAAGACAGACACCTCCTAAGAATAAAAGGCTGGGAAAAGACTTTCCAGTCAAATGGTCTTAAGAAGCAAGCTGGTGTAGCTATCCTAATATCCAGAAAAATAGACTTCAAACTAAAATCAATCAGAAGAGATCATGAAGGACATTACATACTCATCACAGGAAAGATCCACCAAGATGAAGTCTCAATTCTGAACATTTATGCCCCAAACACAAGGGCACTCACATATGTAAAAGAAACATTACTAAAGCTTAAATCACATATAAAATCCCACACATTAATAGTGAGAGACTTCAACACCCCACTTTCACCTCTGGACAGATTGGCCAAATTGAAACTTAACAGAGACATAATAGTCTTAACTGATGTTATGGTTCAAATGGACTTAATCGATATCTACAGAACATTCCACCCAAACAAAAGAGAATGTACCTTCTTCTCAGCACCCCATAGATCCTTCTCTAAAATCGACCACATACTTGGCCACAAAGAAAATCTCAACAGATAGAAAACAATTGGAATAACCTCCTGTGTTCTATCGGACCACCATGGTTTAAAGTTATATTTCAACAACAAAAAAACTACAGAAATCCTACAATTTCATTCATGGAAACTTAATAATGCTCAACTGAATCACCAATGGGTTAAGGAAGAAATACAGAAAGTAATTAAAGACTTCCTAGAGATCAATGAAAATGAATACACCACATACCCAAATTTATGGGACACTATGAATGCAGTGCTAAGAGGGAAATTCATAGCACTAAATGCCCATGTAAAGAAGCTGGAGAAATCTCATGCTAGTGACTTGACAACACACCTCAAAGCCCTTGAACAGGAAGAAGCAAAGTCTCGCAGGAGGAACAGACACCAGGAAATTATCAAATTGAGTGCTGAAATCAATAAAATAGAAATAAAGAGAATAATACAATGGGTTAATGAAACAAAGAGTTCATTCTTTGAGAAGATCAACAAGATAGACAAGCCCTTATCCAAACTAACTCAAGAAATTAGACATCAAAATGCCCAACAGTCCAATAAAGTAATGGGCTATAGAACTAAACAGAGAATTCTCAACAGAGGAAGTGCAAATTGCTGAAAGACATTTAAGGAATTGCTCAACATTCCTAAATATCCGGGAAATACAAATCAAAACAACTCTGAGATACTACCTTACACCTCTCAGAATGGCTAAGATCAAAAACACACAAGACAGCTTATGCTGGAGAGGATGTGGAACAAGGGGAACTCTCCTCCACTGCTGGTGGAAATGTGAGCTTGTACAGCCACTTTGGAAATCAATATGGTGCTTCCTTAGAAAATTGGGAATCCATCTTCCCCAAGACCCAGCTGTAGCACTCTTGGGCATATACCCAAGGAATGCTCAATCATACTACAAGGGCATTTGCTCAGCTATGTTCATATCAGCATTGTTTGTAATAGCCAGAACCTGGAAACAACCTAGACACACGTCAACTGAAGAATGGATAAAGAAAATATAGTATATATACACAATGGAGTACTACTCAGCAGAGAAAAACAATGACATCATGAGGTTTGCAGGCAAATGGATGGATCTAGAAAAAATCATCCTGAGTGAGGTAACCCAGACTCAGAAGGATGAACATGATATGTACTCACTCATAGTAGGATACTAGATGTAAAACAACGATGACTAGACTGCTACACAACTCCAGGGAGGCTACCTAGAAAACAGGACCCTAGGAAAGTCACAGGGATTGCCCAATGACAGAGAAATGGATGAGATCTACATGAACAACTTGGACAACAGTGGGAGTAATGAAGGGCAAGTTTTGAGGGAAAGAAAGCTTAGGGGAGCAGGAGATCCCAGCTGAATCAAGAACAGAATGGGAGAAAAAGGAATAAAAGAACATGATAAGTGATGACTACATGAGTACAGGAATAGGCCAAGTGCTGGAGAGGTCCCCAGAAATCCGTAATGATACATCCTTTGTAGAGCTGGCAGTGGTCGAGAGAAATCATGATCTGACCTAGTCTGGTGATCAGATGGCCAAACACCCTAACTATCTTGCTGGAACTCTCATCCAATAACTGATGAAAGTGGATGCAGAGATCCTTGGCCCGGCCCCAGGTGGAGCTCCAGGAGTCCAATCATCCAGAAAGAGGAGGGACTGTAAGAGCATGAATTGTTGAGACCAAGACTGGAGAGGCACAGGGACAAATAGCCAAATGAATGGAAGCACATGAATTATGAACCAAAGGCTGTGGAGCCCCCAGCTGTATCAGGCCCTCTGGATAAGTGAGACAATTGAATAGCTTGAACTGTTTGGGAGGCACCCAGGCTGTGGGAATGGGACCTGTCCTTAGTGCATGTGTAGAATCCTAAAAAAGGTAAAAAAAAAAAAAAAAATCTACCACATGACCCTTTCCATCATTCAGGTCCATGACATATACCCAAAGGAGTAAACATTCATTCCACAACTACTTGCTCAACCATATTCATTACTACTCTATTCACAATGGCTAGGAAGTGAAAACAACCTAAATGTTCTTCAATCTCAACCAACAGGTAATAGTGAAACTGCAGTACATATACACTACACAATTCTGTTAAGCTGTAAAGAAAAATGAAATCATGAACTTCACGTGTAAATGGATAGAACTAGAAAAGATGATATTGAGTGAGTTAACCCAGAGCCAGAAAAACAAATGATGAAGTTCTCTCTCATCAGAAGCTCATAGCACTAAATCTTCTGATAAGAGTATATAGCTTGCCATATATAAGTTATCTGAAGAAACCAGGAAAGTACTAAGGGAACATTTTGGGGGTTAGGAAGTTTGGAGAACAATAGGGAGGTGAATAGCAGTCAGATTTCTCAAAGAGCTAATACATGTAATTCTCAAAGAACTAATTGTTTTAAAGGAGAGTAGTTTTTAATGATAACATAATTGACATGAAATTAAAGGCCACAATAGAATAGTGCTAATCATTTTAAACTATATATTATTTTTCTGACCCTAAGTCAGTTTCCAAAATCATTGTTACTATGTTCAAAAACATGATGGGTTTGCAACATATATGTGTAGATGTTAAAAAAATAAATAAATCAGTACTGGTCAGCTGTCTCTGTGGGTTTTCTGGAATGACAGCCCAGGAACCTGCATGGGACTGAACTAGGCCTGCTGAATGTGGGTGACAGTTGTGTGGCTTGATCTGTTTGTGGGGTCCCTGGCAGTAGGACCAGGACTTATCCCAGGTGCATGAACTGGCTTTTTTGGAGCCCATTCCCTGTGTTGGGATATCTTGCTCAACCTTGATACAATGGGGAGGGGCTAGGCTCTCCTTCAACTTGGTATGCCAGACTTTATTGACTATTGTGGGAGGCCTTACGCACTCTGAGGAGTGGATGGGAGTAGAGTGGGAGGGAGGTGAGGAGGTGGGAGAAGGGGAGGGAGGGGGAACTGGGGTGGATATGCAAAATAAAAAAAAAATTAATAAGTAAATATATTTTAAAAATAAATAAATAAATCAGGAACAGCACCAATTTGGCAGAGAAATGCATTAAAGAGGTTTGTCCCAAAAGTTTGAAAAAGTTGAAAGCTCATTTATGCTTAAAAAACAAGACTGACTTTTACCACACAACAGTTCACTGGGCTATTCAAGTCTGATTTTATTGATGGTGATCAATGCAAGTGCTATATTTTACTTGGTATGCCACAGCAATTTAAAGAACGTTGTGGGAAAAGCTCTCAAATTTTCTCAGACTTATTTAAATGGATCTTTAACTTGGTCAGGTTGAAATGGGACAGGAAATGGAATGATGGTATTCTAAATCCAAATGCATGTAACAATGTTCAATTTGAAGTTGAAAATTATCAAAGTAAACTTGATAAATGCCAGTATATCAAAACAATTAGCAAAGAAAAGATGATGCTAGGAAATTTAAATATATATTTCTTCAGTAGTATTCCTTTCTGTAATTAAAGCTTTGCTATATAAAACTATATGTCAAAGTTAATTTTAATGGGTACAGGGCTATGATCAGTAGGTAAAATTCTTTCCATGCAAGTATGAGGACCGGACTATAATTTCCAGACTCCATGGAAAGCCAGGCATAGTAGAATGTGTCTGGTTTCTCAGTGCTACTGAAACAAGACGGGAAGTGGAGACAGGGAATTCCTGGAAGCTCAGGGACAAGTTATCCTGGAGAAAGCAGTGGTGTAAATAAAAAAAAAAAAAAAGAAAGAAAGAAAAGAAAAGACACTATTTCAAACAATATGAAAAACCAAGACAAACACTCAAATTTGTCTTCTGGCATTCAGATACAATTATTGGCATGCATATTCCTGTTTCCTCCCACATATCTACACACATATATAAGTACACATTTAATATACACACAAATGACACACAATGATTGGACGTATTTGACACTGGTGATATTTCAACATATGCAAAGCAGTAAATGTATTAGAACACATAAATAGAAACAATGTAAGTCACTGGATTATCTCATTTGATGCAGATAAATACGAATCTCCCTTCATAATGAAAGTACTAAAACTAAGCATAGCAAAATCATACCTATACCTAATTTGAAGGCAATATACAATAAAACTATGCTGACATTATACTGAACAGGAAAAGAACTAATGACTTTCCTTTTGAAATCAAAATGTAGTTATCTATTCTCACCATTCTCACTTAATATACTGCTTAAAGTCTTAGCAAGAACAATAAAGAGAAAGAAATAAAGAGGATACATATAGGATAGGAAGAATTCAATTTATTTTTTATGTCTGTTCTGAACTTACATTTCAAAGGAGCTAATGACTCAAGGAAAGAATTCTAAGACTAAATAAAAATTTGCAGTAAAGTACTCAGAAACAAAAATTAACATACAAGATAATCAACAGCTTTTCTTTTTGCTATAGCAAATGTGATAAGCAAGATATAATCAAGAGAACAATATCATTCAACAGAATATGAAAAGTAATTACCAAGAAATAACCCTAGCTAAGGAGGTGAAAGTTCTCTAAAATAAAAAATCATGGACCAAAGAAAGCCAAGAGATACTAGAAGACAAGCACATTTGTCATGGCCATGAACTTATATCAGATTTAATACTGTGGATATGGACATATCCATAGAACCTCTATCAAAAAATTAAAAACCTAAATCTTCTACAAAATGAGTGTGGTATTTACCTTAAAAAAAAGATACAATAGGAACAAGATGTCTCAGTGCTGTACCTGAGAAAGGTACCCACTCTCTTTCTCAAAGATCTGAATTTGATTCCTGGAACCCACATAGTTGGAGGAGAGAATTGACTTCCTCAGGTTGTTCCCTGACACCCACATACATCATAGGGACACACACACACACACACACACACACACACACACACACACAAATATATAAATAAATAAACATATCAAATATGCTTTTAATAAATTAAAAAAATCTGGACACACAAGGAAGTAGGCCAGGATAGAGGCCCTAGATATAAATGGACACATCTATAGCCACAAGTCTCCATAAATGTACTAAAATCATAGAAAGTAGACTACCTTTTAAAGTAAAAGTGTTGAAAGTAATGGATACACACTTGTAAAAGAATAAAGCTATCCACCATCCACTTTAGGAAGTCTGTTGTTGTTCTTGTTGAGGTCTTTAGGCAGTCAAGTAGGTGAGACTTTATGGGATAACTTCTGTCAATACTAGGAGTTACAATTTCACAGCAAATTCCCTATTCCTCTGGCACTTACAATCTTTCTGCCCAACCTTCTGAAATGTTCCATGAGCCTTAGGTGTTGGGGCTGCAGAGATATCCATTGGGACTGGATTCCACAACTTTGTATTTTCATTGGCTATGGTTTTCTGTAAAGGTATCCACACAAATGACAGCTCATGCTAGAGAGGATGTAGAGCAAATGGAACATTCCTCCATTGCTCGTGGGTGTATAAACTTGTACAGTCATTATGGAAATCAATTTAGCAGTTTCTCAGAAAATTGGGAATCAATCTACCCCAAGATCTTGCTATACCACTCTTGGGCATATGCTCAAAAGATACTCAATCATGCCACAAGGACACTTCGTCAACTATGTTCATAGCAGCTTTGTTTATAATAGCCAGAACTTGTAAATAATCTAGTTGTCCCTCAACTAAGGAATGGATAAAGAAAATGCGGTCTATTTATACAATGGGGTATTAGCTCCTAAGACTCAAGTGCTAAAAACAAGGACACCAGAAAAATGGATGAAATTAGAAAAAAATCATCTGAATGAAACAACCCAGACTGAGAAGGCAAACATGGTATTTACTCACTTATAAGTGAATATTATCTGTAAGGTAAAGGATAACCAAGCTACAATCCACAGACCTAGAGAGGCTAGGTAACAAGGAAGACTCAAGAGGCGATGTTTGGATCTCCGTGAGAAAGGGAAATAGAAGAGATTTTGTGGGTGGCCTGGAATCAGGAGGGAATGGAACCATGAGAGATCAGATTGGGAGGGATGAAAGGGGAGAATTCTGAAAGAGATGACTGAAAAGGGAATCTACGAGAAAAACCCAAGATAATACTCTAAGCAATAGTGGATAGTTAGGCTGAACTGGCCATCTGCTGTAATCAGGTAAGACTTCAAGTGGAGGGATTTGTGACACCAACTCAGTCACATGACCTTCGACATACAGTTTGCCCTGCCTATGGGATGTGCTGGAGTAAGTGTGGTTGAGAGTGCTGTGGGATAATGCTCTTGTACACTGTAAAGATTTGTCACTCAAATTGGTTTAATAAAACACTGATTGGCCAGTAGCCAGGCAGGAAGTATAGGCCAGGAGAACAGACTAGGAGAATTCTGGGAAGAAGGGAGGGATGAGTAGTCACCAGCCAGCCACAGAGAAGCAAGATGAGAGTGTTGTGCTGAGAAAAGGTACCAAGCCACATGGTTAAACATAGATAAGAATTATGGGTTAATTTAAACATCAGAGCTAGGCCATACATTTATAAGTAATATTAAGCCTTAGAGTCAATTATTTGGAAAAAGGATGCCAGTTATTTGGGAGTTGCTGGCTAGACACAGAAACTTCCACCTACATGTGGCACACAAAAGTTTGGTAAGAATTTACATATAAAACCTAAGAAAGCTTTAAAAAATGGATTCTCAGCACACAAAAGAACAGAAACAAGCATGGCTTTTTGGTAGCAGCTTTTTCATGAGTAGACTTTGTTTGCTGGCAGCAAACAGATGTGCAGCTCCTTTAAAAGATGGTTTCCTGACTAAGAGTTAGTGGCAAAACCTGTGCAGCTCTCTTGAGAGGCCCTGCTACCAAAAACTTAAATGGAGTTTATGAGGAGTTGGGGGCAATACACATGACTCCCACCAGTACACAACCATGAATCTAGACTCTCAGAAAACCAAGAAATGAAGTGAAGTCAGCAGTTTTAATCCTAGCCAGGTCTGCTTAACAGATTAAATGTTCAAGTGGTCAGAAAAAGATAGAGATAGAGATATGTAGTAAAGACAGATTCAGACAAAAAAATAACAAGTGTGTTAAAAAATATATGGAAGCTTCAGAGAGAAAAGAGAAGGTATAGACAAACATAAAAAAGAAATATATAATTTTAAAACAATAAAGTCCTTAAAAAGGGAGGAAAGCAATATTTAGGAAAAGCCATGTAAAGATGGAAAATACGCAGAGTCTGGATACTGTATGTTATTGTGGTGTCTTTGAATTGTTTGATAGCTGAGGAAGGAGCAGCAACTGTTAAGAAACATTTGATTATAAATGTTGCTGGATTAATCCAACCTATATATTTTGAAAAATATGTTTATTTCAAAATTTAAGTCAAAAGATAGGTTGCTTTGGAGAAGACTATGCTTTTATTTCAACAGGAAATGAGGGGTTGTAGATTCATTTTGTATTAAGAAAAATTAGATTTGATTGAGGAAGATCCCCTTAAAAATCTCCTATAGGAACAGATGGCTCAGATGATCCAACATTTCAGAGTACCTCTATTGCAGTTTCCTCTGAGTTCTGAATCCAGAACAGCTTCAAGGCCGCTGGCTGAGATGATCCAGCCTCACATACTATTCCAGTCAGTACTTGACTATAATCTTAAATTTTCTCAGAGTCTCCCAAAGATTATTAACACCCCCAATTAGAAGGAAGTAGTCTAGAGAACTGTGTCCACATTCCCAAAAATAAATTATGAATGTCTGTCATCATTTAGGGGTTTGGTTATAAGCTGCTATGGATAATGGTCATGGAAAAAGCTAAACAAAGGAGATTAGATTCAGGGATCTTGTTCTGAAAAGAAAAGTGGGTATATAGAAATGATAGGAAAAAAAGGGTAGATTATT
This sequence comes from Onychomys torridus, assembly GCF_903995425.1. Lineage (NCBI taxonomy): Eukaryota > Metazoa > Chordata > Mammalia > Rodentia > Cricetidae > Onychomys > Onychomys torridus. The sequence continues at coordinate 24,037,619 of NC_050446.1, read as the reverse complement.
GAATCTACTTTAATCCAAAAAACAACTATTAATCTTATATATTTTACATTAGTATAGATTTTTGGTTTATTGATACAAATTTAAAGTTAACTTTATTATACTGTATGATTATATCTACTCTTTTTTAGGGTATTATGTTTATGTAGCTCATTTAAAAATGCAATATATAATTAAGAAATATAACTTAATAGTCATCTTAATAGTCAAAATTATTGTCATGTTTGTTAGATTTTCTAGGTATGCAGAGATATATTTCAGATAGAAAAGTGGCCATCAAACATTTCAAAGACCTACTGAATATGGCATTTATAATATTTTAATAACTTAAGATTTTTATGACAATGAGAAACATCTGCTCCTGGCAGCACCAATCTATTTCAGGGAAAATGGGCATGGAAGAAACTCCATTTGGAGTTTGTTTTCTTTATGGCAAAAGCTAGCCATGTAGGCAAAGAAAGTGCCCTTGCCTCAACTTCTGACAGTGTGCTATCCAAATTGGACAAGCAGGACACATAAGAAAGGGACTGCTGCCATGCAGTTGTGGCGCACACCTTTAATCCCAGCACTTGGGAGGCAGAGGAAGGTGGATCTTTGTGAGTTCGAGGCCAGCCTGGTCTACAGAGCAAGATCCAGGAAAGGCACAAAGCTACACAGAGAAACCCTGTCTTGAAAAACAAAAACAAACAAACAACGAAAGAAAGAAAGAAAGAAAGAAAGAAAGAAAGAAAGAAAGAAAGAAAGAAAGAAAGAAAGAAAGAAGGAAAGAAAAAAGAAGAAAGGAAGGAAGAAATAAAGGAAGGAAGGAAGGAAGGAAGGAAGGAAGGAAGGAAGGAAGGAAGAAAGAAAGGGAGTGCTAAACCTTGCCAAGACCAGGCAGCGCAGTTCTTCAAAAATCTACTTCATGAAACAGTCTGTCAGATATTCTATACTTGTAGGCAGGAGACCAATGCCCCAATGTTACAGAGGAATCTTGAGTGACTGTACAGACAGCTAGATGTTTCTGTCATTTCTCACATTTTTTGGAAGTCATTTGCTTGCACTTCCTCCTTACTCAGATAATTTTTCTTTCTTGGGTCTCTAAGGGGGTTGAATACTTTGTAGTTATAGTTTTCCTTGTTTCCAGATTCAGAAAAGAAATTTACTAAAGAATTGTAAAGTGTATAAGGTTGAGAGACATAAAAAGATAATTTTGGTTATACAAGTTATAATAGAAAGTGAATTAGGCACCAGTTGGCAGTGGCATATGCCTTTAATCCCTGCATTTGGGAGGAGGAAACAGGAAGTAATATGGTTGGGCAGAGAGCAGAAGTGATAAAGATGGGGTGGAGATAGGAGTTTTGTCCTTTCAGTCTGAGGGTCCCTAGAGGTAAGAAGTTTTCTAGTGGCTGGGGGCTCTGCATAGAACAGTAGAAGCCCCCAAGTGGGTCTTCAAGGCAGCTATCTAGTGTGGCAATAGGGCAAAAAGGGGTCCAGGAAAGGTCACAACCCACCAGGAATAAAGAAGGCAAAGAGCCAGCCATCTGCACAAGGGAACATGCAAAAGTGACTAATTCCTGTGGCATTTGGAGCCAAGATGCCTACAGAGTTGTTTGCAGAGGGGCCGCAAGAGAAAAAAAAAAAAAAAAAAGAAAGCAAAACCTAGTGGGTAGGGTAGTGACTCCAGCCCTGTGCAGCTCTGACCTGTAGAGATTATAGAATAGGCCAACCAATGACTATTCCAGCCTCAAACACATGCCAGGAAACTGAGTCCACCCTTGACATTGTTGGGAGTGCCAGTAACCAAAGACTGCATGGCCCAGAGACCTAGGATAGAACCAAACACAACAGGAGAAAAAATATCAGTGTAATGATGCCTAAGAATATTCTTAGATTGGTACCTAGCCCAATTGTCATCAGAAAGTTTTCATCCAGCAACTTATGGAAACAGGTACAGATACCCATAGCCAAAATTAGGCTGAGATCTGGGAATCCTGCTGAGGAGAGGGAGGAAGGATTGTAGGAGGGTCAAGGATGTCACAAGAAAACCCACAGAATCAACTAACCTGGGCTCATAGAGGCTCACAGAAACTCAACAAATACCCAGGGAGCTTGCATGGAGCTGACATAGGCCCTCTCTTTGTATGTGATAGTTGTATAGGTTGCTCTTCTTTCGAGACTCCTAGCAGTGGGAGCAGGGGCTGTTTTTGACTCTTTTGCCAGATTTGGAGACCCTATTCCTCATATTTGGCTGCCTTCCTCAGCCTTAATATTAAGGTGGGGGGGCGCTTAGTCTTACTGTAACTTAATATGCCATGTTTCATTGATATCAATGGGAGACATACACTTTTCTGAATATATAAATGGATAAGGAGATGTTGGGGAGAAGAGGGGAGGTTTCAGAGAAGGACTGCCAGGAGGAAAGGGTGGGGGAAACTGTGGTATGGATGTAAAATAAATAAATAATTTTTTTTAAAAAAGAAAGAAATGCTGAGAACAGAAATAATTTTTCCCAGGGAAAAGCATGCCAGTTGACTATTCACTCCCAATGGCCAATCCCGAAAACAAAACAGGTACATACAAGCAATATTATACAGACTAAGCAGCTGGTATTTGGGAAAATTTACATATACATCATATATATGCATGTAACAACAATTAATGAAAAAAAATAGAAATAAAAAGAGAGAAGGAGAGGTATATGAGAATATTTCGAGTAAAGAAAGGCAAGGAAGAAGTTATAATCTCAAAAATAAAATATATAATATAATCCACCATAAAGTATAATCTCAAAAAAAAGACTAAAGCTAGATATACAACTCTCATCTTATACAAAAATCAACTCAAAATGAATCAAAAACTTTAGTGCCATTCTATAGGATAATATATGGGAAATACTTCAATATAAATGTATAGGCAACTGATTTAAGAATTTGGACCCTAATATCTCTGGAAATAGAATTGACAGATAAGATTAAAATGATTATAAAATGCTTCAACATAGAACAGGAAACATATACCAGAGGAAAGAAACATGCTAAATAATGCAGAAAACTACCAGCTATAGCTGGGCTGTGGCAGCACATGCCTTAAATCTTAGCATTCTAGAGGCAGAGACAGGGATCTCTGTGAGTTCATGTGGTGATATATTGTGTACCCTAATATAATGTGCCTGAATATCAAAGAACAGAATAAGCCACAGAGGTCAGGCAGTGATGACACACACCTTTAATCCTATTCCTCAGGAGGCAGTGAGCCATCTGGATCTCTATGAGTTCAAAGCCACCCTGGACTACATGACATTGATTCAGTCTAGGAGAGAAACAGAGACAGGCAGTGTTGTCACATCCCAGCACTTGAGATCTCATGCCTTTGCTACCAAGTATTTGAGAAGCATACAAGCCATTAATCCCAACACTAGGAAGGAAGTGATATAGCTGGGCAGAGAAAGGTATATAAGCATGAGGAGACAGGAACTAAAGCCTTTTTCAGCTTGACCCCTTTGGGTTGAGGATTCAGAGATATTCAGTCAGAGGATTTGTGGAGTTGATGAGGTGAGAAGTAGCTGTGGCTTGTTATATTTTCAAGATCAGACAAATATATTTTAAACAAGCAGGTCATCTTCAGAAACTTCAGAGATTTACAGAATATGGAATTTAAGATGTTTTAACATCTAGTATCCTCCTATGAGTGAGTACATACCATGTTTGTCCTTCTGAGTCTGGGTTACCTCACTCAGGATGATTTTTCTAGATCCATCCATTTGCCTGCAAACCTCATGATGTCATTGTTTTTCTCTGCTGAGTAGTACTCCATTGTGTATATGTACCATAATTTCTTTATCCATTCTTCAGTTGAAAGGCATCTAGGTTGTTTCCAGGTTCTGGCTATTACAAACAATGCTGATATGAACATAGCTGAGCAAATGCCCTTATGGTATGATCGAGCATTCCTTGGGTATATGCCCAAGAGTGCTACCCAATGACAGAGAAATGGATGAGATCTACATGAACAACCTGGACGACAATGGGAGTAATGAAGGAGAATGTTTGAGGGAAAGAAAGCTTAGGAGAGCAGGAGGTCCCAGCTGGATCAAGAACAGAAAGGGAGAAAAAGGAATAACAGACCATGATAAATGATGACCACATGAGAACAGGAATAGGCAGAGTGCTAGAGAGAAATCCACAATGAAACATCCTCTGTAGACTACTGGCAATGGTCAAGAGAAAGTCTGATCTGACCTAGTCTGGTGATCAGATGGCCAAACACCCTAACAGTCATGTTGGAACTCTCATCCAATAACTGATGGAAGTGGATGCAGAGATCCTCAGCCAGGCCCCAGGCAGAGCTCCAGTAGTACAATTGTTGAGAAAGAGGAGGGACTGTAAGAGCATGAATTGTTGAGACCAAGATTGGAGAGGCACAGGGACAAATAGCCAAACGAATTGAAGCACATGAATTATGAACCAAAGGCTGTGGAGCCCCCAGCTGTATCAGGCCCTCTGGATAAGTGAGACAATTGAATAGCTTGAACTGTTTGGGAGGCATCCAGGCTGTGGGACCAGGACCTGTCCTTAGTGCATGAACTGGCTGTTTGGAACCTTGGGCTTACAACAGGGACACTTTGCTCAGCCTGGAAGGATGGGACTGGACCTGCCTGTACTGAATCCATCAGGTTTAAATGAATCCCCAGGGGAGTCTTGGCCCTGGAGGAGATGGGAATGGAGGGTAGGGGGTTGGGGGGAAGGTGGAGGTGGGTGCGGGAGTGGGGAGGACAGGGAAACCTATGGCTGATGTGTAAAATTAAAACACAAATATAATAAAAACTGTAAAATTCCAAAAAGAGATGTTTTAATAACATGGATTCTTTTTTTTCTTTTTAATGACAATGAGACATGTCTGTTTCTGCTAGCACCAATCTACTTCAGAGAAGATGATGGGCATGGAAGGCACTCCATATGGAGTTTATTTCTTTGTGGCAAATCATCTACTGGTCAAGAAAATGTCCTTCCCTTGACTGCTGACAGTATGCTGTCAAAATGATCAAGCAGGACACAAAAGAAAGGACTGCCAAACCTTGACAAGACAAGGTAGGAAGGCCCTTCAGAGTATCCTGCTTCACAGAAAAGTCAGTCAGATATGCTAAGCCTGTAGGCTGAAGATGGATGCCTCAACACTGCAGGGGAAACTTGAGCTACTGTCCGGCAGACAGCTATTTCTGCCATTTCTCACATTTTTTGGAAGTTGCTTGTTTGCACTTCATGCTCACTTAGGTAATATTATTTCCTTCTTGGGTCTCTGAGGGAGTTGAAGATTAGATAGTTATAGTTTTCTTTGTTAACAAATTCAGAAAAGAAACTCACTAAAGAGGTGTAAAGTGTATAAGTTTGAGAGACAACAAAAATAGGTTTTGGTTGGTAATACAATTTAGGATAGAAAGTGAATTAGGTATAACATTTTGGACTAACCAATATAGGATAGACAATGGAGTATTTTCTCTGAATTTGTTAAATGTTTATGGACTGGACATTGTTAGTGTAATTCTTGACTGTATACATTGTATACTCATAATACTTAGTGTGTAGAGTTTTATTTTAATAAGTTATTGTAGCTGGAGTTTTTTTCAGTCCCACCTGGGCCTGCAGCCACTCAGACCCAAATAAACACATAGACCCTTACATTAATTAAAACTATTTGGCCTAATGGCTCAGGCTTCTTGTTAGCTAGATCTTACACTTAAACTAAACTATGATTTTTATTTATATTTAGCCACATGGCTTGGAACCTTTTCCCAGTTCTGTCTTCATATCTTGCTACCCCTGTGTCTGGCTGGTGACTCCTGACTTAGCCTTCCTGTTCCCAGAATTTTCCGTTTTCTTTGTCCTGCCTATACTTCCTGCCTAGCTACTGGCCAATCAGCATTTTTTTTATTAACCAATCAGAGCAACACATTCACAGCATACAGAGTAATATCCACAACAAGTTATGACCTTCTTTTATTAGACAAAAAAGGGGAAATGTGGTGATATATTGTGTACCCTAATAAAATGTGCCTGAATATCAGAGAATAGAACAAGCCACTAGATTAAACATAGAGGTCAAGCAGTGGTGGCACACACCTTTAATCCTAGCACTTAGGAGGCAGTGAGCCATCTGGATCTCTGTGAGTTCAAGGGCACTCTGGACAACATGAGATTGATTCAGTTTAGGAGAGAAACAGAGCCAGGCAGTGGTGATACATACTTTTAATCCCAGTACTTGGATGGTACATGCCTTTAATTCCAGCATTTGTGATCTCATGACTTTGCTACCAGTATTTGAAAAGCACACATGCCATGAATCCCAGCACTAGGAAGGAATTGATATGGCTGGGTGGAGAAAGGTATATAAGGTGTGAGGATACAGGAACTAAACCCCTTTTCAAGTAGACTCCTTTTGGCTGAAGACTCAGAGACATTCAGAGGATCATGGAGTTGGCGAAGTGAGAAGTAGCTGTGGCTTGTTCCTTTGTTTCTCTGACCTTTCAGCATTTACTCCAATATCTGCCTCCAGGTTTTTTGTTTTTGTTTTATAAGACCTTTGAAGATTCATGCAACATGTTTGAGGCCAGCCTGGTCTGCAGAGTGAGATGTAGGACAGGCTCCAAAGCTACATAGAAACCACGTCTTGAAAACAATAATGACAACAAAACTGACAGCCATACATTTGACAAAAAAGTAATATCAAAGATATAAAAAATAAATAAATAAAATATAAGACCAAGAGAACAACCTAATAACTAATGAATAAATGCTTGTAAACAGAGAGTTATGAAAAGAACTACAATGCCCAGTAAATACACAAAAGGTTTTTTATAGCTTTAGCCTATCGGGGAAGTGCAAATAAAAGGTGCATTAAGATTCTAGTCATTCTCATTATTTGTGTGTCTTTGTGATATAAATACATGACAAATAATTAAGAGGGCAAAGGTTAATTTTGGCTCAAGGCTTTAGCACAGTCCTTCTATCAGGTGGGGAGGGTGTGGTGGAGGAGAACAGGTCATGTCACAGTGGGCCAGAAAGCAGAAAACCTGGAAAGCTGTGCTCCTTGGATTTCTTATCACTTACCTTTTATTCATCAGAGCACCTAGACCTTAAAATTGTGCTATTCACATTCAGATTTATATTGTCCCTCAGTCCATCAGCTGATGCCCTTCAAGAACATCTCAAAGTTCTAGGAGATTCATAATCCAGAGTAACGATGAAGATTTACTGCCACATGTCAGAATAATTACAATCAAGGAAGCAAAGTACAGATTTACCTGAGAGTATGGGAGAACATTTATACATCATCAGTGTCAATGTAAATTCTTGTTTCCATTATGAAAATCAATATAAAGGACCCTTAAAATAATATTGTAATTTAAATATAAATAAACTTTTAGAAGATTTGTCTGCTTTTGTATATTTTGTATGTTTACAATCATTTATGTGTACAGGTGCATATATGACTGTGGGCACCCTGGTGAGAAAAGAGCATGGAATCCCTCAGAGCTGGAGTTGCAGATATCTGCATGCTACAAAACTTGATACACGTGTGCTGGGATCTAAACTCTATTCTTCATGATTACACAGCAAGTGCTATTATCCATTGAGTCATTTCTTCTGCCTAAAATATATGATAACCTTAAATCAAGAATATTACCTCTGAGTAGTTACCTGAAATCATAGTCACCCTATAGTAGTGACAACTATACATCTACATTTATTCTTTATTACTTCACTACTGACAGTTGCTATGTTATAAAATTGCCCTTCCTGCCATTAATGGTTGGTTTCTACTTTCAACTTGACAAGACTTAGAATCACAGAGGACAAACTGAGATGAAAGCCTCATTCTTCATGTGTGTGGTCACTAACAACTGGCAGCTTAGGAGAATCAGGTTGGAAGGGAAAAGGGTCACTGCTGCTGATATCCATTGCTTCTTCCTGGCTGAGCGGTGCTACTGCAGTTACCATCATCCTCTACTGACACCAGACTTGGAGTTTCTTTTCCTTACAATATGAACTGAATATGAGTAACTCTTCAGGAATTTTTCCAAGACTTAAATATTGAATTTGGACTATTCAGGTATTCAGCTTCATGAACACCTAACAGGCTCCTTACCCCTCCAGTATGCAGACTGACATTGTAGGTGCCTGTGGTGTAAGCCATTCTAATAAATACTTAGATTATTTTATTCCATTTATATTATTCTTCCAGAGAAAACTTCCTAGTACTGGGTCCATCAGGAGATCAATGATATAAACACATGCTATTTATACTCAGTGGAATATTCTTCAGCCCTAAACAAAAGCAAAGTCCAGGAATGTGAAAGGAACTGGCAAACATAATGTTAAACAAATTAAGCCATATGCAGAAAGAGAACCATTTTTCCTTTTGTGGAATTAGGAAAAGAAAAGTCATAAATAGGATAGCTACTGGGGAAAAAGGAGGAGTTTAGGAGATCAGGAAGGGGTATAAATGAAAGTAATAAGTAAATGAATATTATCAATATAAAAAAGCATGTGCAAAAACAGAAGTGAAATTCAGATAAACTGTGGCTTTATAAAGTTTCCTAGTTAACTTCACACTAACTTTTCATCATTCTGTCAATGTGTCATTAGACTGCAGTTACACTATTACTATCATCAAGCTTTATAGAACTTCCATGAGCCCACATATAGTATGCTAATTATATGACTTCATTATATTTTATAAAGAATCTAGTATCCCTCCCACCTCTCCTGTATGTCCCCACACTCTCCCATATCTATGGAAGTTCCTCTTCTTTAACATATTATTGTTACACATAAATGAATGAATGAATAAATATAACCTGCTGAGTCTATTCCTTGTTGACTCTCTCTCTCTCTCTCTCTCTCTCTCTCTCTCTCTCTCTCTCTCTCTCTCTCTCTGTGTGTGTGTGTGTGTGTGTGTGTTTCTAGTCTTCACACCTTTGTAGTAGATAACTAATTAAGAGTCTCAGGCCTGAGAAAGACTGCTCCCCTCCATCTCAGCAGTTGCTAATTGTAGGTCTTCATGTAACAGTGATTTCCCTGATCTATTTGAGATGTTGCTTGCTGTTGTGATTATATAAATCCTCTTTAGGCAGTCATGTTTTTTTAGTCCCATAGGTGTCGCTTCCCTATCACAGCTTGAAGGCACAGTCTTACAGTAGACTTCCATATCCCCAGACTCATAACAGTCTTTCTGATCCTTCTTGCACAATGTTCCCTGAGTCTTATGTTCAGGCATTGTATTGTAGGTGTATCTGTTGGTGAAGGTTGCCCAAAGGTCAAGTGTTATCTGAATTTTGACCAGTCGTGGCTTTCTGTTTTGGTTTCCTGCTGCAAAAACAAGCTTCTTTGATGAGGGGTGAGAGCTATACTTTTCTGTGGGTATAAGTATTTAGAATGCAGTTAGGATAATATATTGGTTTAGAACTGTGGTTGTAGTAGATTCTCCTCTCAGATCTATGACCTCTCCAACCATGTTTACAGTACCATACATGATTTTACTTGAGTGGCCTTTAAATTCAATTAGACAGCTGGTGGTAACCCCCAAAATAAAAGTAACACTATTTCACCACTGTGGAAATTTTTACCAATTTGGTCATTCTTGTGGTTCATAGGCTACACAGCTGGGTAGGACTAATGAGTGCTCCTTTCCCTTGGAATGTTGCATAACACCTTCTGACACTATGAATATCAATCCTCAAGGATGACTTCCAGATCAGTTCCAGAGGGCACAGGCCAAGATCTGTGTCTCGAGTGTCATGTTCAGCAATAGAGACCCCCCCATCTTCAAATTCTGTGAGGCAACAAAAGGTGGCAGCAATAGCCTATGTTGTTTTGGAGATGCTTAGACTCCCCTGACCAATAGTTTGAGAGGGGCATTTTGTGCCTGACATTAGGGTGTTTGTTGTATAGTCCTTGGCTCTTGGGGGAAGCATTATTTACCCAAGTGGTATAACTTGTCTCAAACATATACAGACGTATATATGTATTTATCATGCATAAATTTAGGTCACATATGGTATAATTACACCTTATGTCTTTATAATACATCCTTAATGTTATGTATTCCCCTTACCCCCTCTCCTTCTGTATCCTCTTCCCTCCTTCCCCTTCCAGTTCAAGCCAATCTCCCTCAGTCTTTCCATTTGTTCTTTCATGGCATGTATGTCTAGTTGTCATTAGTACTTGTCTGCTAGCATTTGCCTTCCTTCTGTCATGGATTCTGTAGTTACTCTAGTTTATATGAGCACAACTGTAGGTTTAGAGTGAAATATGATAACCAAGAGAGAACATGATATTTGTTTTTTTGTGGGTCTTGGTTATCCCACTGACTATAGGAGCTTCTAGTTCAGCAGTGTAAAGGAAGCCCACAGAGTGGGAGAGAATATTTTCCAGTTCTACATTTGACAGAAGATTAATACCCAGAATATATCAAAAATAAACCAACAAAGATTTAAGAAAACAACGGACTCCTTTCCAAATGAACTATGAATCTGAACAGAGAGTTTTCAGAAGACATAAGAAACGACTAATCCATATCTCAGAAAGTATTCGGTGCCTTTACCAACAGGGAAATGCAAACAAAAACAACTTTGAGATTTCCTTTTTCTCTAGTCAGACTGGCTAAGATGAAAAGGACATCAAAGATAACAAAATCAGTTAAGGTTGTGGGGAAAGAGGAAGCTTCATTCACTCCTGGTAGGATTTCAAACTTGCTCAGCCATTGCGGATATCAGTGTGCAGAGTTTTCTCAAAAAGCTAAAAATAGATTTACCATATGACACAGCTATAGCACTCCTTGGCATATACCCAAAGGAGTAGACATCCTACTCCACAGACAGTTGCTCAACCATGTTCATTGCTGCTCTGTTCACAATAGAAAGGAAATGGAAACAATTTAAATTTTCTTCAGCTGATCAGTGGATAATGAAACAGTGGTACATATACACAATAGAATTCTATTCAGCTATAAAGAGAAACTGAGATCATGAAATTTGCCAGTAAATGGATGTTATCTCTTCTCTTTAACCAACCCAAGGTAGTCAAATATAGTAAAACATTGCTTTTGCAAATTATCCAGAGGAAATACACTTACTTTAAATCAGACTTCTAGTCATATCAGATGCTAACTATCTAAATTCCTTTTTTCCCCCAGGAAGAAATACATAAAGCCCAACAATAAAATTACCTATTACTGCAAATGATGTACCTTCTACAAATGTTTGCCTTTGTAGTATTAAAATTCACTGTTTTAAAGCTTGCTTTATACTTGCTGCATAGGAAACCTGTGATTTCCTTGATGAGTCCATACTTACCATCAGGACTCACCCAGGAAGGCCTGCTGAACATCCCATGTACTTTCCCTTCGCTGTGGTCACTGAGTCAGCTAGTGTTACTGGAGGAGTTTAGTGTGAAATGCCAGGTGCTATTTCAACAGCCTTTCTTTCACAATGCTTAAGGTGGGGTCACTGGTAGACTCCAATAGTGATAAGTTTACTGGAACTGGGTTCTTGGGGTGGTCAAGTTAACATCCTCCACCCTCATACACTCTGAGTATAGGAGGTAGTCACTGCGACCAGGTTCCCTTTTTGTGGGGCAAGAGGCTGCTTATTAAACTCTGTCTGGAAAATATTATTCACTGAAATCATGTCTCAGTGACACCGAGCTTAATTCTGTAATTAACCAAACCATCTGTCATTATAAGGCTCTCTTTCAGCCATCCACACCGAAGAAGTGTAACTTGTGGAACCTTTTCGTGGTGGGTGCTGATAGTTTTAATGAGTGGCTGTGAGGAGGAAATCATGTGGGTTTCAAGTGATGGTTACTAATAGTCCGTGTTCCACTGTTCCAGATAGCTTACCAACCCAGAACTAATTTCCCAAGGAGAATTTTCTTTATTTTTTAGTAAACACATCGCTGTTATTTCCTTAAAATGTTTAGTTCTCTGAAGAGAGTCCATCTGAGCACAGATATTGCAGCAAAGAACTACCCATCTGTTTTCACTGAATGTGAATATTAGCACCATATTGAAATTGAAGAATTAACAAATACTCAATAATGAATATTAATCCAATCTGAAATTTATTCTACCTTTCAGATTTCAAAGTTTTCTTGATGTGATAGCCGTTCATAGACATTTAAAACCTGTAAATTGAGACACATAGAAGTGGTAAAACACAGGCTGGATCAGGTTCAAGTTATATTTAAATCTTTAATTACTAATGAACCAGATGTTTGAATATAGGACAATATAGACAGCTCTGATCTGAAGTGACAGTGTGGATTAGAATTATTTAATATTTAAAAACAGTCTCACTATGTGACCAGACTCAAACTACCGGGCTCAGTGACCTGCCCTGTTTCAGAGCCCTGAGCAGCTTGAACTACAGGTATGTATCAACTGACAGACTATGAAATAATTCTTTACTCTTTTGAGGATCTCACTATGTAACTTTAGGTGGTCTTGAACTCACTATGTAGACTAGGATGGCCTGGAATTCACAAATATCTGACTGCTGTGTCTCCCAAGTGTTGATATTATAGATATGCACCACCTGAATTTCCTCCTGAGAAAACTTTTCTTTCTTTTTCTTTTTGTTTCTGACATGTATTTGAAATGTTTAATTATAGATACTCTTTTTAAATAGAGGCTTTATGTTTATAGATATGATATTCTTTATTTTTTTCAGTTTTGTACTTTGTTGGACAATTTGGCAAAATTGTCCAGATTAAGCAAAATTAATTTATATATTTCGATACCATAATTAGCATTATCATTTTGGGTAAAGTCACATATACAGGAAATTGCTTTGAGTAATTTAAAGATTTATTTCTATATCTTACCAGTTTATTATTGTTGTTATTTTGTCTTTGTGGAGAAAGTATCTTAAAATGTAATCCAGGTGGCTTGAATTCATTATTATAGCACACACTTCCCTTAAACTCACAATTCTTATACCTCAGCTTCCTGAGTGCTGAGATTACAAGTGTAAATCATGTCATATTGTTTAAATTATGATAATGTGTAGCTCATATAAAGGATGAAATGATGTCAAGAAAGTGGTATTTTCAAACACATATAGGTCTTTCCACAATTTCTTCTATAGTTCGTATTTATAGCCTCAACTGGTTGCAGAATAGATGATGTCATAGTCACATAGAAGATTTAGGTGGTCAGTAACAGGGTATATGAGACAATATTGAAGTGCCACTGCCTGGATCCTTAGTCCCATGTTTAGGATGGATGACAAAAGTACCTCTGGACTCTGAGATGGGTTGTTTGCATGCATTTGCTATTTTCTAATGAGATCAGTCTAGCTCTGCCACCTGCACTCCAGAGATTGTTCTCAAGAGAGAGGTGATGTCATTATGCCAACACCATCACATCTCAATGTTGTTAAACTGAGTCAGCCAAACTTGGCTCATATTATTCTGGTTACTGGATTTCTAGTTAAACCCACACACTTTAGAAATTACGTGTGTTTTTTGAAAACGAATCATGACTTCAGTTCAAATTATCTTATTAATTATCAGTTAATCTCCAAGAATGTTACCTGGTCAATGACAGAAGTTAAAATATGTGACCTTACATAGAATACTATATGTTCTGCCTTTTAAAAGTTACAGAGCTAATATCCCCTCTGCAGAAACTTTTTTGTATGTAATATGCACGAGTTTTATTAGTACCATTAATACATTTCTAGTACAGTAAGAAGGAAAAGAAAATGAAACAATTCTTTCTGAATTGCAAGTATCTTTTTTTTTTCCAGACAGGGTTTTTCTCTGTAGCTTCAGAATCTGTCCTGAAATTCACTTTCTAGACCAGGCTGGCCTCAAATTCACAGAGATCCGCCTGTCTCTGCCTCCCGAGTGCTGGGATTAACGGGGTGTGCCATGACTGCCTGTCCTGAACTGCAAATATCTTATCCCTTAGAAGAAAAGAAAAAGAAAAACAACGTAAATTGTGTATTGTTTGAAGGGTTCATTTTTATTGGATGTGTATAATTGTTTGCCTTCACTTATGTGCATGCACCACATGCATGTCTGCTTCCTTCAGAGGGCAGAAGAGGGTATGAGAAGCCCTGGAAATAAGGATATGGACAGTTATGTATTCATGCTGGAAGAGAATCCAGGTCCTCTTCAAGAGCAGCTCATGTTCTTATCAGTGTAACCATCTCTCCAGGCCCTTAGTAGCATCTTAATATTAAGGAAGCATATCCCCTTTGTATTTCTAATCTGAAAAAGACTCTTTTAAAAAGAATTTTCTCCAGTCTTATCATATGTCCTCCACTTGATTTAATCTTTGATTAAACATAAAAAGGAGTAAGGTAGTAATCCATTTAACGCAAGTGTACTATTTTGAAGTAGAGGCTTTATGTTTATAGATACGATATTCTTCATTTCTTTCAGTTTTTTACTTTGTTGGACAATGTTACCAAATTGTTCAGATTAAGCAAATTTTTATCTGTTTAAATGTCTGAAAGTCTTATTAATAAAAATCATACATCCAAGAGAGGAGAAAGAGACCTTTCTACTTATATTAAAATAAGAAAGCAAAGATAAAAAGTGAGGGAAGGGATGTGATTAAATAACCATTCAAATATGTAGTTTCATCATCATCCTATATGCCACATTTATGAGCAGGCCTTAAGTTTGTAGCATTAGTACAGACTGGGCTGATGGTATGCTACTGAGTCATCTGCTTTGGGAACTTACCGTAAAAGAGTCAACACTGTTCAACACCCTTGTTCTAAAGATATTTTTAGGTGCTGAGGATCAGAACACAAACAAGATATATTATATACTTTTAAGATTCAAATATCTTACCAACCTGGATCCAAAATCACATGTTAATTTCCTTAACTCTTTGGGTTTACTGAGCTCCTAAAACAAATCCATCAAAAGTGAGCAGGCTGAAAATCAGGTTGTGTTCACTAAGAGTAGCACTTGCAAGAGCCTCATTTCACAGGGCAGCTCTGAGTATGTGCCTGAGTTCTAAGATGCAAAGTAAGTTTTGATGTATGCTTACATTTATCAGAAATCATTGTCATAAGGTATTAACAGCTTATTTTTGCTATTGTTTAATCACAAGAAGAACTATTGTGATCTTTCCTTTTTCCATTAAGAAAATTTTATTCATTTTACATACCAATTACAGATTTCCCCTCTTCCCTCCTCTTGCCCCTCCAGCCTTCTCCCCGAACCCACTCCTCATTCCAGGCTCTATAGATATTTTTTTAATGGTCAATCATTTTTGTTTTAGACAATTTTAATAAATGCAGCATTCACAAACATGTTATACATGATATTTTGTCCATTAATCTAGAAAATAAAGCATAGTGTATATTATATTAAGAATTTCCTGGTTTTCTAAATAGAAATAATATGTATATATTTATATATGGTATAAGGAGGAAAATAAATAATCTTATTCTTTTTAAATCACAATTAAAATAGTAGTGAGAATGAAATGATTAATTTCTTTTAATTGTGGGTAATTCTTTGACTTTTAAATGTGTGTTTTAAATATAGTGTCATAGCTTTGAAAACTGTTTTTGAATCTTTAGCACTTTTTACTAATGAAAACTTCCAGAATGGAAGAAAAGAATAAAGGAAATTAATAAAAGATACAGACTGTTTTAAACAAATTGATTCATAGCATAGTTTCCCAAAGAGTCCTGCTGAGTATTTCAAACTATCTTCACATTTTGTATTCCTGTTGGCTTTGGCTGATGTGTTATTTCTGCCTTGAACTCTGGGTGTCACACAGTCCAGACCATGGTGATAGTCTCAATGGTAGTAAGAAGGGTCATTGTAATGTTCTGAAATATGTGAAGTAAGCCTAATTCTGTCTGGGTTTTTTTTTTTCTTGTTTTCTGGTATTCTCAGACCAAAAATATGAAAATTTATACTATCTAACCTGCAGATCCATTTGTATTGAAAACATTTCGTTAGAGATTCCAACACAAATATAGTGTATGCTTCATCAACAAGATTATAATATTGATGTTTTAACTATTTGACATCTGATGTCTTACTGTGTCAACATATTATTTTACCAGTGAAAGAAGCATATAAATGTCCTCCTTTTTTGCATCAGGAAGATGCATGATAACCATTTACCTTGTTCTGTAAATGGGGATAGTCCTAGCCTACTTTACAAACAGGAAAATGATTATTATTTTTCTAATATCAGTTATGGCAAAGAAAATGATTAAGAAGTAGCATCTAACCTGCTTCTGTGAACAAAGGTAAGTTGAAATGCAGGTGCTAATTCTAATTCTAACAACTCTACCCAATCCACAAGTGTAGCAAATGTATTTTTCTCTACTGTTTGTTCCTCCATCCCACCCCCAGCACACACCACACCACTTTCTCCAAATTAACACCTCCTACCCCAACCCCAAACATTCTGGCTCTTCTTGATAGCTTTTAAACCCTGTATCAAACACCTGCGTGTGCAATTTGTTCCAAGAGAAAACACAGTCTCTCTTTAGAAGCAAAGAAAGCATATGGCATTTAATTCTCTAAGCACACCCTCAAATATTTTAAGCAACTTCTTGATTTTCATAATTCCGGCTTCTGAAGTGCTTCCTTTTTTACCTCAATTTCAGAATTACTAGGTATCATATGATTGTTATGAAGCTGTGCACTTTGCAAATCAACCAATTATTATTAGCCTTTGCTTTTTCAGCAGGAGAAATAAATTCCCCACAGTGGCTGTTCATTTGCCTCTCAGCATGATCTTGTCCCTAAAGAAACTCAAAATCTGAATCTACTTCCTCTTTACTGGATAGAAAACAATGTTTGATCTCCAGTGTGTGTGTGTGTGTGTGTGTGTGTGTGTGTGTGTGTTTGAGTTTTAAGTGGGCACATAGACAACAGCATTCTCAGTACCACCTGAAACATTGAAGCTGCATCAAATTCCCAGGAATGAACTTGTTTCACGGGAAAGCCAAGCCCTGGGGAATTGTAGAAAAGTACTCTGGAGAATTTAGGAAATGCAATACCACAACCCAGTAACTAGCTGCACTCTGCCCTCATTCCTTGCCTCAAGTTAGAAATACTTGGGGGAATGTTGCCAACCTATTAGCATTTCCAGAACTGAACATACTTTCTTGGAAATACTCTCTTCCCAAGATAGCACTATTGGAATGGTAACAAATATTGAGCTCAACATTACTGGCTCAGTTCAGGTTTGTGGGGAATAGGGTAGTTGCACAGATCTCCTATGTACTCACCTATAATAAATTCTGAAAGGCTATAGATTACATTTTTTTCTTTCTTTGTATTTTCTTGTCAAGAAGTCTTTGAATAGAATGGGAGAAGAGGATGAGAGCTATTATATCCTTAATGTAACAATTCCAAAGGATTCCAGTCACTTTAATGATAGTAGTGATGGTTTCATTGGACAACTAAAGGTGGTTAAGACTCTTAACAATAGAAAAATCAAAGAACAATAAAAAAAAACTAAGAATATTGCATTTAATCAGTTGATGACTATGTAAGTAGTAGAATTTTAAAAGTTACTTTCTACTCTGGAGAAGAAAATTAAAATATTTAAATAAGATATTCTATGCAAGTTATTTAATTTAATAATAATAAGACATTAATTTTCCTTTCCAGCAACAACTTTCGTTTCCCTCTGGTCCTATAAGTGATCTCTCATGGCTCATAATGCCCTAGAAGTAGGATGCCTAAATGTCTACAGAGGGATTTGACATATCTACAGAAGGAAGGTTTTCCTTGTAAGTTTTATAGAAATTACAATTTGACTGTTTGTAATGGTGACAATGTATAAATAGTGAATGCTGGAGTTATTCTGCGAGGAGGGCTCAAAAACTCTTATTTGTGATTTGAACTGCTTCATTCAGAAAGGCTAGTTCAACTCTAAAGTAATGTTGGCAAAACTTTACATAGCAAATTCATTACACTTCAAAACTCACCATTTAGAAAAAGATAAAGATGTCCAGGAAATGGATATGACTAAATCCTAACTCATATTTCAAGAATAAAGGTTTTTAGAATTATCACCTTGTCTATACTTTGTGAATTTCATTGTATCATTCACAATGGATTTGTGCTGATTGCTTAGGGATAATTTTCCTACAAAATCACTTCTAAATCATGTGCAAGGTAGACTGCTACCCAAAACCCTTAACTCAGAATTTTCTGTACCACATTTAATTTTGGATTCTTTCTTACCTTAATATTGATGCACTTTCAAGTATCTGGCAGCAGCTACACTAACTCAAATAGAGGAGCAGATACTTCTCTTCTTTTTGAATCTGCAGTGGAAGATGATATAACAGGTTATATGAAGCTTTATCAGTGTTTTATGCTATCATCATAACATGACGTAAAATGCCTTGGGACAGGTCATGTTGTCAGGGTATCATCACACCTTCTGTCTAACATCTGAAACTGCCTTTGTCATTCGGCTAATTAACATATGTCTCCAGAGGGTCTCATCTATAGGACATTTAAATTCACAATTTAGAAGGGATATGGCACACCCACTTGTCTCAGTTAGCATTATTCTTCCTGTGAATAAACACCATGACCAAAAACAAGTTGGAGAGAAAAGAATTTTTTTTTCAGCTTACACTTCTGCACTGTTGTCCATCATTGTTAGAATCTGGTGTAAGAACAAAAACAGGACAGGGACCAGGAGGCAGGAGGTGATGAAGAGGCCATAGAGGAGTGCTGCTTAATGGCTTGCTTTCATGCTTGGACAGCCTGTTTTCTTAAAAATCCCAGAACCACAGATCAGGTGCGGTACCACCCACAATGGGCTCGGCCCTCCCCCATCAATCACTAATTAAGAAAATGCCTTGCAGTCATGCCTATAGCCATATCTTATAATGACAATTTCTCAACTGAAATTTCTTTCTCCCAGGTGACTATCATTTGTGTCAAGTTGACATAAAACTAGCCAGACCACTGCTTTTGTTATTAGATTTCATCCCCCCAACAAGTCTATCTGCCATCTTTGTTGTAGTCCCCATAAGTTTGTGGGTGTCTGTAAAAAAAAAGTAGCTCTGACTTAGTCATGAAATACATAAGTAAAGACAGTATTAAAAATACATTGAGCATGAGAGGGGAAAATGGAAGACAAGAAACTAAGGTCTTGGAAATCGACTCTGGGTGGACATTTAAAATTTCAGAACTTCACTAGTTTGCAAAATGCATTTATTGTTTGCAAATACTAGTAAATGCCTAATTTCAAGCTATGTTTTTTATAAACTACTTTCCTCCTAGATAGCCCTTATCTGCAAAGTTTCATCTTGATTGTTTTTTGTGTTTGAAGTAACTAGAGCTATTTATGAAAATTTTCTTTAATAAAACAAGAAATCAATATCATGAACTGAAACTACTTCGATTCTTATGTTCTCCAATGCCAAACTCTATGGCTTGTTCTAATCAATCTAGTTTGAATGTATTTTTTTTAATTTGCTCAATAAATACTAAAGGAAATTTGCAACCAAAGGGAGAAGAATACGCCAAGAATTTGACTTAGGAGTATCAGGAAGTTGAAACAAACTAGAAACAACCACACCAATAATATTATAATTCTTGACAACAGTGTTTTATTTCTAAATCATAATGAAAGTCCATAGAGATTTGTATACAGTTTTAATTTTACTTATGGGATTGTAAAATTACTGACTTAATAAGTGCCATATCTACATGAAATTTCATTTAGATGTTTGTTTTCTGGGCCACATTTTTCTTTATGGTTAATGTAATGAATTAGAACTCAATGAAAAAATAGTGATATTAGGAGATAGGACGTGCCTTACCTTGCATCTTATGTAATTGTATGCTTCTTCTCCTGAAATAGCTTTTTAATTGTGAAGGGTTTTTATTTTGACTAATAACATATAATCATAGGTTCATTAAAAATTTGCTGTATACTATATTCTAAGAAGATTCAGGTTCATTTTTTTTTACCCTTAAATGGTAAAAATAGTTGTTGATGGATTTTTAAATTCACAGAGACTAAATGTTCAACATGCAAGACAGTTAAAAGCTTAGATAGATAGAATTTGAACTTAATTGACACAGGACAACCAGGACTATGCACCTTATGCATCTAATAAAATTCCCAGAAGCCTTTGAGGATGCAGTCTTCCTTGGCTCTGTCAGGTCTAAGGCTTAATTTTCTTTCTTTTTCAAACAGGAGATAAAGAGATGTTACTTTCTCATTTGTTACAGATGTAAAAGTTTGTATTGCCACATCCCCTAATTCATAAATTACTCATATTGTCATATGATCATATGTTGAACTTTTTTTCAAGACATGGTTTCTCTGTGTAGCCCTGACTGTCCTAGAACTAATTCTGTAGACCAGACTAGCTTCAAACTCAGAGATCCTCTGGTCTTTTCCTTCCATCTTCATTCCAAGTGTTGGGATTAAAGGTGTGTATCACTACATCTTAGCCTACAGTGTAATAGGACGTGGAGTTTGGGCAGGATAAGCGTGTTTCAATGATGCCATGAAAATGACAGGCTCCATGGCCTTGTAAAAGGGATCAGAGAGCTCTCTTCCATTCCCTCTCTCTCCAGAGTAGTACAAAGAAAAGGCCATGTAAACTGCATCAGGAAGAAAGAGGCCTGCAAAGTAATAGAAAACCTCTCTGAACCAAAACTACCTACCAGCTTTTTGACCATGTAGTCCACAGCCCCAAGAACTGTATAAGATAATAGCATTCTATAGCACTCTCTTAGACAGTGTAAGCTAAGATTATACATTGCCTGATTTATGTTGACAATATTTTTATTTTAAGTAGGAACATCAAATAGATAAGACAGATAGAGAAGTTTCCTTCTGCTTTTTAGGGAGAGGGATATTCAGTCAATATTGAGGCAATACTAATTACTTTATTTTTAAGTTATACTCATCCCAAAATTACAAACCGCCTCCTAGTTTGTGATTAACTTTCATGCCTTGGGATAATTGTGTCTAAAGAGTTAGTCGATGAAACACAGGAACTTCTTTGGCTCTTTATCATCAAATATCAAACTTATATGCAAAATGATTTTGAGAATTCTGTTGGATAGCATTTCCTGTCAGATTTCCTGACATAAAGTTGAGAAAGATCAATTCATTAGTACATGACATTAATGGAGATTTCAGTCAAAACTGATATTTCCTCATACTATGAGAGATAATTAACATGGAGCTATTTAGGACATATGATTTTAACTTTCAGAAATGAAATAGACTTCAATATTCAGAATCACTTATAGGAATTAAGTAACACTAATTCATCTGTGTAAGGTGGATTCATCTGTACTATCTTAGGAATTGAAAAGACAATAAGTATGTGAAATGTAGTTGAACTGCTAATTGGCTAATGTCACACTTACAATTTTGATGTCCATTTGATAATAGCAGCTTTAGTTCCATATCATTATATGACCACCTAGAACAATCTACCATAAAATCAAGAAAGACAATACACTATATTTTAAAAATAAGTTTAGAAAAAAATTAAAGCAAGAAATGTACTGAATAGTAGCATGTTAAATGTGGAAAAGGGACATACTTTGATAATAATGCAATTCTCATGAGTAAACAAAATGAATCTGGGAAGATATGCAAATGAAATAACAGGAAACGCTTTGTGAGACAGAAGGTAAAACTCACAATTGCAATATTGCTCAACAACTTCCTCTTCTCTTTCTCCAAGATATTTAAAGTTCTCGAGTAAAGAGACAATCCCTTGGTATTTTGCACTTTAGCTAGCAGCTCATTAGAACAGACAACTGGTAGCTATTTCAAATAGGTGTGCTCAGCTACTACATATGCACTGAATTCATGTGGAAGGATCTATTGCTGCATGTTAATTACAGGGAAGAGTGAGATGGCACATTCCAGGTTCCATAAATACAGCTGGGTACTCTCCGGGGGAATCAGGAAGACTAGACCAAGTTCCTTCCAATGACACATTCTTTACTCATTTCAAAATCAAAACCATCCCTTTTTAAAAACAATGAAATCATTATCTTATGACTAGAGTAAACATGGAAAGTCAAGATAAACAAAAATTGTTATATTTACTTGAAGTAGTAATTTAAACCACATTTAAAATGGAAATATATTTTAAACACTACTATTTTTTATAGTGATATTGGTGTGTGTGTGTGTGTGTGTGTGTGTGTGTGTGTGTGTGTGTATGAGCCTAGGCCATCAGTCAGCCTTGGGACATGCCCAGCTTTTTATGTAGGGGTTGGGAATCAAAGTAATGTCCTCTTGCTTGCTCAGTAAACACTTTACTGACTGAGCCAACTCCCAGGCCAGGCTATTCCACTCATGGACATATACTCAGAATCCCAAAGTCTACCCCAGAGATACTTAACACATCTGTATTTATTGCTGCTTATTCTTATATCTAGGAAATGAAATCAGTCTAGATGTCCATTAACTGATAAACAGGTAATAAAAATCTTACAGGCCCACATAGAAAAATATTATATATTTTATCTCATATGTGATTTTAACTTCAAATATTTTGGTTTATATTTTCCACTTGTGGTATCTTTAGAAGCCCCATATATAGAAAGGATACATTTGAGTGGGTGAAACTATAAGAAAGACATGGCTTACAACAGAGCATAGACAACATTTATGTGGGAAGGGCAGATACCGAGGTGGAAAGGTTAAAGTGAAAGAAGGGAACAGAAGCAGATGGATTCATTAAGTTAACTAAAAATAAGGAATATATGAAAAACAGTACCATTTTATAAGCAAATTTAAAATGTGTTCTTAAAAAAAGAATGAGAAGGGAATTATGTTATATGACTGGATATTGCTGTTCTTCAAAGAGATGGTTTATAAACAAGAGTTCCAGAACAAGATTTAGGATGCCTCCTAATGAACAATGAACATGGAAATTCCAGAAGCACCCTCCCCCACTACCTGCCCCCCCCCACTCGCCCCCTACCAACAATATAAGGGAAAGCTACCTTGAAATGATCTGGAAGCTTCTTCCCTGACAGCTAGCTTTCATTAGTCCTAGACAGTGCTATTCTGGCTTCTGAAGGATAAAAGGCATCAAAAAAAATCACTCTGCTTTGAACCCTATGAACTACAATACCAACTGGACAAGCAAGTTGCACTGACAACAGTGGTACAACTGATATGAGGGCAACCAACTCCTCTCTGATTGGAATTGAAGCTCTCTTTACCTGAGGAAATTCATGACTGGTTGTATAAACCCAGCATGTGGGCAAAGAGGTCCTGAGCTTTAGGTAGGGAATTTACTACTGTTGTTTAGCTAAACTGTCATGATGCCTTCTAAATATGTATGCTTTCAGCTGTGGAAATTGCTACCTTTTGACTTAATTATAGAAGTTTCTCATTACAATGAACATTACTGAATGTAGAGATTCATGGCTGCATAAGGTGCTGAAAAATAAGTGACGTTGAGTGCTTAGTCTTAAACACTACATTTATGCTATCTCTTCTAAGGCATGGGAACATCTTGGAACAGTGGTAAGAAACCATGAGGGAAAAGTGACCTGAATTGTTATCTTCTGGCCACTATACAGCTATTGCAGCCACAATCTCACAACAGTTAAAACTAACCTGCATTGGGCCTACACAAGACTGGGTCATTCATAATCAGTCATGGCTCAAGGAGGGACTCAAGAGTCCCTGCTCCATCCTGATAAACTACTCACTATTGATGAATTCTGAATGAGAGACAATCATTGTCTTCATTTCTATATCCACTGTTAATGCTGCCAGGTTCCTATAGGTAACTTCAAGCCTATTGTCATATATACAACTCTAGCTGAACCCAGTGGGCCACAAAACAAAAACATAAATGTATGAATGGGACTTGTAAAGAAGTGAAGAGGCCTTGGAGAGAAATGAAAGATAGTGGTAGTAAGAATAATCAAAATGCATTATACATATATATGGAATTGTGACCAAATTTAGTGAGTCATTAAAATTGTATATAATTTCTACAGGCATACATTTCTTTTCAAAATAACTTTTGGAATAGAAAATAGCATTCTTCTAAGGCTGTTTTCTCTTTTTATACTATAATGCTATGAATTGCTATCTTATGTATGGTTCTACTTTACAGATTTCTTATAGAATGTGCATCAACATCCTCATGGACCACAGTGAATTGTGGGAGTAGGGGAACTCCTACATCTCTAAGAAGCTGTACAGAACCCATTTCATGTGATCTCCTGATGCCAAATGCCTATGGACATGGCCTTTATTTACATCCTGTCTTATCATACAAACATCACTTTTTCTTTGGGAAGCATATTTTTTATTGCTGTGAAAATACATAGGACTTTAATTTAGAATATTATTTCATCCCTGTTTTTATCAACCTAAATTATATGAGCAAAAAGCCATCCTATTCAGATGGAATCCAGTTGGAAGAACACAATAAAACTTCAAGTGCTTAGCTATAGATGCTGTCTTTATATTAAATAAAGATAAAACATGATAAAATATGAAGTGAAACAATTATCCTTTAAAACCTTCTGAATTTCATTCTCTGTTTACAGAAACTCCATGATCTACTAGTTTGGCTTTTGAAAATTTCATTAAAACATTATATAATGTATAGATATCTTGATCTCTAATATTTCCTCAATATTTACAATAATGAGTCCCATTTCACTGTGTTGGTACTCAAATGCTTGGCTAGAAATTTGACAAGTATTTTGTGGTTACTGGATCTGATGTGCTTTCTTATTGGGGTATTAATTTTTAATAAAAATTATCAATTTTCTTAAGGAGCAGAAAGCCCTGATTCTTCTTAATCACTGAAAAAATGCCTGTTACCTCAATTTTTATTTGCTTTTTAATAAATTAATTGGTGTTTTGTGGAAGAGATAAATATTTTAGTAAGAGTCACTGTAAGTTCCCAACTTTTGGTGTATGTCTCCCTTTTACAGAGATTAGTGGTGCTGATTAAAATAAATAACAGTAAAATATTCTGCTTCTGAAAGCAGAATAAAAGAAGTGATACATGTTTGAGAGGTAAAAATGAGTAGTTGTTAAACTGCCAAGTCTAGATTGGGCAGTGCAAGGGAAATATTTCCTTGACATTTCTTTCCAAGTGATTCAGCTTCACAAGATTAAAATGTGTATTAATCTTCTTACAAACATTAGTTTTGAAGGATTCATACTATTTCACACAACTAGTAAAATAATAAATGTTAAATGAAATATATGACACTGAAATAAGAAAGCTTTTCACTTTTATTTCTTTGCTATTGTGACATATTTTATTTTGAAATTAAACTTCTCACATTTGGATGGGAACAGAGTATGTTCTTTAAATCCTGGTAAGGAAAACATGCAGGATGGGTTTGGATTAGAGGACAGAAGGCAATTCTCTGGGTAGCAAGCCAGTTTTCACGAGGGGGCGGTCTGCTCCCCAGCACCCATCTGGAAGCATGGGAACAGACCTTCAACCAGGTTTCCACCCCAAGCACTCCCAGATACAGAACAAGGATAAGGTGTTCCCAGTGTGGAAGTGGAATGGTCCACTGCATAGACATGGTGTTCCAGCTGGCTGTTTCACCAAATTCATTGCAAAGGAAAAAACATAACAGCCTGACTCATACAGGAACCATCATTCAACTATAGGCATTGTATTAAATACAAATTATTTATTAATAAAGCTACTATTAAATGACATGAGTCATTGTGTTTTATTGTATGGGAAAAAATCAAGAACAAGGAATCATTTTTACATACACAATTCAGTAAAGGATAAATATACCTTAATATATAAAGAAGATAAAATCCCCTACATTGAGTACTTAATGTAGGCAGCATTTAGATTGTGGCCTTATGTTTAGCACTGCTTAATTTTTTTTCAGTATACAATATGTACTTCAGATAAGAGATGTTATCCTATAGAGAATGGTGTTTCTTCAAATCAATGCATATGATCCCTTCCTTATATGTTGACCTGAATAGCTACATAGTGAAGATACATTTTGTCACAGATGAGTATGCCTAATATTCAGAAGCTCAGATTCTTTGCTGTAAAATTATAGACTCTATGGTCCTGAAGATTTATTTTGTGACTTACACCAATGCTGTCTCAAAAAATTCAATTTTAAATCTCCTGTTTTGAGTCCTTCAAGGAAAAGACAGCTGCATCAAAATCTCACGAAGGCTCCCACTGATAGTAGAGGGGTACTGTGTTAGATAACAAGAAACATTTGATCTGTGGTTGTTATGTAAAATGAATTTAAAAATCTTAAATAACAGAAGAAACAATTGAGTAGTGGGACTATTTATAAATAGGAAAAGTAAAATAAATATATTGTCAAATCCTTTATCTCAGAAAACATACATGCAGCAAATTTCTGCATAACAATATACAGTTCTACAACCATGTACATTTCAACAGCACTAATTTTGGACTTTATGTTATCACAAAAAATAGAGAACCTGAAGCTGGGATGGTGATATGGAGGCAAATTCAATAGGAGGAGGAATGGAGCGTTGAGAAGTAGATAAGAACAAAATACTGTGTATACATGCTCAAATAATAAATTAAAACAAAAATATAAAACTTCTATTTTGTTGCTTCTGTTCATATTCTTATTTGAAATTCTATGTACATTTATGATATAGCTCCAGATATGTATAACTTGCTCTAAATGGCTGAAGGTTTTTTCCTATGCTACATGGTTCATGATTTAGCTTCTCATCTGTGATTCTGTTGTAATATGGTGATGAAATCTACTACTTCTTTAGAAAAGACAAATCTTTGATAGCTTCATTTATAATTGTAGTATTCAATAAAATTTACTGATACATTGAAATTTTAAAGAGAAAAACATCATTTAAATATGTGAACATGAGTTTAAAAATTATACTTCATATTCAATTTAACTTAATAAGTAATTTCTATGGTAAACAAATCAAATATTTTTGAAAAAGTTATATAACACTTTTTATTCACTTATTTATAGAGAACATTATACACAATTAAATTGTAAATAATAATGATCACCATATTGCTATTCTTTATATCCAAATTGTTACTAGTATGAGATGATATGCAAATAATGACTATAAAAACAATTTTACTGAAATTAAAACAAAATAAATGGTACTTAATAAATAATAATTTAATAACCATTGTTTTTATTAAGCACACAAACTTTATTAGGCCATCAGCATGAGTATAATGTTTAAAACCTTGAATGATTTCTGATACTTTGTTGTTTTTTAAAAATACGACACTACAATGTGTTTCAATTTTGTCTTTATGAATGTATATTTAAAAAATAACATGGTAATTTTTAAAAAAAATTTGAATTTGATTTTTAAGTGCTTAGATATACTGTTTATGAGCCTGCACATTTTATTATCTTAAATTATTTGGGCTTATGAAACAGGAAGTTTATTTCAATTAAATATACTTTAGTTAAATAAAATATGAGTTAAAAACAATTATAAAGTATTTAACTAAAATTTTGAATGTTTTATTAGCTAATTTTCTGTTACTATGGAAAAACACCATAACCAAGGCAACTTACTGAGGGAACACTTTATGAGGACTTATGGTTCCAGAGGGAGAATATGTAATGGGAGAGAAGATATGGCAGCAGCAAGCCAGAGCACAGGGCTGAGACATCATATCTTCAACTACAAAGACACTGCAAAGAGAGAGTGAACTGAAAAGGGCATGAATGAATCTATGAACTCTGAAAGTTCACTCCTACTGACAAACCTTCTCTAGCAAGGCTGTGATTACACATCTAGACAGCACCACAAACTGAAGACTAAGGGTTCAAATACATGAGACTATGGGGGACATTTCTAATTCAAATCAACATAGAGAGTGATATTTTGTGTGTGCTCTAACAAATAAAGCTTGCCTGGATTATCAGAGTACAGAGCTAGGCACTAGAGACCAGGCAGTGGTAGCACACACCTTTAATCCCAGCACTTGAGATCTCATGCCTTTGATCCCAGTGCTTGGGAGGTGCACACCTTTAATCCCAACACTTGGGCAGAGGAAACAGGAAGTGATATGGCTGGGTGGAGAAAGAAAGTGAAAATGTGGGGTGGAGACAGGAGCTTCGCCCTTTTGGTCTGAGGATTCCATAGAGCATGGAAGTGGCTGTGACTTGCTCTATCTCTCTGATCTTTCAGCATTTACCCCTTTATCTGACTTTGAGTTTTTATTATTAAGACCAATTAGGATTCACACTACAGCTTAGTCTTTTTTCACCTAAAAGGTTGATGCTGTCAAGGAAGATTCTGTGTCCAGATTTCCTTTTTGTTGACATTTTTTTTTATTAAGACATTTTTATTCATTTTACATACCAATCACAGATCCCCCTCTTCCCTCCTCCTACCCATCCAGCCTTCCACCATCCACCCAACCTCCATTCCCTCCTACAAGAAGGTAAGACCTCCCATGGGGAGTTTGCTGACTTATGAGGCTCAAGCTAAAAAACCAGGTACCATTTTG
This sequence comes from Onychomys torridus, assembly GCF_903995425.1. Classification (NCBI taxonomy): domain Eukaryota; kingdom Metazoa; phylum Chordata; class Mammalia; order Rodentia; family Cricetidae; genus Onychomys; species Onychomys torridus. The sequence continues at coordinate 24,009,121 of NC_050446.1, read as the reverse complement.
AGTCATGCATCTTCCCAGGCTAAACTTTAGCAGGGACAGCAAGCCCTTTATCCTGCTTTTACACACAACTGAAATACTCTTACTAAACCATATTAGATGCTGTGTTTTCCAAAAGATTAAGAGATATTTCCATTAGCTTTGAAACAAGTTACCCACTTTATATCTGAAAAAGGAGAGAAAAATGATGCAGAATGACAATGACAGCCAGTAGATCCTCAACAACAACAGCAACTAAAAAACTACTACTAGAACACTCAATAAAGGCCTCCTGTGGGAAGACAGGGAAAGGGCAGCTTTATCCATTCTACTGATTGTATTTGTTAAAGTGTCCCAGGAGGCTCAGAGAATGAGCTAAGCTGGGAAGTAGCTGGTGAGGAAGTTGTCTAGCGATCTAATAGACTGTATCATTTCTAATGTATCAGACTTATTGGGGAGAAATCAGCAAAAGCGGCAGGCTCCTGATTCTAATTTGCAGTGTCATCTGAACTAGTAAGTTGAATAATGGTGGGAAGACTGAAGGGAAAGATGAAAATCCTTTCTGATGAAAATATCTTTGAACCCCTCAGGAGACAGGAAATGGGTGTGTAACAGAAGTAAGGGGGCAGATCTTCATTAGAAGTATACAGTGTGAGTCAAGGAAAAGCATTGCTCACCTTATCATATTGATAATGGACTATTGTTAGGAGTTAACAATTCTGTTCAAGCTCTAAATGGAATGAATCATCCTGTAAACAAACAAACCTGGGGTCTTACTTGGTTGTATAAAGTTAGTTAGCCCAATGAGATGGACTATCTCAGGACAGAAGATTCCATAGCTACTCAAGCAAGCACAGCACCCTTGATGTGTTCATTGACTTTTCCTATAATACCTGTCTCTAGGCCTCCATGGCAATACCTCTGAAGTACCTGCCTAAATGGTAGCTTTGGCTATGTTGAACAAGCAGATGTGCCACTGCACTCATGGGGTATCCTCTCTGTGTTTACCTATGATGTATACCTTCGTGAGCTTTTAGAATAGAAGGCTTTTGTAACTGACAGGTTTGAAAAAAATACAGAAGGATAGCTTTAAAAAGTGGCCCTTAAAATGAGATGAATACATTTCTCTGTCATTGGGAAATCTCTGTGTCTTTCCTAGGGTCCCATTTTCTAGGTAGCCTCCCTGGAGTTGTGTAGCAGTCTAGTCATCTTTATTTTACATCTAGTATCCTCCTGTGAGTGAGTGCATACCATGTTTGTCTTTCTGAGTCTGAGTTACCTCACTCAGGATGATTTTTTCTAGATCCATCCATTTGCCTGCAAACCTCATGATATCATTGTTTTTCTCTACTGAGTAGTACTCTATTGTGTATATGTACCACCTTTTCTATATCCATTCTTCAGTTGAAGGGCATCTAGGTTGTTTCCAGGTTCTGGCTATTACAAACAATGCTGATATGAACATAGCTGAGAATGTGCCCTTTTGGTATGATTGAGCATTCCTTGGGTATATGCCCAAGAGTGCTACAGCTGGGTCTTGGGGGAGATGGATTCCCAATTTTCTAAGGAAGCACAATGACAGAGAAATGGATGAGATCTACATGATCAACCTGGACAACAGTGGGAGTAATGAAGGGCAAGGTTCAAGGGGAAAGACAGCTTAGGGGAGAAGGAGATCCCAGCTGGATCAAGAACAGAAAGAGAGAACAAGGAATAACAGACCATGATAAATGATGACCACATGAGAACAGGAAGAAGCAAAGTGCTAGAGAGATCCCCAGAAATCAACAATGATACATCCACTGTAGACTACTGGCAATGGTGGAGAGGAAGTCTGATCTCACCTAGTCTGGTGATCAGATGGCCAAACACCCTAATAGTCATGCTGGAACTCTCATCCAATAACTGATGAAAGTAGATGAAGAGATGCTCGGCCAGGCCCCAGGTGGAGCTCCTGGAGTCCAGTTGTAGAGAGAGAGGATGGACTGTAAGAGTGTGAATTGTTGAGACCAAGATTGGAAAAGCACAGGGACAAATAGCCAAACTAATGGAAACACATGAATTATGAACCAAAGGCTGTGGAGCCCCCAGCTGGATCAGGCCATCTGGATAAGTGAGACAATTAAATAGCTTGAACTGTTTGGGAGGCATCCAGGCTGTGGGACCAGGACCTGTCCTTAGTGCATGAGCTGGCTGTTTGGAACCTGGGGCTTACACAGGGACACTTTGCTCAGTCTGAAAAGAGGGGACTGGACCTGGCTGTACTGAATCCACCAGGGAGTAATGAATCCCCAGGGAAGTCTTGGCCCTGGAGGAGATGGGAATGGAAGGTGGGGGTGGGGGTGGGAGGGGGGAGGACAGGGGAACCCATGGCTGATATGTAAAATTAAAACACAAATATAATAAATAAAAAAGGAGAAAAAAAATGAGACGAATACACAACTGCCCATGATTGAGACCCAAGCGATTCTGTTTGGGGGAAGAAACAATAGCTTGCTTATAGTCTATGAGTCTTCCAAATTAGCAAAATTACTAACAGCCCAATTACCTTCATGGAAAAGTAGGTTGGGAAAGAATAGAAGAACATCCAGGCTGAAAATTTGTGGTTTAGTTACTTTCCTAGATGCTGTGGTTTTCAGATTGGTTCTTAGTTAAACTACATATAAAAATGACTTAAACAACTACAGAACTTAGGCTTACTATATAGTTAAAAATTATCAGTAAGTATGACTGATAATTCATTCTTTTAATTGAAAATGAAGCATAGATATGTAAGATATTATTAATGATTTTTTTCATTAATGAGATTCACCTTACTCCTTTTTGCTCCAGGTAGAATGAATGCAGGATTATCAAAATTGTATGTGCATAAAGTCAAATAGCTGAATACATGTAAATATATTCTCTATATATTATATATCTGTTCATAGATAAATATTTAAATATGAATACACAAATATACACATAAATATGATATAATAATGACTAAAACATAAGGCATAATAGAAAAGTAAGATGGAATCAAAATTTTCATATATATATATTCATTCATTCATATATATATATATACATATACATATATATACATATACACAAATATATACATATATACATACATACATACACACACACACACACACACACACACACATATATATATATATATATATATATATATATATATATATATATATATATATATGTAATAGTTTGGATGTAATGGTTCTCCATAAGCTCATAGGGAATGGTACTATTAGGAGGTGCTGCTTTGTTGGAGGCAGTGTGTCACTGTGTGGGTGGACTTTGAGGTCTCTTATGCTCAAGCTACACCCAGTGTGGTAGACAGCTTCTGTTGTTTGTGAATCACTATGTAGAATTCTCCCTCATTCTCCAGCACTGTGTCTGCCTGTATTGCACTATAAAAATAATAGCCTAAACCTCTGAAACTGTAATCACTGAAACTGAATTAAATGTTCTCCTTCATAAGAGTTGCCATGGTCATGGTATGTCTTTACCACAATAGAAAGGCTAAGTACACACACACACACACACACACACACACACACCTATAGAGCTATCAAGCAATGGGTCTTATTTGCGGGGGAAACAAAAATACATCTTCTGCTTTCAATTATCTTTATAAAATCAACTTTGTTAACATTTTTTAGCCTTCTGGGAATAAAACTCATTCATATCTAAACTTTAAATTGAAGAAGGTAAAAGGGTAACAAAATCAGAGATAACAAACTGAATCACATCAAAAAATAAAAGCATTTTCAAATTGTTAAATTAATTGATTTAAAGAGATGGTTAAAAATAACTGTATAGAAGCCATGACTGCACAAAGATCATAACATTGCCAAATCAGAATAAACCTTAAATTACTAACAAATCAATTTGAAAAAATGTGAGTCAGCAAAAGACTTACCAAGAAAGTGTCAAGGTACAATCAACTGTCTTAATATTTCCACTTCCCTTAATACAGCCATCAAAAAACTAAGAAATAAGAGGTAAATTTGTTCAAGTTTGAAGTCTGAATATTTGCCATAGTGTCCAAACTGTTCAATCTAAGTCTTCTATGCAATGAGTTTCAAACTGCTAAAACAATAGAAGTAGTGGTCACCACATCCATGAGAATTTTCCTATAAATACACACTATGCTTTCCATTATAGATATATCATACCAACTGCTTCTCAGATATACACTGTTGTTCCTGTTTTTATTCTTTCCTCTTTTGGGGGGCCTGCCACCTAGCTCCCAAATAAATTACACACAAAGACTTATTCTTTCTTATGAACGCCCAGTCTTAGCTTGTCTTGTTTTTAGCCAGTTCTTTTTAACTTAAATTATCCCACTTTCCTTTTGCCTCTAGGCTTTTATCTTTCTATATTCCATATACCATTCTTTACTTTTTATTCCATTGCTGGCTGTGTAACTGAGTGGCTGTACCCTGACATCCTCCTCTTCTTCTTTTCTTCTTCCTTGATCTTTTCCCCCCAGATTTCTCTTCCCACTTATTTTCTGTGCCTTCCAGCCATGCCTATTTCTCTCTCCTGTCTCACTATTGGCCATTCAGCTCTTTATTATACCAATCAGATGTTAGACAGGCAAAGTATCACAGCTTCACAAAGTTAAACAAATGTAATATAAAACAATGCAACACATCTTTGCATCATTAAAACAAATGTTCCACAGCATAAATGAATGTAACACATCTTAAAATGATATTACCCAACAGTACACCAAATAAATAAAGGCAAAAGGAGGCTGTGGGTGATATCATCACAAGTTCAAGAACAAGTGCTAGAGGAACCATGCATGACTGACTCCATGAAAGACTGAAACTGATCTACACCGTGCAGCAGAGATATGCAAAGAGCTGAACCTATGGACATTCCTGAAGGGAAATCAGTTTGTCAGCTTTCTGTTAACAACATTTAGAACTGCCAATGAGGGTAATAAATTAAGTCAATGGGGCTAAAACTAATACAGAAAATATTCACCACTGATATAGAACATTTGGATAGTTCAGTAATATTTCCTGGTTAGCAGAGTTAAGACAGCTGAGATATCTAATAAGATAAGAACAGTCAAAGACCCTATTTCAGAGTTAATAGGCAGATCATTACAAGCATTGACCAAAGCCGTCCCATACTGACCTAATCAAAATCCAGAATGAAAATTATCATAAAGTGCATGATGAACCAATTAGGCAGGAGCTGGGTTGATTCTATCTGCTCAAGTATCTCAGCTGGGAATGGTAAATTAACAAGTAAAAGGAAATGAGGGAGAAAAAGCACTCAGAGCAGGGACATTATTTTAAATTCTGTAAAAGTTTCAGAGAGAGAGAGAGAGAGAGAGAGAGAGAGAGAGAGAGAGAGAGTCTAAACTTCAATTATAGAATCGAAAGCAACTTAGAAAAACATATGCATAGCTCTTAGGCAAAAGCTGGTTGCCTTATGTCATCTTCACTCTCTCAGGAAGGGATGATTAGTACTGTCCTATTGGGTAGTAATAAAGCTATACCTCCATGAAGTCCCTTCATAAATGGCACAACCTGAAAATAATTTAGAATTCTTGCACATGTGGAGCATCTGAAATGAAGTTGAAGATGATTGCAAACTGAGCCAACTTGCCTAAGTGAAGCAAGGATGGTGTCACAGAAGTATGACAAGCACTCCATCTCAGAAATGATGGCTCTGCCTCTTCCCACATCCCTGTTCTCTCACTGCTTTGTTGCTTCTTCTTTATCACATCTTGAGAACAGATTAAATATATTTTTGGATGCAAAAAAGGGTCAGAGGGCAATTTCACTTTCAAAACATATTCTCTGGAAATGCTACAATTGGACAAATCCAGCAGAAGTCCTTTTAATAGAGGAGTAACTGAGCAGAACGAAAAAGTGAAAAATAGCAGATGAGATTCCTCAGCACTGTGTCCTGGACAAAACACTTCATTATTATCACTTTCTTTTCCTTCACTTAGATTCCAAGATTTGTCTTTGTTTATTTATTTAATTTTCTTTAAAGATAATAAGAGGGAAGGCCTCACAGAGTCCTAAACGGTGTCTAATTTAACACTATTCATACTTTAATATTTTAATTGGAAGATAATAATTAGGTAATTAAGGAACACAAGTGAATTGTTTTTCAAATTGGGTTTGTTCTCTGAAAAATCGGATTTTTCTCTATGGCATTTTCATGGCTTTTGTGAATCTTCTGAGCTGCCTCCCTCCTGCACTCTGATGTTACCGGCCTGTCTATATCTGTGTCCTGTCACAGTCAACTAATAAGCCCCTGGATTGAACTGAACAGATCTCATCACTCTAAATATTTTGAATTGTGTTCAAATAAATTTAGATTGCAGAAATCTTATTATTGACTTAGAAGGCACAAATCATATTAAAAATATATAACTTAATTTTGCCATCACAATCATTTCAAATTACAGTAGGAAATTTTAGTAAAAATATAGCACATTTTCAACGCTGAAAATATGCATCTATGATTACTTAACAAAAAGCACTCCATGTTCAAACTAAGTATGCTTACAGTGTTTTGCAATAAAGCATTTCTTGAACATGACTGTCCAGGATGGAATTGACTTCCTGTGTAGATAGCCTGTCATGTATATCTCTGAATCTGGGACAGTTAAGATTATTTCACATACCTCTTCATGTGATTCTCTTCTATATCTTCATGTGGTAAGTCTGACTCAAGGTTAGTATAATAGAAAGGCATGGATATTATGACCAGACACACTTAAACTGTAAACCCAGCCTCAACCAATTGATAATTATGTGATTTCAGGACAGTTACTAAGCCTCAATCACTCAACTTACAATTCTGAGAATATTATATTTAGGCTACTTTAAGAAGAAATGGAAATAAATAAATAAATAAATAAATATGGAGGAGAGGGAGAAAACTCAAGAACACAAAGCTGCTTGTGCCTTCGGACTATCACACATGTCCTGAGTCCCCTTACTGCAAACAATGAAGAACTCTACTTCAGTGGAAAGCCTATGTGGACTGTATGGGTGATGTCATTCAGCAAGCACATAAAATACCACATTTTTTCCCATGGAAAAGAAGGTCTGATAAGAAAGAAGGTGGGTAAAATAGGATCCTTAATATCTGAGATGACAGAAAAATGGTGACTATATTGGCAGATGGCCCAGAATCCTGACTTCTACAAGAAGAGACAAAAGGATGAAGAACAGATAAAGAAAATGTGATACATTTACACAGCACAGTATTCTTCAGCTATTTAAAAAAAAATGGCATCATGAAATTTACAGGAAATGGATGGAAACTGAAAAATATCATCCTGAATGAGGCAACCCAAACCCAGAGAATCAAATATGGTATGTATTCACTTATAAGTGGATATTAGCCATTAAGTAAATGATAACCATTCTACAACCCATAGACTCTCTGAGAGGTTAGGTAAAGAGGAAGCTCTAGGAGATATGTATAGAGTTACCTGGGAAATCTATAGAATAGATCTTGCTAGTGGACTGGGGCTGGGTGGGGACAGGAGCAGAAGAGATCAGGTAGCAGAGAAAGAAAAGATTGAAGGAGAGTATGGGAGAAATAGCTGAAACTGGGGGCAGTGTGAAAACCTAGTGCTGTGGAAAATTCTCTGGAATCTATGTGGCTGATCCTAGTGAGGACCCCTGGAAATGGAGGATACGGAGTCTGAACTGGCCATCTCTTATAGCCAATTAAGGCTCCCAGTGGTGAGACTGAACTGCATTCCTTTGTCTTGTTAGCTGAGGGTTTCCCATGGATATCTCCAAACAATTCAGACTGATGCTAGGGTCCCATTACCTAATACAACAACCACACAGCTCACTGAATGTGGAAAGTTTGAGCTGATGCCTACATGGGGCCTTCACCCCCATGTTCTAGTCTCTTTGGTGCAGGAAGGTACTCTGCAGGCTATAGAAATGGAAATAAGAAGACTGACCCAGCCACAAATCCTTTGACCTACAATCTGCCCTGCCTGTAAGACATGCTGGGGCAATGATGGCACAGAACTTGTGAGAGTGGCCAACAAATGTTTGGATTAATTTGAGGCCCAATCCATGAGAGGGAGACCTTGTCTGACACTGCCCAGATGGCCAGACACTGGAGACTAGATAGCCCAGAGCCATAAAATAATAATAATAATAATAATAATAATAATAATAATAATAATAATAGAAATCCATGAAATGATCCTAATGATACTCTGCTATGATCATAGATCTCTGCTTTTCCAGTGGTCATCAGAGAAGACTTTCTCTGACAGCAGATGGGAGCAGTACAGAGACCCACAGCTAGACATTATGTGGAGAGACAGATTAAACTGCAGGTCTTCACCAAGTCCCTCCCCTCTGATGTCTGGGACTCCTTCTGAAAAGGGAGAGCAGAAACTGTAGAAGTCAGAGCGGATGGGGATGAAGGCCCACTGAATCAACTAAGCAGGGCTTCCATATGCTCACAGATACTGAAGTGTCAGGGATCAGCATCAGGTCCTCTGCATATATGTTGTGGCTGTTAGCTTGGTGGTTTTGTGGGACTTCTAACTGGAACCTATGTGTCTTTGACTCTTTTGCCTGTCTTGAGATGCTTTCTTTTGTTTGATTGCCTTGTTCAGCTTCAGTGTGAGGGCTTTTGCCTTGACATGCTGTATTTTGGTTTGTCCTGTTTTATTGTTGTCTCTTGGAAGACTGCTCTTTTCTGAATAGAAATAGAATGGGAGTAGATCAGAGAAAAGGGGAGATGATAGTAGCATGGAGCTGGGATGAGTGCAGGGTGGAAAAACTACTGTTTGGGATGTATTACATGAGAGAAGAATCTTTTTTTTTTTAATAGGGGCAAAATGTTTTAATTTAATATTTGTTTTCGAAGAGAGTCCTGCTCTTGTCAGTGTGGCAGCTCATTGAAGAATGGTGGGTGGAGACATTTGGGTGTTTCAAATACTCCACAAACCCAGAGACCACACTGAAATTGAAGCCAGGGACAGAATTCCAGTCATGGGATTTCAATGCAACGATAATACAGCTTTCTGCTAGACATCCTTGTGGCTCTGGTTCCTCTCAAACAACTCATGTTCTCACAGGAAGACTGAAAGATAAAGCCATTCCAGTAGCAAAGTAATTGACAGATAAATATTATTGACTGCATTTAAAAGAAGATCTTGAGAACACAGGAACTGCTGCTTGGTCTAAGAGCATAGGCTTGAATTGTGGGACTGTGATTGACATGCAGCCCTCCCTCGCTCCTACAGCCTTGCCTGAAGATTTTTTGCTTTTTCCCCCCTATCTTTCTCTTCTCTCTCTCTCTCTCTCTCTCTCTCTCTCTCTCTCTCTCTCTCTCTCTCTCTCTGTCAGAAAAAATTATGAAAGTGTCAGTTTCCTTTTGCGGTTAATTCAGGAGAGATCCTCAATTCGAGCAGGGCACATTTTCATGCAAATACAGCAGCACAGTTTCCAGCCCCCTAATAGCTTCTTACAAATGATGTGCCATTACAACGAGGTTTATTTAAACAAATTTAATACATCTTTAATCAAGCTGGAGAGCATTTTCAAAGGTCACGCTCCAAATCAGGATCACTGTACTGAGCTTATCAAAGTATTAGCTTAAGGGGGAGGGAGAATTATTTCTTGGACAAGTAATTTTAGGCAAATCTTTATTTACATTTTTATTCAGTTATTAAATTTTATTCCTTTCCCTCCTCCTTCTAGTCTCTCCATTTATGAACCTATAAGAAAGTCTGCAAATGGAGCTATAAGCATATCACTGCAGCCAGGCCTTCTAGAGCAAGGTCTTTGAACACAGAGTCTGAAAGGCAAAGACAAGAGACCAGGCATTTTCAATGTCAGAGATAATCTTTTAGTGTGTCTAAAGCATCTTTGCCAAAGTTATCACATCAGGCTCTGGATGCACTGCTGAAATTCTAATGTTCCAATTCTTCAGTGGGTAAGTAAAACAGGCAGGAAAAGTTGCCATAATATAGACTTTGGGTCTTTCTATTTCTCTGCTTCCATTTCTTTTATTTCTAGATGTCTGTTCCCTCCTTCTGTCTATGGATATCACAGACATGCAAACAAGTGTGTGCTGCCAACATGCCATTGTGCCAAACACTGTGCTGTCCTGGTAGTATTAAAACTTCTGTTAATTGTTCCCTCCAACACTAATATGATTAATAAACTCTCCCTAACTTACATTTTTACATGAATATTTATAAGAGAAAAAGATCCGCTTGAAGCAACTAAGAAAATTTAGTTGATGTTCAGGACAAAGTTTCTTATCCAGAAACAGGACCAGGAATCAATTCATGCAGTCTCAATGACAGAAGAACATTAGTGTTTTTATTAACAGTTGCAATTCCATAAAATTCTAAGACTATAAATGTCCATAATTTGACCCTAAAATTAAAGGCAGAATAAACTCTGCAGAAGCATAAAACTATGTGATAGTGAGAGAAGGTTTGAGAACTTTACTACTCTTTACACATGGACTCTCAAATTGCAAAACAATGACACAAAAGAGAAAATACAATCTAGGCACAATGAGAAAAGTACAAAGCCCTGCCATCAAGTCTATTCTATAGTCTTAATTCACTAGCAAAAGTTGCTAGTAAGATTACCAAAACTAGAAGACCCACACAAAGAAGAAAATCAGAGGAGACAATTCTCTCCCCCCTCCTCTCTATTTCTCTCTCTTCTTTCTCTTTATCCGGAATTATTATCCCATGAGTCTGGGGGCCCAAGCATTACGTTCAAGGGATGGATGACAAAAGTGAAAAACATAATGCACAGTAGAATTTTACATGGTGTCACTTCCAGGACAACAAGGTTGCATTCTGTTTCAAAAGATGATTTTTGATGAATTATCATAAGCTTAACTAACATGAACAAATGACTCACATTCTTTTCTGTTATCCTAATAGAAATTTTATACCTTCTCATGATATGTATCATCATTACCTCTAGATCATACTACATGATACAGACAGTGCCAGACTTTCTACACAGGGCAACTGGTCATACAATGCCTTCCCTTGGGAAGCACTGCCTGACTTCATCTTTTCTACAGCATTTTTTGTTTTTCTCAATTCAGCCAAATTCACCTCTCCCTCCTATTCATGAATTTCAGTATGGAACTCTAGAAATTCTGGCTAAGGGTTATAGTGCCTATGGTAACAGAGCCTGTATTTCTGCTCTAAGATGAATATAAGGTATGGTGTAATTAATTCTCTCAGGCATGTTGTCAAGACTCATCAGTTTTACAGCCTCAGAAATTCACATATTTTCATACTCAACACAGATACTTTGATCCATTGAATCTGGCCTGAGAGTTAAAAGCTACAGTTTACAAAGGCTTGTGAAATATTAGTGAAGTAAGAACACTAGAATTCTGAAACAAGTAACATTAACTTTTTCATTTATTTTCTAGCAATGTTAGTCATTCATCCTCTCTAAACCCAGGTTGAAAGACAGAGATCCATTCATTTATCCTTTCATTCTTCCAGAAAGCATTTATCAGGTGTATACCATGTGCTTTGCATAAATGAATAATTCCTCTAGGAAATCCCAGTCTAGTGGTGTAGCTGATTTAAATTTCATACATGTGTGTAAAGACCTAGAATTGAGCTACCAGTTGTCTCCTGGGATGCCCAAGTTCCTAATCTCTACAGATCAAATGACATTAACCTGTCTTAGGTGATGAATATGCATTTGGGAGGAAGAAGAGGAAGTAATTTTAAACAAGGAAGAAAAATATATTTAACACATGGAGACATGAAACATGTTATATGGAGCCTGAAAAATTCTATGGTGTGAAAAATGAAGGTTATAGGTTAAGGAATGAAGATAGGGAATGGTAAGTTGATTCTAACTTTTTTTCTTAGTAAAAATAGATTATCAGCTTTCTCTCTCTCTCTTTTTTAAGGAATGGAACACAAAGACAGATTTACAATTCAAGGGTTAAGTTACTATCAGAGATGTTAGAAGCCACTGAGACAAGGAAATCAGTTAAGAAAGGGAACAAAGAAAAGAAAAGGCTTAGGCAAAACCATGAGACTTTTCTAAATCTAGGTCATGGTGTTTATGCTATGAGTTTGAAAATGTAGAGAAATTGTGGACATAATTATACTTTTACAATAAAAAACACTCAGTGAGAAAAGACATGGTAAAAATTTCCAGAAGCATTCATTGTTTCAAATATTAATTTTAATGTAACAAGCTAAAAAAAATGATGTCATTGGAATGTGGGTGAGCTCCTTATGCTATGTAATTAAATTTAAAATGTGATTTGATTTTGAGGAATTGTTTTCCTATATTGAGAAACTTGGAAGAGTGATAACTTTTCTGGCTTTGAATTTAATTATTAATCTGTATTTGGTTAAAATATTGTTCTGCATGCTGAGAAGATAACTCATTCAGTAAAGTGTTTCCTAGGAAAACATGAGGAAATTTGTTTGGATTCCTTGCTTGAACATTTCATGTCAAGCATTTCAAATCCCAGTGCTGGGCACAAGAGCTGATTCCCCAGAATGCATACTGCCTTGACAGCTGAGTCAATGGGGGAGATTCAGTGAAGGATTTTGTCACACACACACAAAAAAGGTGAAGTGATCTAAAGGAAGAGACTCAATGTGGGCTTTTGGTTTCCACATGTATATGTACACATGTACATACATACATACATACATACATACATATATACATACACACACACACACACACACACACACACACACCCTACACACACACACACACACACACACACACACACACACACACACACACACCATTCTTGTTGCCATAGCTTCTCAAACATTAAGAGTCCTAAAATCATTATGGGCCAAGGGATCATTTGACATATTCACACCATTCTACATTTATATATTTATTTAATATAAATTACAAGCTATGGTACTCTCTTCTAATGGAATAATATAGGAGACTAATCATTCTATAAAATAGAAAGGAACTACTCTGAAGTACTTCTGTCCACTTAATATTTTTTTGATTTAGAGAAGGATGGAAATAAAATTGAAAACCTTAAATATAAAGCTACTTTATAATTGTTGAGATTTTTAAACTTGAAGCACTTTTTGTTTATGCATAAAATTGAATAGAAATACATAAAATTACCATATTCTTCCTACAATATAACAATGATGAATGAACTAACATTGGCATATCATTTATATTTTGATTCTTACTCTTAAGGTAGACATGACCAATTATATACTTCTTCCACATACAGCTTCAAGAGTTGACCAAACAAGCTATACACCCAAGTCTAGCTTAGTGAACCAGGGAGTTTCTTGGAGTTACAGGAGAATGGATGACAGATCACTTACAGGGGAATGGATGACTCAAAGGCAGCTGTATTATTGGACATTCTCCTTCAGAATGTGTAACAATCAAAAAAACCTATGCATGCAGCACTTCTTACAAGATTTGTATGCATCCTAGCTGGTCTAGTCTCTTGTCCTTAGAAATGAGAGGTTTGTGGATCCTTTAGGCTTCAGAATCTTGCTTAGCCTTGTAAGTTTTCTTGCTTATGAGCTTATAACTTTCATTTGTTTCCTGAGTCTTAACAAAATACCTCTAGGAGGAGATGTTTCTGTTTGGAGGAAGTAATCACACAACCCATTGTCATTTCACTAAACCTACTGCTAACATCGGTGTTCAATTGTTCACGTCTTTTAAGTGTAAAATATTATTCTATTGTCTGGATGCATCAAGACTTACTTATTTTGTCATCTAGTGAAGGAATCTTTAGGTTCTTTTAGAATTTAATAATTACTATAAGCATACATGTGAAAGTTCTTTGCATAAACATATTCTCCAATGTTGGAATGTTAATAACAAAAAATATAACTGCCAGACATATAGGTGAATAGGTATCATTTAGTATCTTCCAAAGTAACATTTTCATTTCACATTCCCAAGGAGCAATGGATGTGAGGCCCTCTTTTTTCCACACTGTTGCTAACACTTTGTATTACCAGTGTTTTAGATTTTCACTATTCTAATAGACAGTTATTAAACTGTTATCTCACACTGTAATTTCCATTTGAAATTCACTAATAACATAATGTGAACCATCTCTTCAGACACATAATTGCATCAGTACATCTTCATTCATGAAGTATCTGCCTAGATCTTTTTCCCATTTTAATTGAGATTTTATTTTCTTATTGCTGAATTTTATGAGTTCTTTGTATAGTTTGGTATAAGTTCTTTATTGATCAGGTATGTCCTTTTAAAATACTTTTTCAGTCTGTGAGACGTTTAACAAGGAATATATTTGGGGTCCCCTGAATATTAGGCAAGGGGTCTCACAATAAGCAATATACCCATTCACTAGCATCTTATTGATGGCTTTGCAGAACAGAACAATTTGATTTTAATGAAACACAGTATATCAATATTTTTTCTTATGTTGTAACTATGGTATTATATTCTACAGCATAATAAATGAACCAGAAATATACTTTCAAGAATTATCTTGTACCATGAATTATGTTACATTTACATAAATCTAAATGACACTCTGCTTGTCAGGGGAGATTGAAGAAGGACCACGGTAATGGCATATTTGTGAAGGGCTAATCTCTAGGAGCAATGAAGTTTCCTAAAATTTCCAACCAGTTGTAAGGCCAACCTAAGAAAGTAAGAGCTCTTTAGAAGACAAGCTGCTTCATTTGAACCCCTTCCTCACATTTTTCTTCAGCTTTCCAAGTATATGCCATTGTTTCCTATTAGAATGAACCAAACAACTAGAAAACAAAGAACAATATTGACTCTTAAAGAAGTAGGATTTGAAACATAGTTTTCCAGATTATGAAATGGATTAGGAGGTACAAAGCTAGACAGTGTACCTAGAAGAGGATGTGTGTGTTGGGGGGATGGAGGCAGAGACAGAGAGGCAGATGGAGGGGATGAAAGGAGGGAGGAAAGGAGAGAGAGAGAGAGAGAGAGAGAGAGAGAGAGAGAGAGAGAGAGAGAGAGAGAGAGAGAGAGAAGGAAGTAGACAAGTAGGTATTTATTTTCTTTTGAAATTCCAGGGTTGACATTCTGCATTTTCTCCCATTGTTCAGTGGAGTAGTTTTCCAGTCTTTTAATATTGACCCATGTGAATTAAGAGTTTAGTGTGAAACTATAAGTCTTATTTACCTGATATTTCTGTTGAGGCAGGCATTAGAGACACCACAGAAAACCACTGAAAGCTAAGGATTCTAGGATTGTGATCAATGAGAAGTCACATGGTCAGGCAGACAAGAGATAACAGGTGAATAGGAATGAGCCAAATAGTGAAGCATTTTAATAGAACTTAGGATATGGTTTATGAATATTTTTAAGCACATAATTTTGACAATGTTTATAACTGCCAACTAGAAAACTAGTCATATTTCATTGACTCTGTATTGCCTAAAATATATGGATCCTTCAGAAAAAGATTACAAAATTATTTTGAACTTCTAATTAGTTAGAGAGTTTCATTGGGCTTATTCTTCATCTTTTAAACTTTCCATAGAAACATTCACTTAAAGGAGAAGAGGGAGCCTGAAAATTGATTCCCAGTCTGTTTTTTTCACCATCACTCTGAGTGAATTTGGGTAAGTCTTTCAGCTGTGAGATATATGATACAAATTGATTTTAATAATGCATTCCAAATACAGATATAAATGGCTATTGTGTAAGTATGCATTTCATACTATCTGCTCATTTTTCTTATGACAAATAAGTGCAATTTATCCTATTCCTTCTTGATTATATAATTCTTAGATTCTCATGACTGTGTGAATTTGGTTAGCTAACAATTAACTCAAAGAGTTTCTCAAAAGTAAAACATAGTAAATTCCTCTCAAGGAAAGTATAGCATGTGCACTGTATCACAAGTTTGTCAAGAAAAGGTAAGTCAGCACATAAATACTAGAAAATAGTGTAATAACGAGCAGAAACATCCTTCAGGAAATTCATTTCCATCTCAACAATATTGAATAGATATTCATTTATTTCCAAGAAAGTGTTTTTGTTCTTCTTTTCTGTTTCACACCAAATCTTGTGTAGTCACAGCATTCAAAATGATTGCATTCTAATTTAAATTTTTAAGTGAACAATGGTCAATAATATCTACGTAGTGTGTGTATATATAAAATATGACACATGTATGTCTTTTAATGTAAATATTAGAGTAGCCTTAACTGACAACATTAATGAATTAGATTTCATTTTGTATTGGTAAATTAAAGAAAAATAAATATATTTGAATTCATTACTGTTAAAAATCCAGAATAATTTATACATACCATTATTTTTATCTGTGAATTAAAATGAATTAACTAGTCAATAAACTAAAATACTTTTATGTCCACCAACCATTATCATTTCATAGTTGCATGCAAAGACAGTTCATATTTAACTGAGAAAGTTTTGAATAAAGCACTAGCATGCAACAACATCTCTATGCCATGATATCCAAATTCTTGGTTTTGATTTCACACAGCTTAAGATAATGGTTATTCTTTATTTCAGTGGTTGGTTATATCAAGTATCACTTTGTTAGAATACCTCATCTTTTCATGTCAAATTCAGTGTTCATTTAAGATATGCAAAATGAACATTTGCCACTTTTATATATAGATGTAAAAAATAAATAACTCAGAACACTTCTGAAATTCATATTTGGACTATTTAAGCCAACTCCAAGGTCCTAACATCAATTCATTGACATAGATAATTTAATTTGCATGAAAGCTCAGATATACTGTACATAAAATACTGCCATAAATGATACCATAATAGAGATTGTCATAGTTTATGGGCCAGAACCCCTAAACAAAATGATCCACTTAAAAAATATGTAGCAGAGAACTGAATTTTTGGCTCACTTTCATGTGCAGTAAGTGTTCTATGCTGCTAAGAGACCCTGTGGGAAGAAATTTCACAACTTCCTTCAATGTTCATTTTTCTTTTCTTTTTTTCTTTCTTTTTTTCTTAAAATGTCTCCAAATCAAGAAATGAAATGATACTATTTTTTTCTTCATAACATATTCAGTTTCAAAAATTTTGGAACAGGACCCACAATGGAAAATGTTCAAACTTTATCCTCTTGATAGATACTAGATAGATATTTCAGAATAAGATCAATATGTCCTCACATTTAAATAGAACATCCCATTGCACAGAGCCAGGCTGTCAAGATTGGATTGCATGTATAATCTTCGTTAAAAGAATTAATGCTTCCAAATGAATAAGATGAAACAAAGTAGAATATCATATTCCCATTGCCAATCTCTCACTTTAAAGTCATACCTAGTCAGTCCATCAGCATCAAGAAGATAGGGACATCTGCTACACTTCTCTGAGACAGCCTAATTTACATATTTGTAAATATTAAATATAAATTTAGAAATTGATATTTCCCCACTCTTTTTAAATGGTCATAAATCATTCACAAGTCTGAAAGTGCTGATCTGTTCCTTCTCGGGTTCTCTAGAAGTAAAGCTGTAGCTTTAAAACATTCTGTGCTATGACAACGTGCTCAAGAAGCATCTTTTGATTTTATTCTCTCCTTTTGAGCTAATATGTTCACACTAGTGTTTTGTCCAGTTTTGTCATGTGAATCATTCAGAAACTGATTATTTTTTCAGTTCACCAATAATGACTATGTGTTATTTTGTCTTTATTTTCTTATTTCATATATATTGAAATATTCAAAGGATGTATAAATGTTTATATGTTTAGTTTCTTGTCCAGAGTGTAAATTGTGGCAGACATTATATATATGTATATATATATATATATATATATATATATATATATATATATATAAATGTGTGTACATATGTACATATATATGTATACAAAATAACTTTTATATATGCTAATTAATATTCTATTTTATCTTGGAAAAAATTTAGTCCATTTTTATTCTTTATTGACTCAAGCTTAGTATTGAATGTATATGTATACGTAGAGACAGAAAGACAGACAGACACACACACACATATACACAATTTTTAGAT
The DNA here is from genome assembly GCF_903995425.1 of Onychomys torridus. Taxonomy (NCBI): domain Eukaryota; kingdom Metazoa; phylum Chordata; class Mammalia; order Rodentia; family Cricetidae; genus Onychomys; species Onychomys torridus. The sequence continues at coordinate 23,991,105 of NC_050446.1, read as the reverse complement.
GCACTTGTTGAACAAACAGTAAGTAGCATACTGTCTTAGTTAAGATTTTTATTGCTTCAATGAAGCACCATGACCAAAAAGCAAGTTGTGGGGGAAAGGGTTTATTTGGTTTACACTTCTACATTGCTGTTCATTATTGAAAGAACTCAAACAGGACAGGGTCCTGAAGGCAGGATTTGATGTCGAGGCCATGGAAGAGTGCTGCTTTCTGACTTTATTGGCTTGCTTCACATGGCTTGCTCAACCTGATTTCTTATAGAGTCTAGGGCCACCAGTCCAGGGATGGCACCACCTACCATTGGCTGGGCCCTCCCCCATAGATCACTACTTGGTAAAATACCTTAACTGAGGCTCCTTCCTCTCTGATGACTCTAACGTGTGTCAAGGTGGTGCATAAAACCAGCCAGTACACAGACAGTGGTCAGTTTATAAATGGGTGTATATAAAATGATAATTTATAAATCAGTTTTTTTGTTGTAAACAGAACAATTTTATTTGGAAATATAGTTAAGTTTGCAATTTGGTCAAAGTATAAATTATCCTATTTAATCAATGTTGAACATACTAATTCAGTTCTTGACAGTGAGGTCCTTGACACTTCAAAGAAGGGGACAAGAAGAGGATGATTTTGATACCTACCTCCTGTTTCTGTCTTTTGTTTCAGTTCTACAACTCTCTCCATTTAAGAAGGGCAGTCAGTGATTTCTCCCATGATGAGAAAGTGGCCATGCACATCACGTCTACCATGAGCATCTCCTGGACCTGTGGCTCACCTCCACTTCTTGAAGGTGCCCTTGCTGAATCTACCCTTAACATTGTGAGTCTACCTTGCTCTATTGTACTTTTACCACCCATTTTCTCATGAATTTATGCAACTTATCTAGACCAATTCTTACTAAAGCAGCATAATTTTTGTCTAGTTAATAGCATGTTTTCTAAACCATGTTTAAAAGATTTTTTTTTAAAAAGACAAGACGTTAAACATAAAAAGTAAGCAATCAGATTTTCAACTTTGTATGATAAACCATGGATTTTGCTTCATCTCCACTCTGCCCACAGATGACACCAAACATAGTGGCTGCCTGGGGGAGGGGAGACTGTTGTAAAAGCATTCGATGTTCATAGGTGTGCGGGTTAATGTCAGGGTCTTCAATTCTATTCCATTGGTCCACATGTCAGTTTTTATGCCAGTACCAAGCTGTTTTTATTGCAGTAGCTCTATAGTAGAGCTTGAGGTCGGGGATTGTGATGCCTCCTGAGGTTGTTTTATTGTACAGGATTCTTTTGGCTATCCTGGGTTTTTTGTTTTTCCATATGAAGTTGAGTATTATTCTTTCCAGATCTGTGAAGAATTATGTTGGTAATTTGATGGGAATTGCATTGAATCTGTAGATTGCTTTTGGTAAGATCGCCATTTTTACAATGTTAATCCTGCCTATCCATGAGCATGGGAGATCTTTCCATTTTCTGACATCTTCTTCAATTTCTGATGGAAGTGGATGCAGAGATCCTCAGCCAGGTGTCCAACTGTCGAGAAAGAGGAGGGTCTGCAAGAGCATGAATTGTTGAATCCAAGATTGTAAAAAGCACAGGGACAAATAGCCAAAGGAATAGACGCACATGAATTATGAACCAAAGGCTGTGGAGCCCCCAGCTGGATTAGGCCCTCTGGGTAAGCAAGACAGTTGAATAGCTTGAACTGTTTGGGAGGCATCCATGCTGTGGGACCTGGACCTGTCCTTAGTGCATGAGCTGGCTGTTTGAAACCTTGGGCTTACACAGGGACACTTTGTTCAGTCTGGAAGGAGGTGACAGGACCTGCCTGTACTGAATCTACCAGGTTTAAATGAATCCCCAGGGGTGCCTTGATCCTGGAGGACATGGGAATGGAGGGGAGGGGCTGAGGGGAAGGTGGGGGTGGGAATGGGAGTGGGGAGGACAGGGGAACCTATGGTTGATGTATAAAATTTAAAACACATAATAATAAAGAAAAAAATATTAATAACAAAAAAAAAGCATTCGAGTGTTGAGAAAGACCATTGGGCTTTCCAGTAGTCACAAACCTGAGTTGTGGTGTTGTAGTCATAGGGGACTGGTTCATTCAAGTTGTTCCTAGCGATGCTCATGCTGGTAATGGAAACATTGCCCAATCCCCAGATTTCAATGTAGCCTAGCTACAAAGGTGCTGACCAGTGATGTAATTGTTAAAAATAACATGAATCTGCAATGTATTCTGTCAAACTGAAAATAAAATAGACAGAAACAAATATCAAAAAAATTTTTTAAAAAAAGATTTTTTTAACATCTCTAAACTCACATAAAGATCCGAAGGGGAGAAGTTTCATGAAAAAAAATGAAAAAAATCAAACTAAAGGAACAGCAGTAACAACAAAACACCACCACCAACAAAACACATTGCATTTAAGTTTAAGGCACTAAGCCTCTCAGAAATCAGTCCTCTCCTCTTCACAGGAGTTTGATTAACTTTCTTTGTTCCTTTTAAAAACAACCACTCATTTTGGATATCATGTTTAGTGTCTTTCCATCACACATAATTTAGAAAATAAAACAGAGGATTTATTTCATTATGTCTAATTGAACAGAAATATAAAATGTCAATATTAATTGTTTTCAATGTGCTTTCCTTCACATTTCCTAAAGAAATGTATATTTGAGAAACCTAACAGCAGAAATCACTCTTAAAAATGGACATATATCACACTGGCCTTTTCACAAGTTTTTGAGAAACATTTTAGATATAGCACAAAATGATTGAGCAGTACCTCACCCTGTACTCTGAGTAGAAACATGAAATATAGACTGACTTGATGATAAGCTAAAAACAGAGGCTGATAATTTATCTCTTCACATCCGCCCTCCCCGTTTGAAAACTTTGAATTCTTAGCACAATAACATGTGTACCCCAAAAGTGGGAGTGAGAGAATTGATGTCACAATATAAATCGTAAGTATTCGGGTATGTAAGCTGTGCCTTGCTAGTGGCTGATAGGCAAATATCAGGAATCAAGGAATATCACTCATGAAAGAATAGGTAGATTGATTTTAATTAAAAAATAAAGTTTTTGTTTATTGTCAAATATTTTGAGAAATTGAAAAACAGTTTTTGAAAGCATAACTTGTTTGAATTTTTGTATGTTTTTTGGGAATATTTTCAGTACTTGGTGTCCTTTATAGATGCCAGTAGTTGGTGGCAAGCCAAAGATAGGCTAATTTTATGGGAGATATGAAAGAAAGGAGCAACTCATTTCCCACCTAGTCACTTCATTTTCTTTCTTATCAGACAAGCTAAGAACATTCGTTCAATAATAAAAGATCTTAATGATTAATTTCTAAGAATAACTGTTTCATAATTCAGATGGCTGTGCTCTATCCAGACTTTAAAAGGTCAACCTACTGGGTTTTAATAATTGAAGTGTGTCTGCTCTCTGTGCATATCGTGATAGAAGCAGCACCTGGAAAGTACACATGGATTTACCTACTTACCTTGCGATCTCTGACCATTTCACAGTAAAATGATCAAACATCGGTCCTTGCCTTTTTGGGGGCATTGCAGGTGTCAAGGGCAATGGCATTTTGGCACTGTTATAATGGAGCCCAGGAGTTTTTACTGTGGGTCTACAGAAATTTCACTAAGCTTTGAAAAGGAAGCTAAAACAGATCACTAGCTATTAGATTTACATATACTACAAGCATTGGAAATTCAGTAATCATACATTGCAAATGGAATGTAAAAACTGAAATATAATAGAAATATGTATATAGATGGAAAAAAATCAGGTTCTGCACCTTTAATATTTATTTACAAGGCAGGGTATAGCAAAGAGCAGCCTCAACTACTCTCATTCTGTATTCATTTCTTTTGTGATATTGAAGAGTAGACAAGTCACTTTTGTAAGAACACAGCTATAATTTGAACAGACATCCTTATAGCCAAGTGCATTAAAATTTAGAAGAAATTCCCAAGAGCAATGCTCACTAGGGGTAATATATATGTATATTTCTATGTATACATATATGTATAAAGGCAAATGGGTTGGTCAGCAAATGTAGGGAAATATATTCATAACAATTAAATGCTTTCTTCTCATACTAATCCTTTTTTTTATTTTATAGCAAAAGTAATAGCTTTAAAAAGCTGATTCAAAATGAGGTGGATGAACCTTTTTCTTTCTGTGGTAAGACCACTTCACCTTATCTTGGTTAGAACCAGTAAATAATTCTCAGCAGCACTGAGGAAATCCAGTTCAGTTTTCCTCATTCTAAATCAATCTCAGGTTTAGGAGAAGGTCTGGGCTTAAAAGTTATTACAACTCTACTGTTTTCTCTGATAAATTACATGAATAACATTTGAGACAATGCATTGTTAAATATTTATGTCTAGTACTATAGAACCAAGGAAAGCATAAGAAGCCCTAGAAGAATAAATATATTTACCTAAATAAATTACTAAGACAAATATACTCCTATGTGCTCTGTACCAATAAACAGTAGGTATTCACTAAATTGTGGAATATAAATGGTTCATTTCCTCTAAATGTACACTGAAAGATCTATAACATGCTACACATTTCCTGTGCTTTGCATATATATTTCAATATTCATCATGAAAAGCCTTGCTTATGTGTCAATATACATTACTTTGCATATATTAAGAAAGAGTTTTTTAAAAATTTTAACATTATGGATGTTTTTTACTATGAGGGAAAGCTTAGGTCTTATTTCATGATTAACCCTTTCACAGCTCATCCTTTTTTTCTACATGACATTTGCACAAAATGAATTGCTTGCTTAGACACAGCTAACTAAATAAAAGCAGGCCAGGGCTGATAGTATGAAAAATGGATTTTCATTACTGTTTCATTGATTCTTGTAAATAAGGGCCTGAGGCCTGCTCCGAAAAAGGCTGCAAACAGTAATAATTTAATCTGAGGTGACACAGACCAAAATGTATGTGGACAAAAATCATCCTTGAATATTAAACAACAGCCTCAAGACAGAGCAAAGTGTTGCAGGCGAATTTAAATGTATGCAGATCGGTGGGTAACATATTTAAAAGCAGAAATTAAAGATTCCTGTCATAAATCACATTTGCTGCCATGGATATGCCTTGTTATGCTGGCGTTTAAGGAAACCTGAAAGGTTAAGGCAGTGGGTGCATTAAATCGTACAAGGATAATTAATACTTTTCTTGTGGCTATTTATAAGAAATGGAAAATGTAGTCAGATCAGCTGTGGCACTGGAGTAATTTGAGGAGGAAGCAATGAAAGCATGAGTCAATAGTTTTAACTGGACAAATCTCAAATGCTTAATGATGCGGTGTCTCAATTTGGAAGCCATTTGAAGTTTTATGTGATATATGCATATACATAATTTGTCTCCCATCTTCCTCAAATTGCTCCAGAAAAAGATAAGGATATTTTCCTACAGAATTTTTTTCTTATTAGTTATGTCTCAGTCGCCTAGGTAGTAGATACTATATAAAATAAAAAGCATTCCTGGCATGAAGCATTATGAACTCTGTTGTACACAACATCTCAACACACTTTCTTTTGAATGACTAATTTACTTGTCACGCTGAAAGTTTGATTGGTAGTTCCAGAGGACACCCACGTCCTCAGTGGAAAAACCTACCTTGGTTGCCAGTGAACTTAGGTTTAAGATCACTCAATTAGTTAAAAATGCTTCCTTTCACATCTTCTGTTGTCTATCCTGTAAATCTGGCGCTTTTTTTGTTTTTAACCAGCATCATGCATTATGAAAGTCCTCCATAAGGCAGGAGGCATATGGCACCCACTCCTCAGCACCTGAAAGGTTCATTAGTCTTTCACTGCTGCCTGAAAACTCTTCCTTAAGCTAAGAGAATGAGTACCCTTTAGAAGTGGAGCTTTATTCCTACGAGGAAAACAATCTCAACAGCATAGAAGCATCATCAGTACAAAAATATAATCCATTTATGTTTACTACTTGGTTTCAAAATGCCAGTACGACTTGTGCATATCAGTAGAAACCTCTATGATTCTACTACAAAGTTGCTATGAAATAAATTAAAATGTTTCCTTTACAAAAGAAATACAGAGATTGCACACAGGAAAATTTGTATTTACAAATCCATTAATGTTTTTAGGATTCAATTCCAAGAAGGAAACATCAAGAAAAGGCCCAAATAATGATTAAATACAATGGAATTTTCAACATATTTGATGTAAATAAGGAACAAATTCATGGCCAACATCTTGCTGGGCTGCTCCATGGTACATTCTTTATTGGCCTGAGAGACTATTTGGCTGCCATTGATAGGGCTTTTAAGTGAGGTGAGTCAGAAAACCTTGTTCACTCACCATTGATATCCAACACTGAAGTGAGGTGATAAAGCCATTTTCACATTAACACGTTGGCCCAGCAGTGAGGTCATGGGTACAGCAATAGCTATGCATCTCATCTTGAGTTACACTGAACAACTAACTACAGACTCACACTGATCTCTACTTCTTGTAGCATTAACTTCACATTAAAATCTTCCATGATGATTCCAAATGAGTGAAAATTACTCTACTTAAAGCCATAGGTATGTTTTAAAATTTGAAAATGCTTATTCAAAAAAATCAATCATGAGTGAAAACTGGGAAAAAAAACAAAACTGAAAAGAAAACAAACTTAAGACTGGATGAAAGAAATCTTTCTTGGTCACATCTGCAGGTCTGTAATTGCTCAACCCTTTACTGTGACTCAGTGTCCCGAGACACTGCCTCCTAGATAGAAGATGAACACCAGTACATCTGGCTTGAGAAGATCCTGTGAGTAATGCTTCCGTTGGCCAATAGGCCTTCCAATTTGAGCAAAAAGGGTATAGCTTTAGGGGCTAAATTTTCTGACATTCTTTCCATGTTGGCCTGTGAAGTTCAGAGTATGTGATAGCCTAAAATTGAAAGAGTGAAGCTGGCAAGGCCATGGAGAGAATGAGGGTGCTGGCTTCATAATCTGACCTCAAACACCCTAAACATTCTGTCTGTTTAAAACCACCTGGTGCTGTCCTGGCGGCACTTTGATAAAAGAAAGTAAGGCGAGGGATTAAGCTGTAATTTAAACAAAACTGATTATCTGTATTTCTGTAGGCAGGACCTTAAGTCATTTTAATCTTTGTTAATAATTAATGTCCTGATCATCAATTTCTTGAACAATTTTAAATTCTCTGGCAGATTGTTTTAAACTTCAGTGCAAGGCTATTTTCAGTTTTCAGAGTTCCTTTTAGCTATTGGTATTAAACATACATAACACATTTCCCTGGAAGCAGATATAACCCAGCTGTTAAGGATAAGATAGGAAAAACAGACTAAACATGAATTGCATGTGTGAATTTTTCTTGAAGAGGAAGCCTTTGTAAGCTATGTTGCAAGGCACTGCATCTAGGGAATAACATTTAAAACATCACTATCACTACTGCAAGATAGTCAAATCTTCTGCAAGATGTGACATATTTCTGTGTAATAGTAGAACATTGCCTAGACTATTTTCTAGAGAGGCTTAACAAGAATAGTGACACCACATCCAAGTACAAGTACTAGCAAGTCTAGAAATAGGGTTTGTGTACAGGGCAAAATATAAATATATGTCCTTAAATCTACAGCTTGAAGGTGTGAGGCGAGTGTTACCACTAGACTATGCCACAGTAGCTTCAATAGGAGTGAAAGATATGAAAAGACTGTTAAAGAAGTAAATAGAAAAAGAACAGGTTTACAGATATTAATCTCTTAAGAGCCATCACAGCTCCTGTGGGTGTGTTACTCTTGCCTAATAAATATGCCTGCTGTGTATGAGTATTAACCCCTGAAAAGTATCATAAGTGAATATAGCACATGAACTTGTAGGCATTAATGGCAGCTGCCTTGATGTATTACTGCAAGTTGAAATGACTCCAAAGTACCTCTAATGTCCTATCGTGGCAGGCTTAGTGAACATGAATGCATTTACATCATCAAAGAGACAAATGAATTGACTTTAAATGTATCATCAATTGTGAACTCTGTAATTTGTCATAACTGACACAGCTTTCAATGTCCTGCTAAATAAATCCATGGAAGAAGCTATAGCTTCCAGGTTTTCACATACCTTTGAGCAGGAAGAGAGAAATATCATAACTTCAGAGTTGCAAACATGATTTTGCCTATATTCAGAGTAAAATTCTTGGAAAATAGCTTTATCCAGTAAAGGCTCTTGTTACATTATCTTAACTCTGAGTTTGATTCCCAGAATTACTAATAGTGGCTTTATTTTTATACTTAGAAAAATAATTTTCTGTAATATTTGCATTTTTAATTTTTATTTAAAATATTGCTTAAAGTCACAACTGAAATTCAATGTAAATAAATTTTAATAGCTTAATAAAGTGAAGGACTTATAGAACACAGTGGCAATGCTTTAAAGAAGATAACCCCTTTGATGCTAGAAGGACCTCTTTTCCATATAACTTTAAAACACCCATTGACTTTTTTTTGAAAGTAAGGTTTTAGAAAGAGTTCCTCTTCATTGTGCCATTACTCTGTAGAACTGAAATATACGGGAGTTTTTCTATGATTTTAATTATTACTAAAAGAAAATTTAGAAAACAAGACTTTTCTATATTCATATATTCTCTTAAAGTTTCCTTCAAATCCCTCTTCCTCCAAATGACTCTGTGAGCTATGGATAAACATAAACATCACATTAATGACATTTCCTGAACTTAAATCTGCTTCAGGTCAGATCAGAGCCAAGCTGACCAGGAACAGACTCCTTTTTCTTCTTTCTGCTTCCATTTCAGGTGAATTATGGAGGACCCTTGTAGGTTGCCTCTGAACATTAGTGTCCTAGTGACTACTCATTATCACCAATTTGAAATCTACCAGATGCTTCAACCTGAAGCATTCTAACTCTCTATGTTAACATCCTCAGTTGTCACCAGTCTTTCAGTAGTGTACAGAAAACCCAGATAATATCTTCTACCATTCCTCTGTACTCACAAATAACCTTGCCAGGCTCATAGGCAATCTCCAGTGTATGTAAATAGCACATTTATTGCTCTTAATCATTCCCATTGCTATCTGAGGTCAGGCTACCAATATCTTCCATCTAGATCCCTCCAAGATCCTCCTCAGACGTTCCATATTAATGAGTCTATACACTTATTTCCAAAAAATTTCAACTTATTGTCATCTTTCTTTTAAAAATATTTTTATTAATTTCATACATATATAAAATTTATTTTGATCATATAAATTCCCTACTCCTTCCCCAACTCTTGCAGGAACTCATGTATTTCATATTCTCTTTCAAGTTTTTTCTCTTTAAAATATTATTTTAGAATGCATACAGTCCAATTAATGCTACTCATATACAAACAGATATAGTAACTTCTGCTGGAAAGTGGCCAATCTACCAGGGACCACTCCCTTAGGGAAAATGCAGTCTCTTTATCCTAGTGATCAACTCTTCAACTAGAGATTGTAAGACAAATTGCTGAATGGTCTCATTAATAAAAACAAAAAACAAAACAACAACAACAAAAAAAAAAAACAAAAACCCAGTGGCAGATATAGGGATGAAAACTGAGAGATCAGAGGAATAGGACAAGCCACAGCAATGAAACCTCAGTCTCCAAAGAGAGCTACTTCCTGTCTACCCATGCCTATATCTTTTCTTTTCTTCCATCTCACTTCCTCTCTGCCCAACTACATCACTTCCTGTCTGTCTGTACAGACCTCCAGACCTTCATGGTTAGTGCCTGCATTAAAGGAGTACACCATCACTGTCAGGCTGTGTTCCCAATGCATCCTTCAACTCACAGAGATCTGGATGAATCTCTGCCTCATGAATGCTACAATAAAAGGCATGTGTTACTATTGGCTGACTTCTATGTTTAATATAGTGGCTGGCTTTTTCTTCTGATCCCCAGATAAGCTTTATTAGGCTGTACAATGTATTGGAGGACACAATAAATCACCACAAGAGATGGCAGCTAGTGTGGCCCTTTCCCACTCATGCAAGAGTATTGACTGGCTTGTTCTAGTTGCAGGTCTTGGGCATACAATTCTTGATGTTCTTGAGTACTCCCTGAAGTCTGTTTCTTAGAATATTTCCTTTCCCTCTTAGATGTTCCTTGAGTCTGCAGCAGGAAAATTTGCAATATAGCTGTCTTATTAATAGAAGAGAACTCCACAAATACTTTAATTGGTTGTGAGTTCATATAGTGTATTTATTACAGTCTACTGCAAAAAGACTCTTTTCAGGTAAGGACAGAGTACTTCACTAATCTGTGGGTACAGATATCTCTATCTCCATCTCTATCTTTTATCTATCTATCTATCTATCTATCTATCTATCTATCCACCTATAGTAGACAATTTAAAAATATGTCCATTTAGCAAATTAATATTCATAGGCTCAAATCCTAGGGAATATGAGCTTCCTATCCACAATTTTTTAACTAGATTTAAAGTAGAAGATATGAGTTTCTTTTTATGAAACTGACCTTAAATGCAATTAAAAAGTGGTCAGCAATACCTATAACATTCATGCCATGGGTGTATCTAGCCATGCCATATTATTTCAGCTTGCAGGGTTCACATTTGAGAAAGACTGATGATGACATTTCTCCCCTAGCAGCCTTCATGGTATGTGATGATACTATGAAAGCTGGGTAGCAAGGAGGAAGCTTCCAGAAGCTGGAATCATTTTTTTCTGAATGCCTCCTACAGAATATAGAAAATGTTATTGTCAAACCAGCATCTACATGCCAGATACATATGTATTTGTCATTATATTGATAACTCAGGATTCAACAATATATGACAGTTTCTACACTTCTAAGAGCATTCTGCTAAATCCAAGAAGAAAAACAGTGCCTCAATGTAATGATATCAACATTTAATACCAGCAGCCCATAATTTAACTGACAAATCTATTGGAATAATTGTATAAATGAATCAGAAATAAATATTAATTAAATACAATGTGTAATATATTTTGTCTCAGAGGAACCACAAAGTGTAAATAGACTTTCCTTTTGGCTGCTAGCTCACAAATAACAACACAGAGACTTATTATTAATTATGAATGCTCATCCTTAGCTTAGGCTTGTCCCATTCACTCTCATAACTTAAAGTAACAATTTTATTAATCTATATTTTACCACTTGGCTTTTACCTCTCTCCTATTCTGTATATCTGACTTGTTCCACATTTCCATGACACCTCTGCTTCTCTTCTTTCCAGCGTCCTTTCTGTGCCTGGAAGTCCCACCTATACCTCCTGCCTAGCTATCGGCCATTGAGCTCATTATTAAAACAATGAGAGGCACCTTAGCAAGGACACACCTCCACAATGTACAAAAAGATTATTCCAGAACAACAAAGGGGAAAGAGATTGATATAAAAAAAACAAAAGATAGGAAGGAGAGAATGAAAAACAAAGGAAAGAAGGAAGGAAGAAACACATGATGGAAGGAAGAGAAGCAAAGGAGAAGTGGGCAGGCTACTGGCAAATGAAGATAAGCAGAGGAGTTATCTAAAACAGAGTACTCTTTAAAGTTACTAATAAAATCTTCCATGTCATTTGGAGTAAATAGACAGTTTGATAAATTAATGTATGGCCTATTTCTTTTGGCCAGTGCTCTTGTTGAAGGATGCACCAGGTAATTTGCCTAAGAACTGTTTCCAAATTTGGTCACCTGAAAAATAATTTCCTGGTGAAGGATCAGAAATTTGGGTTACCCTGCATAGCATGTCTCCTGGACTATGTCTCTGATGTCTACTAAGAGTTACATCTTTAATGGGACCAGCTAAGTGTATCAAATACTGATGGTAACTCTCTAGTGTGGTTGCTAAATAAGGTTTGCTATTGAGAGAAGCTTTAGTCGAGAATTTGTTGAGTAGCCTTAACAGACCAAATGATGGTTTCCTAAATAGAGCCTGGCTTACTGTAACCCAAACATCTTAGGATTAAAAAAAAAAAAAAACAAAAACAAAAAACTGCATAATATCTTATAAACCTGAGCTGAAGTCACATAGAATAATATCTTTTGCTTTTTAACACAGGAAAGCCATGGATAGTCTCTATGGAAGAGAAATAGATATAAGACTTGGTTGAATGGATTGTAATGAATGAAAAATCAATGGGGTTTAGACATATTTTAAAAAACCTTGTGTACTTTTATTCTAATAGGAAATTTATGGATACTACTACTGATATTTTAGAGAAATTTGGTAGATTACTATATAGTTCAGGATAGATGTTATGATAATATCCAATTATGAAAGTTTCTTCTATTTTGTCATATCAATTCTTTTCATCAAAATTTACATAAAATTACATTTGCCTTCTATAAAGTATAGGTGAAAAGGGTACACACAATAGAGGAGAGTCAATTAAGTTGTTTTTCCCCTAATACAGAGTGCTATTCTTTATAAAATAAACTTGAACTGTATCATTAGATACTAATTCTTATAAGGGAGTCAATCACACTTTGCACAATTAATTTTTTATATCTATTTCTCCTCCATAATTTTTGTCTATCATTTGTCCTTTTGAGTAAGGGGAAATATGAGTTTTTCCTCACACATAGTATTAACAAGTTGAAAAGATAGGTTTTTCTATATTACCATTATAAAAATGAATTTTGAGATATGAGGTTTATTGATGATAGATACAAGTGCAGCATGGTGGAAGATGCAAATATAATATGCTGTGTACTGAAATACCATTTAATTATCTAGAACTAACAATGAGCATTGTTGAGACAGTGATAAATAATGGAAAATATAATGAATCAAAGCTCTTTGTACTTCACAGGAATTACTTCTTTTCCTGTCAAAATGCACATTCTATTAGAGAAAATTATTTTAAATAATTGTGTAAATCACACACATTTTTCAATCCAGTTTATTCATTTAAAAATATGCACATGAATATTACCTATGAATACAAACATGAATGTTTGTATAAATGTAGCTAAATTTCCTGGAAGTTGTGGGAGGAGTCTACTAGGATAAGTTGCTAATGTGGTAAACCAGAATGTGCTTTAAAAGTATAATTGTTACACAACTGTCTTCCATATGCAGAGGGCCTAGTCTGGTCCCATGCAGGTTCCACAGCTGTTGGTTTAAAGTTCATGAGTTCCTATAAGTTTGGTTCCATTGTTTCTGTAAATTTCCCCATCATGATCTTGGAAGCCACTACCCTTTTGGAGAAGGGTAGATTGGGGGAAAGGCTGGGTGGGGAGAGGGAGGAAGGATGAGAGGGGGATCTGTGGTTGGTATGTAAAATGAATAAAAAATTTCTTAAATTAAAATGAATAAAAAAATTCTTACAGAAAAATGTATATTTGTTGGTTCCATAAGTAAAAAAAATCTTTAAAAATAATAATTTGACTAAAACCTTCTAAAATCTTCTGAAAGGCTGTTTTTATTTCAATAGATAGTTACATATTAAAGCAAACTTGAAATATCCATTATGAGAATAAGAATCTTGCTAATATTGTCAAGAGGACTGTTAATTAATAAACTGCATATTATCTAACAGACACTGCTATCAGAAAGAGATATTACTTCACACACAATTAGCTGTGTAGTAAGTCAAATATTGTAAAAAGAAAAGTCAAAAAACAAATATAAAGAAGTACAGGGGAATGATGAGATGTTGAATCAGATAGAATGGATAAGCGGTGCCTTCCTTAGAAACCTTATTTTCAGATACCAAGACAAGTAAGTCAGGTATACAGATGATATCAATGAAAATAATTATAGACCAAGAGTTGTATAATGCTGAGGTAAAAATATTTGGCCATTCTCCCTGAACTTGCTAATTTCAAGTATCTGGCTACTGATGCTACTCTATGCTTGCTCTGGCTAGTCACTTCCTTGCCTTCAAAGGAGTGTCTTTCTTATTTAAATATAAAAGTATGCAGCTCAGTCCTGATATGGCTAGAAGAAGATGTGCTCACAGATATCTAACTTCCTTAGTTAGGAAGGTCCTCCTCTAATAAACCTATTTTGTAAACACACTAATATGATCAGCCATTTATTTTGTCTTGCCAGATGTTACTCCAATAAGCAAATTAATTAGGTATTTATTACAGCACTGCATCTCACCCTTGACTTTATTATTTCATTTAATTGGAGAATGAGTATGGTTTTAAAAAACAGATACACTAACATCAAATTGACAGGGATGGACTTTTAATTTAAAATTGACTGGGCTCAATCATTCCCATATTTTGAAAAAACATTATTTGTAGGTGTGTCTGAGAGTTTCTTCTTCTAGGAATGATTAGAATTTGGATGAGTGAACTGAGTACAAAAAAATATTCTATGACTAGCATGTGCAGAAATTATCTGATCCCATGAGAACCCAAGTAGAACAGAATAGAAGGATGAGGGTAGGTAAAGTTTTCCTATGTTGGACCAGCCATTCTCTCCCAGCCTTTCAAACTGGAGCTCCTGAACCTCTAACCTTGCAAATCTGGGTTTATACTAACACTTACCCCTCCCCCACCTTATTCTCTGACTTTTGAACAGGAATCAAGAACTCAAGAACTGAACCATCTGCTCATATAGCTTTCAAGCCTGCAGACATGGACTAAATTGCATCAGTGACTTCGTGGTTCTACATCAAGCAGATGGCACATGGTGAGTTTTCCAGGTCTCTACAATCAAGGGACCCTTTTTTTTTTTCTCTCTTTCCCAAAAAAATAGTCACATAAATTCATCAATATCTTTCTGCTTTATTTATATCTCACATTTTCTGACATAGAAATAGTAGACATTTTTATTGTTAGTATCAGTGGATATTTGCATGTATATGTGGATTTTTATTCATTAAAACTAATTATTTTTTATAGTTACAAAATTTTAAGTTTAAGAACTCATTGCTGTAATGAATAAGCTATCTACAAATCAGGGTAACAAAAACATTACCACAACCTGGAAATTGCAGTGGTTTTTCAGGAAAAGAATTTGAAGAGTAAAATAGAGAAAAACTGTTTGCCTAAAGGCCCAAGACTAAAAGCTAAAACCAACGTTTAGTTATTTACATTATTTTGACACCACTCTTCTTTCTTTTCTTTTTCTCTTTCTTCTTCTTCTTCTCTTTCTTCTCTCTCTCTCTCTCTCTCTCTCTCTCTCTCTCTCTCTCTCTCTCCTCTCGCTCTCTCTTTTGTGACAGGGTCTTATTGTATTCAACACTACATTGAGCTTACTACATCACTAAGAATGATTTGAGTCCTAACCCTCCTGCCTGTTCCCTCCATGGGCTGGAATTACAAGCATATACCATGACATTTGGTTGATGTGGTTTGGGGGATTAACTAAAAGGGCTTCATGAGTGCTAGTGAAGCACTCTATGAACTTAGCCATTTCAGTAAACTAACAGCCAATCTTGTTTTTCTAATATTTTTGAGAATTTGATACACCTATACACTATTTGCACCATTTATTCCCATCTCCCTACCCTTTCCAATTCCTCTTGTGTCCCCCAACTTCCTTTAAAATTCATAACAATATACAAGCACATATACTATCACACACACACACACACACACACACACACACACACACACTCACACACACTCACACACACATATATATTATGTATACATTATATATATACATACATATCCAACCTGTGTACATTAAGACTGTCTTAAAACAAATCAAAACAAAACTCAAAGAGAATAAAAGAAAAAGGAGCCAGTGTGTGCAGTCACGAATTCATTTTTATTAATTCCAATTAGACAGCTATTGTTTACTTCCAAGATAAAAGCCCACTCTTGCACCATTAGGGATATTTTACCACAGGAAGCCCACTTGGTATTGCTCATATGTTCAGAGATGACCCTTTGGGATTGAATAACATGTCAGGAGGTTGTCTCTGGCAAAAACTGATCCTTTCTCCCCCCCTCAACAGTCATTGTTTGTAGCTTTTCATCTGGAGGTGAGAACTTGCCAAGGTGGCATATCAGCTGGTGTTCTCATTACCCAGTTTTTCTTTAGTCAACCATATTGTTGAGATATCATGAGTGCAACTTCCTTGTTTCATCTCAATTCCTCCCAGTCCTGTGACTGAAGGTGTCTTAAAAAACAGATTTTCCCCTCCACTTTCTGAGAGCAACCAAGAGCCATAAAAGTTAAAGAAAATTGAGAATAAAAGCAAATGCATATCCTTCCAGAATGAAAACAGTGAGAGGTAAAGGTATAGAGGTACAAGTGATGTTCCCTAGGTAACAGAATCATCACTGTGAGGCTGGGTCTGGCCCGGAACCCTTGAAAGGCTGCTAGAGGGATGTTAAGAAGTCTTGTTTTGGGAAAGCATATATTATCCTTTCTCCTGAATGTGAATACCTATAACTTTTTGATATCCCTCCATCCCTTACCTTTTCTTGTCTCCCTCTAGCTTTATAGTAATTTTATTCTCATAAATTTTATATGAAGTTTCTAGAAATTGTTTAAAATTAAAAAGAAATTAATCACCATAAATCCATTTCAGTACAGAGTGTCTGTTGAATGAAAGAATATCAAAATTGTTTTGAATAAACAGGAGAAATTCAGTGTTTTTCTCTCCTCACCCTTGGTTCTAATGATTCCAATATTTGATAATAAAAATCTGTATTTTTGACCCAGCTTGTTCCATAATTACTTGTAATATTTAGCTAATTTTTATGTTGCTTAATCATTATTATGTGGTTTATGTGGTGATATATTATACACCCCAATAAAACTTATCTGGGGATCAGAGGACAGAGCCAGCCACTAGATTAGACATAAAGGCCAGACAGTAATGGCACACACCCTAAATCCTATCACTCAGAAGACAGAGAGATCCTAGATCTCTGTGAGTTCAAAGCCACACTGGGAATAGAGCCAGGTGTGGTGACTCACAGCTTTAATCCCAACACTTGAGATCGCATGTCTTTTCTTGGGAAGCATACATGCCTTTAATCCCAGCAAGTAAGATGTCAGGGCAGAAAAATGTATACAGTGAGGAAACAGGAACTCACTGTCTGGAGGCTGAGCATTTAGTAGAGGTAAGAATGTGGCTGGCTTGTTCTGTTTCTCTGATCTTTTAGCCTTTCACCCAATATCTGGTTCCTCCTTTTTGTTCTTTGGGTTTTTTTTTTTTTGTTGTTGTTGTTTTTTGTTTTTTCTCCCTGCTTGCTATTATTTAAAATCTTTAGGCTTAATCAGATTACCCTTCCTGGTTTCTCTCAAATAAAATCCCCCTCTGCCTTTATGTTTTCTTAGCTATTCAGAGGAGTTAAAACAAAGAACCAGATTTCAAAAACTGTCTTTCCAAGAATAAAGTACTGTGAGTTAAAAAAAAAAAAAAGAAAAAAAGAAAAAGCCATTAAAATGCCACCTTACCTGACTTCTAAGCCACTTGTTTCTACCATTTTTTAATAATGTAGGGAATGTGATTTTTTTTTGTATTTAAGGAGATATTTCTCAAAAATGCTTTACCAAGATTATTTCAAAAACCCAAACAAGAAAAATCATTTTAGAAACTTAGTTTGAAAATGAATTTTGCAAATTAAGACTTCTTTTTTTTTTCTTTTGCTTTTTTTTTTTTTTAGGACCTGAACCCAGGGCCTTGAGCTTGCTAGGCAAGTGCTCTACCTCTGAGCTAAATCCCCAACCCAAGACTTCTTCTTAAATAACATTTTGATCCTTTGAAAGTTTAACACACACACACACACACACACACACACACACACACACACACACACACTACATGTTCTATCATTTCCCTTTACCACTACATCCCATAAACTTACCCTAGTGCTCCCTACTCTGTCCCCCTTCCAATTTTTTGACTCCCTTTTTAAAATTGCTATTAATAACTTCCTAGGTCCAGTTAGTGTAGCCCACATGTGCATTTGTCTGCAGACAACCACTAGGGTATAAGTAACTTACTAGTGGCTACATCCTCAGTACCTATCACTGCTAATCTATTTTTAGCTAAGAGTAGGTAGTTGATAGACACCTGACCCCCAAGATCCATCCTGGAAATTTTGACTGTCTTGGTCTTCATCAGGTAACCAGAGCTGTTGTGAGTTGACACATGCAACATCAATGTCATGTCTAGAAGGCAACATTTCATTGCTGTCCTCCCAATCTGCTAGAGTTTCTAGTTCTCGGAATCAGTCTCCCAGCCAAGTCCTCATGCCTCTGGCTCTTTCATTCATCTGCCACCACTTGCCACTTCTACAATGATCTCTGAGTCTCAGATGCATGGGCTGTGTTGTAGATGTGTACTTGGGAATGGACTCAGGTACTTTGCTTTTTGATCTATTGTGGTTTTCCATCTGTTTCAAGGAACACCTCTTTGATAAGGAGGGAGAACTGCATTGTCTGGCCTGACACTGGAGAAGGGTGTCAAAAGTTTTTTATGGTTTTTTTTTAACTCATTTGAAATGTCTCTTATTTATAAGAGTTTGTGCATCTTTACATTCTATTTTTAATATAATATTTCTATTGATTATTTGGGAATTTCATACAATGCACACTGATCACACTCATTTCCCATTCTTTCAAGATCCCCTCTTTGACACTTCTCCCCTTCCACAAAAAAAAAAAGAAAAATATACATCAAGTTTAATTTGTGTTGCCCATATACTCACTGAAGCGTAGTCAAACACCCAGTGGCCAGGCCCTTAAAGAAAACTGAGTATGTGCCCTCCCACCCTGACCCAGAAGCCAACAGCTCTAAAGAGTTACACGTCAGTATCCCTATCATACTTTTAAGGACTCTCTTCAATGGCTTCCTGTCAACACAATTTTTATTTATTTAATTTATTTATTTATTTATTTATTTATTTATTTATTTATTTATTTACTTACTTACTTACTTACTTACTTACTTACTTACTTACTTATTGATGGGGGGTGAGGTTGTCATAGAAGTGTTTCTCAGTCTCAATTATGAGGCTGTAGTCATCAATGCCACCTCCCCCCCCAAAAAAATCTCCCTTGCCCACAACAATCAGCCAGCCAGTCAGCTTCAAGGATCATGGTCTTCTGCAAAGCCTCCAGCTGGAGCACAGACCACAGGTATAGACATGGCCTCTGGAGGCAGCAGGGACTATGGCTGTCTTCCCAAGAGGCCCAATCTGGAAAATGAATTGTTCTTTGTGCCTTTCTCAGAGGTAGAATGACCATGCGGCTGGGCTGTGTGTTTCTAGGCTGTGGCACATCTCCCTGCCATCTCTACAAGGCAGATATGCTCCCCCATCCATTGCAGCCTTCTC
This sequence comes from Onychomys torridus, assembly GCF_903995425.1. Lineage (NCBI taxonomy): Eukaryota > Metazoa > Chordata > Mammalia > Rodentia > Cricetidae > Onychomys > Onychomys torridus. The sequence continues at coordinate 23,971,815 of NC_050446.1, read as the reverse complement.
CCACACCTGTTCCTGCAGCCTCCTCCTCTCTAGTTCTGCCTCGCCTCTGCGTTTTTTGTGCCGCTCCATTTACCCATCTTTTCACCTCTCCATCACACATTTATTCACCAAAACGGCTTTACAAACTGTTGTGTACTCAAACAGTTTTATGTGCAAATGCAAATACTCACCGCAACAAGTTATGGTCTGATGCAAGGTTTCTGAAGCACCATAAACACTGGACTATTGCTGAGACTCTGTTCTCTTGTTGACCAGAGTCAGGATGATTTTGCAACTGGACAGGGCATCTGTGGGTAGGATCCCAGAGGGCTCCAGGCCTCTACACACCTCTCTGACTGACCTCAGCACTGGTCGACCTGCTGTCTCATTGGATATCCATCACCTCTGCAGCGGAAACGGGGCGGGGCAGCAAAAGATAGGGCTAATGCTTTCCCGCCACTCCCTCAATAGGGCTAGCAGTGCAGCTCCATGCTGGGGCCTAGCCTTCCGCTGAACCAAGGTCAGGCCCCTTCCAGCAGTTATATGCTCCTTTGTCTGCTAAAGCCAATCGCCCATACTACTTCCCTACCCATCACCCCCAGGTCATTAATCTTGCTTTTCTCCTCTGGGCATGGTTCCACTCTGCTAACTCTTCTTCCAATTTTATGAGATCACTTTTAAAAAGCATCTTCCCATAACACCTGCTTTCTTTATATTTGTCCTGAAGATAATTTGCCGTCTGCAGATTCATCCTCAGCTGCAGTGTCTCCCCATGGATCTTCTGTAGATCTCTCAGGCACCTTGGAGATGCTCCATGATCCAGAGGATGTAGGTGACAGCTGCCATCTTGAATCCATCTAATATTAGTTCCTCTAAAGCCAGACGCAGCAAAGAGATGAAGGTTTTATAAGGCTTCGTTCGGCATTCTGCCATGAGGGAAATGCTGTTTCTCTTGATGTGAGAGAAGGCTCTCCACCCATGTTTGCAGCATATCCCTGTTAGTTACCAAAGTGGAATATGGTTTTTCACTCTGCAGCAAGACCCCAGCAGCCTTAGTTGCCTGTGTTGCTCACCTCCTGCCGGGACCAGGTTCCCAGTCTTTCCTCTATCAGAGGAACTCCTCACACACCCTCTGCCTTTGGCCCACACCTGAACCACTCTCAGAACTAATTTTTTGTAGGACATTGTTTTACTATATTTAAAATATGGTCAAGTAAATTTTAAATAAGAATTTCTATATTCCACATAATATTCATGTGTAAGTATATAATTTTTATTGTAGTCTTATAGTTCTTCAAATATTGATTGAAAATATCAGTGCTGCATTACATTTTAACTATTTTTTTCCATAAACCTTTGCCTTAAGCAATTCATCCCTTATAAGGGTACTGTTTACTGAATACTTCCCATGGAGAAGGTGTTGAATAAATAAATGTTCATGTCCATATAAAATAAATGCACTAGGCTAAATGTCCAGGATATTTATTGTCTTAAATCTGAATTGACAGAGCTGGGCAGGAAGAGGAAGTGATGTAGCTGGGCAGAGAGAGCAAATCAGATGGCAGAACAGCAAGGCATATAGGAGTGGGTAGACAGGAAGTATCTCGCATTTTGGAAGCTGTGTAGTTGGTGAGGTGAGGTTAGCATGTGGCTGTTCCTATTCCTCTGATCTCTCTCAGGTTTTCACCCCTACATATAGCTCCATGTTTTCTATTAATAAGACCGTTTACAAATTTGTCTACAATGAGTATTACCTATTAATTACATATAGTTCCATTGCAGCCTTTATTTGACTGTTTTGTGGCTCATTTTTCATTTTCTACTCTTTTACCCTACAATGCATGCCTATTTCATGTAAGAACATAGTTTTGTTTGTGTTGGGTATGTTAGTTATAACATAGTAAAAATATATTAGTCTTTGCTCTGGGGTTAGAGGATGTCAGCCTGTATAAGTATTTCATCAAGGATAAGTGCATCTGTGAAATAAGATTCTTGTTATGACTTTTCAATATCAGCTTCCCCAAATCATTTATCTTTTTTCTTCTGTTGTATTTTATTTTATTTTTATTGAAAATAGTTTTTTTCTACCAATTATAGTGGTTTGATAATGGTTTCCCTTCATTTATCTACTCCTTGATTCTCCCTCCTCCCTACCTGTCCAACTCCATGCCTTTTTTTTCTCTCTCTCTCTCTTTAGAAAACAAACAAGTAATAAAAAGAAAAGGAGCAAACCAGAATTTTTTTAAAAAAGCAAAAAACAAAAGCACAAGAAAAACACACAAACAGACACACACAAAAACAAACATAAAAATACAATATCAGAAACTATAATATACAAGCAAAAGGCATGAAAGATTTAAAAAAATGGCCAAATCAAGCAACATGATTCCAAAATACTACAATAGTACAAAAATACTAATGAGTTATTTTTGTGTTGGTCATTTACTGAGGGGCATGAGGATTATCCTTAATATACTCAGTGAGACATCAATGCTTTATATACTCAGTGAAAGATCACTGGAGAAAACTATACATTGCAAGTTGTTGTCAATTGAAGATAGCTTCTTGGGTCTAGATGGGAACTCACATCCATTTTGTTCTTTCAGGGCTGGGACCTTGCCTACTTGAGCCTGTGCATGCCATGTGAATGCTACCACAGACTTTTTGAGTTAACATGTGTGTTGGTCCTATTGTGTCTGTAAGATGCTGTTTCCTTAGTGTCATCTATCACCTCTGGCTCTCACAGTCTTTCTGCCTTCTCTTCTGCATAATTCCCTTAAGCCTAAGAGAAGGTGCTTGATGAAGACATCCCATTTAGGAGCGAATGTTCCAAAGTCCTTCCCTCTTTATACATTGTCCATTTGTGAATTTCTGTGTTAGTTTCCATCTATTGAAAAAGGAAGATTCTATGATGATGGCTGAGAAAAACACTGATCTATGAGTATGGTAGAGTGTCATTAGGAGTCATTATGATGCTATGTTCACATAAATAATCTTTCAATTCTTATACAAAAACCAATTAATAACCCTCTACCAACCCATGTTGACATGCTCTTATCTTTGGCTGTGTGTAACAATCATCTCAGAAGTTTTGGAACTTGTGTCTCTGTCCTACCTCTTGGTTTATTCTCACTGTATCATCCAATATTTGACCATGTAGTTTTAGTCATTTTTTGCAAATAATTTTATTATAAAAAATTACAAATAAATTAAAACATTGTGTTATGTATGTGATAATCTTACTATGAAGATGTTTTTGCACCAGTTATTTATGCTTTTTTAAGCTGCATATTTACTCTTTAGTATAAGCTAGAATGAGCAAATTCTAATTACTCTACTGTTTTCAATCAGCTCCTCCTTCTGAATCAGATTATCATACAAAATTGTTTCACCTTTGTTGTTTTTAATTATTATATTATTATATAATCATCTCATTTATTTTGATTGTTCAGTGCTAGTGTTCCTTGTTGTGTAATATTACTGTAACTATATAAAGGTGTGTTACATTTGTTTATGCTGTGTTTGCTTACTTATGTAAAGATGTTTTGCTGTTTCACCTTGCCTGCCTAAGGCACCCAAATGGTCTAATAAAAAGCTGAATGGACAATAGCTAGGCAGTAGAGGGCTAGACATGCCTGGCAGGCAGAGAAAATAAGTAAGAGGAGAATGCTAGGCTCAAGAGGAGAGAATGAGGGAGAAAGAGAGGGAGATGCCAGGGGTCAGCCAGCCAGGGAGGTCCCAGACAGACAGACATGGAGTAGGACATATATAATGAAAGAAAGGTAAAACGCCCTAAGGCAAAATGTAGATAAAGAGAGACAGGTTAAATTAATTTATAAGAGCTAGCAAGAATGAGCTTTTTTAAAAGTCTCTGTGTCATGATTTGGAAGCTTGTTGGTGGCCCCCAAAAAGCCTGATATAATTAGTGTTCAAGCTTATATTTCTTTTGTGTATCTATTCTCTTAATAATAATTTTCTGGTCACTTTACAGTATTGGAATACATTCATATATGTCATTTAAGACAGCAGGCTACACTGATATCAATATTTTTACATATAAGGTCAGTGTCAATTTCACTTTCTTGCTTTATTCTACCCATGAAAACAGTTTCTAAACATTTTATCTCAACTTTATAGCCTCCCTATGTCTTGTTAGACTATCAACTCTTTCTAGCTATTTGACCATTAAAATGTAAATATAATGAGATTGGGATCCTTCAACTCTGTTTACTCTGTCATATCATGAATCACAGTTCTTTTCTTAGACTAGGACCACATGAGAAACCCCCAATAGCTTTTTCCATTGAGATTTATTTGGTAGAGAAGCTTTATGTGTGTTTTTAATACAGTTTCTGTGAATTTTAATTGAAAGTCAACTGTATGTAAAAACAAAAGGGGAGTATGTAAAATGAAAGCATTGTAGATTTGAAAATATATAGAAGGAAGGGTCAGTTTGACAATCACACTGATGAGATCTAAAGGTTCTCAGATGCTAAATCCTCAGACATTCCCCATAAGTTAATAATAGAAGTGAAGTTATTGAATAGATTATCACTATCCTTTTATAGAATACACGTTTCTCAGTACAAAACAATCAGGAGTCTGTAGTAACAACAAAGCCTAGTCTTCTCTAACTAAAAGATGCAAGTTATTTCCCCAACTCAAAACATTCAGTTGTGTTAGATTATTGATGACGTTTTAGGGTGGCTTAATAAACATATTAATTTATTCTTTTTACTTTTAATACTATGGGAAATCATAACTGTTGAAAGACTTTTAGCATCTGGTAGTTGTCTACAATTTAGTGATTGCCAGTATGTAGTGTGACCTTAGGGAAGTCATTCAAATTACCAATGTTTGAATTTCCTCTTCTCTAAGACGGAGACCACAGGCCTGCCACATACAGACACTGTAAGCATCAGATGAAACCAAGTATAAAGGAGGCAAAATAAAGGAAGTGAAGGGGCGATTCAAGTGTAACTGCTAGTTGTTTTCATACTTTTTTAAGTTTAATCATCTCTCGTCTTACATTTGGCATGACACAGTATATGATAAAAAAGGAGGGAGACTCTAGGTTCTAGGCAGCCCCTTGTCTATGTCTATCTCCTCATCTACATAAAAGTTCAGCTCAGCTCAGGAATAAATAGAGAATTTGTATCATGTGCCAATAAAAGTCACTTCAGGCAACAAAGAGACAATGGTTTCCAAGTAGTGTGCAGAGTCTTGTAGAAAGGGGACACATAAAAGACAATTTTAATATAATATGCATCAAAACGATTTTATGGATAGATGTTAGACATATTAGGAAGGCTGACATTTCTCGTATATCTTGTGATTAGGAACATTCCTAGAGAAGACAACTGTGTTAACTTAGTGGATAATGCTTCAGGTTAAGACCCAGACATGTAAGAAGGATTTTCTAGGCAGAAGATACAGTAAGAACCTAGCCAAGGAAGGATGGTGAAGTGTATAGGAGAGGTCAGCCTACAGGCAGATCTGAAATGTGAGACATACTAGCAAAATCCAAGTTTGTAAGGAAAAACCATTTTTTAATTTATCCTTTATCCTTTCTGGAGTAATAAACAAGTAAATTCTGCATAATGTGCTCTAATTAGAATTGTAGCTGGATCCATGCACAAGAAAGTGCAAGGTAAATACAAATAGAGAGAGCTGGACCTGAGAAAGTAAAGGCAGGTGAATCATGCTGAAATGTGCACTCTCTGGGCTGAGTACCTACATTCTAATCTTAATTCCAACACTTTCTAGATTGTAGGTAAAAGAATCGATTTACTTAAACTCTATGAGTAGTAGTTTCATTATTTGTAATATATCCTATAAAGTTGATGTCCTCTCTCTATTGGACTCCCAAGTAGAACAAATAAGATAATACTTTGGAGCAGTTCGTCCAAAGTGGGCACTTAATAAACATTCAATAAATGATGTTACCATTGACATTGTCAATATCGAAAGTGAACTCAGTTAAGAGGTGTATAGTTGTTAAGATGAGCATGAATAAGTCCCAAAGTAGTGAAGCCTGAGGGAAATTGTGCAAGCAAGGACAAAAATGCCCGTCACACAATGTCTGCCACTTATGAAGAATTTTAAAGCATGACATATACTTTAGTAGATATACATAAAGGTGAACAAGCCTTATAGCACAATTAAAGACATAAAATAAGTGCATTCTTTCAAATAATTATAGCTCTGTGCTCGTTCTGTAATTGGAGGAATTTTTTTTCTGTTTTATATTCTCTTGTTATATTGGAATTTGAAAGCTGTGACTCTGATTTAATGCAATAATGGTAAAATTGCTTTAAATATAGAAAATAAAGGAAAAGGGGACTATTTGAAATTTATATCATGAATTTAAGAAGCACACTATAATAATACCATTATAGAAAAGCTCACAGTTATTTGGTGAAAGCCTGACTTTCCAAATCTGAGTGATGAAGTACATTTTAGTAGGAAGCTGCTGCAGAAACTGCTCTTCACAGAAAGGGGAAGTTCCTCAGACAACCAGTGGGGGTTTCCTCTGGGAATTTACTGTACCTTCACTTTTGTGGTAGAAAATTAATCCTTTTGAAGATACATTTACTCAAATGATAACATGCAAAAAAGCAAACAGGTGTATGAAAAAAAAATGTTCACTATGAATAATCATCAGGAAAATGCAAATTAATGCCAGAGTGAACTATCAGCTCATCCCAGAGGTAAATGGCTATCATCAAGAAGATCAAAGACTGGAATTTTGGAATGGAACCGAGAAAACCTAGAAAACTGTAGAGAGAAATAGAAGGTCACATAGCTATGGAAGGGAGCAAACATCTCTAACAAATAAAGAACAGAACTACCAGTTGATTGAACATGATTGCTCTGCTGGCAAATTTTATGTCAACTTGACACAAAGTACAGTCATCATCTTAGAGGAGGGAACCTCAATTGAGAAATTGTCTCCAGAAGTTCAAGCTAACAAACTTGTAGGGTATTTTCTTCTTCTTTTTTTCCTTACATTTTTTATTATTATCTTTTATTCATTTTACATACCAACCACAGATTCCCCCTCTCATTCCTCCTACCATCTCCTCCCCCCATCCCCTCCTCCAACAGAGTAAGTTCTCCCATGGGGGGAAAGCTAAGTGTGGTTGATACATTGTTTACCTCAATATACTTATTTTGGGGTCAGAGAACAGAACAACCACTATATTAAACATAGAGGTTAGGCAGGGATAGCTCACAACTTTAATCCTAGCATTCTGGAGGCAGAGATCCATCCGGATCTCAGATCTCTTTGAGTTCAGGGCCATACTGGAAACAACCAGGCATGATGACTCATATCTTTAAACCCAGCACTTGAGATCACATGTCTTGCTTGAGAAAGACACACACCTTTGATCCCAGGAAGTGGTAGCAGGAAGCAGAAATGTATATAAGACATGAGGACCAGGAACTTTAGGCTTTTTAAGCTTTTAGATTTTTAGCAGTAATTCAGCTGAGATCCATTTGCATGAGGACTGAGAGGCTTCCAGTTTGAGGAAACAGGATCGGCTGAGAAGTTGTTGAGGTAAGGTTATCTGTGGCTTGTTTTGTTTCTTTGATCTTTCAACATTCACCCCAATATCTGGCTCTGGGTTTGTTTTTATTAGTAAGACCTTTTAAGATTCTTGCTACAGCTAAGCCTGGTATATTCAGTTGAGGCAGGACCAAGCCCCTCCCCACTTTATCAGGGATGAGCAAGGTGTCGGACTATAGGTAATGGGATCCAAAAAGCTGGCTCATGCCACAGGGAGAGATCCTGATCACACTGCCAGGGGACCCTCAAACCGATCCAGCTACACAACTGTCTCCGGTATGCAGAGGATCTATTCAGGTCCCATGTAGGTTCCACATCTTTCAGTCCAAAGTTTGTGAGTTCCTTTGAGCTTGGTTCAGTTGTCTCTATAGATTTCTCCATCATGTTCTTGATCCCTCCCCCCCTTGCTCATGAAGTTATTTTCTTTATTAGCAATTGCCTGGAGTGGGCCTAGCCCATTGTGGGTGGTGAAACTGCTGGCCTAGAAAAGTCCTGGTTCTATAAGAAGCAGGCTGAGCAAGTCATGAGGAACAAACCCATAAACATCACTCCTCCATGGTCTTTATATCAACTCCTGTTTCAAGGTTCCCACCCTGTTTGAGTTGCTACTCTGGCTTCCCTCAATAGACTGGGACTCCAGATATGTAAGCCAAGTAACTCTTTTCTCTCCAAGTTGCTTTTGGCCATGGTGTTTCATCACAACAATAATAGCCCTAACTAAAACAAATGCTGAAATACGAAAAGAACAAAATGTCACAAAACACATGTATGGGGAAAGAAAGTGCAGAATGTTTGCATGGTGGGTTAAGTATTTAGCCATAGAGATGAATGGAATCAGCATTTGAGAAAACATGACAGGATCTGCGGATTGTTTCATTAAATGTAGTAAGCCAGGCCTGGGGGGGGGGGGGGGGAGGGAATGTTCTGTGAACTTACTCATACATGGAACTTTTAAAGGACTGATTTCCTTGAAGTTGAGAGAATGTTACTTATTTAGAGTACAGGGCAGGCTGATGGGTGAAAGGGACTAGGAGAGTTTTACCAAGTGGCCATAAGTTACAGTTAGGCAAGAGTGACAGATGCTGGGGCACTAGTGCAGAGCAGGGCAATTCTGTGTGAAAACAGGGTGCTCTGTAGTTTGCAGCCCTAGAGGAAGTCACTGTGAAGGCTTTCACCTTGAGGATTAGATAATCTGAGGAGACTTGATTTCAACATCGCACAATATACAAGTGTAAGAAAACATCTCACAGTAGTCCATAAATATGCATATTTTTATGTTTTATATACCAGCTGCAAATAAAATTAATTTAAATAAAACTTACATTTTGTGAGTAATTCCTGCCTTTTGGGAACTTTTTGCTCTAACTTCTTCCACAGATGAAATTTTGAGCACCCTGGATACATTTTTTTTTCACACAGTGAAACAGCATAACTTATTCAAAAATATTATACTTGCTTGCCATTTTAAATCAGTGGTGTGTGAAAAGGAGCCAGTTTGTGTTCTTCAGGTTCACTGGATAATTGGACCAATATAGTATCTCTCTATATTGGTATCTGCAAACTTAAAATAAGCCAAGTTTCCCTGAAAACCTTGGTGTTTGTCTCCATCTTATATAAATACTCAATGAATCTTTGACAAACACTCATTTATAAATTCATGGGTAAACTGATGCCATAGATAGAGAAATACAGAAGGAAGAAATGGATGCCAATAGAAAGCATATTGAGAAAGAGGAGCTATGTGAGCTGTGCTCTGACTTGTCAAAGAAGAGAAGAAGATGGGAGCAACACCTCTGCATAGCATAAACAGGATCCAGCTGAGATCTGACTGGGCATAATGTTCCAGTGATGGTAGGACAGAAGTAGAAGAAAGACATGGAGGACAAACCTGGCAAGATAAGAAGAGATAAGATTGTTTAGTCTTTAGAATTGGGCTTAAAAGTTTAAGTTTTGGATTTTTTTTTTCTTCAGAGGGAAGGTAACAGCTTTAGAGAAGCAGGATGCTGTTTGTTTTGTGCTCTAAGATGGCATTCCTCTGAAACCAGGAACCTGAAGGAGAGCAAATGGTTGTTCAATATAATGTTCTCTATCACACAACATATGTGCACACACACACACACACACACACACACACACACACACACACACACACGAGAAGAGGAAAAGGGAGACAGAGGAGGTGAGGAGAGAGAACGACAGAAAATGTATATGGCCTGATAAAATAAGATAGCTAGGCAAATGCACTGGATAGCATAAAGCAGAATGCATGGTTATGGAAGTCTGAGCCAATGATATGTTAAATGATATGTCTTCGTGTATCATAAAGGAAGTGCTCAACTCTTAAAGAATTTATTTTTAGAATTTAATTTTTTTCATGAAATAAAAAAAACTAGAGATGATGTCACCCTAGGAAATGCTCACATAGGTCATCTATGTATAATTTACAATGTACTCATTGAACAAGTGTTATGCTTTCATTCTCATTCCACAAAATATCTTAGAAAGAAAGTAATTTGGTAATTAGCATGGACAGAACTTTGCACTGTCTCCATTTTATGAGTTTTCAATGTACACTAGCGCTGGCATAATTATTAGGAGAGAAAAAAAGAGCTATCTGCACTTCCCAGTTGATTGTGAAGCACCATTGTTTCTGACTAGGGAAGCATTGCATAAGAATATCAAATTAAAAATTAAAAAGAAGGAAGAGGAAACCTGACTTCTTCTATGATTTGATTACTGGAAAAAAAATATATTTTCCCAAAGCACTAGGGAACATTTTAAGAAGAATCCTGCTGATCAAAATGGAGCTAGTATCTCAGATCCCAACAAAAATCATGTTTCATGGTCATTATGTCTGCTTGTGAATCAAGAACATTCATTTTGAATTTATCTTTCATCCAAATGTTTAGAATTTAAATTAAAACATTTATAATAAGCATGATATTACAGGTAAATTTCTTCATGTCTTTTTCTGGTTGTCTGAAAATAGAGTGATTTTTTTTCCTAGGTGGGGGTAAAAGAAGATTAAAAAACTGTGTACTGAAGCCAAAAGCCTTATTTGCTGTGAAAATTGCAAATGTTTGCCTCAAGCAAATATGTGAAAATTTGCAATTTGTTGTAGGTGTGGAATTTTGCTATTTTTCACAGTGGAGGAACTGCTCACTGTAGTTTGCTTTTCTCCCCCTTAGATGTGTGAATTCTCAGAGAAATTCTGAGATTTACGCATTTGGATGCCAAAGATGGCAAGGTGAACAATTACTTTCAACAATAACTCTAAATTCAGCTATGCGACTCAAATACTTTTGTTTTCAAAATGAGTGTTTTGAATGAAGAAGAATTTCAACTTCGCACTAACCTGTCATCTTACAGAAGTTTTATATTAGGTATAATAAGACATTTTATTCAATAAGGGAAAGATATACAACATGAAAGCTATGGAAATTATGTAAATGAAAAAATCATCCAATCATGTATGACTGAAATAAGGAATATAAAGTCCTGGGGTCAATGGCACAATGACAAAATTGGATTCGAATGCCATAAAAATTGAACCAGAAAAGGGACCACAAAATATTTCACAACTCTAAGATCATATAATAATAAAAATGTATTCTAATTTAACTGTATAATGTACTTTTTCCCTTGCAATTGAAGGCTTATAGTCTTTCCACTAGCTAATGAATTATCTACTCAGGAAAAGAGAAAGGCAGTAATTGTGTTGTTTTGAACACACACACACACACACACACACACACACACACACACACACACCTATATTAATTGAAATTGGGGCTTTGTGTGTTCTAGGTAGTCAGTCTACCATGTAGCTATATTTCTAACTCTGTTGGATCTTTTTCCTCATTTGTCACAGCAAAGTAAGCTCCCAAACACAAGAACTATCATGGAGAAGACATTTATGTTAATGAGATCACTGGTGACTGGCAGTTTCTAGGAAGTTTCAGGACAGGGACAGGGCTTGATAATGACCAATGCAGCATTAGGAGGCTGAGCATTCAGCCCCACCCCTCTCCTTGTAGCAGTGGGAGGGGAGTGATACTAGTTACAGTAGCAAGGGTGAGTGGAGAGTTTTGCCTAGTTCTTTGAGATGCTATAGCAAATCAACTGAACCAAAGTAGGGAACTGGGGAAACTTTAATTTCCAAAGAGCTTAACCAAAGCCTGGGAGGCCCAAGAGCTCTGCTGCTGTCTACAAGCAGATGATGCAAATAGTTACCAGAAACACTATGGAGCCACCACCCCAGGCAGCTACCTGGAGCATCAGCTACAGTATTGCTTTCTGGGAACAGATTTTCACACACTTCCTGCTGACCAGAAATTTCCAAAAAGTGGAGTTATAAAACAAACAAAACAACAACAACAAAATACCACTAAGAAAATTTGTTTCCTATGTCCTTACATTAATATTGTATTTCTTTTCACAGATGTGTAATAGTAGCTTCCTTATTCTTTCGGGCTCTGCACTAGGCATAAGCAGTCGAAGCATTGAGTAATCTGTGTAGGACTCCACCGGTGAAATCTACCTCAAAAGCAGGGAGGTGGAGGTCTGTGGCTACTGTCCCTTCCTTTTCTGTGCATGCATGATGTTTCCTGACTCTCCCCTTGCTGGGGATACCTGCCTTTAAACTCTACAATCTGAACAAGCTCCTATTATTAAGTCTCCTGTGTAACAGATGACAGAACGTATCTGCAGTTTCCAGGTTTAGAATTCATCCACAGAAGAGTCTGGACAAGATGCTATTTCTACTAAGTAAGATTCTTTGCTGTGCTGGGAGCAAACCTTAATTGTTTGTTTTAAAGTTATCTAGTTATTCTACTCAAACTTTGATTTAATTAGCAACTTAGTATGGAAAGACAATATGAAAATGATAGCTTATTATTTGCATTCACCATGCAGAATGCCTTTCAACTTACTGAATATCAAAATATCCAGGAATTGAGCAACTTTGCAGATCATTTTTGTACCTTACCAATCTGAGTAGGAAAGATATGTGAAATTATTTTTGGTATGCTTGAGTTTCATAACATTTATTTCCTTCAAAGTTCTTGTTAAAATGTTATAACTTTAACATGGGTATCTGTCTGATTTTTATCATGTATCTCAGACTGAAATAAAGACTTATGTCTCTATAGAGCTGTAGAGACAATCTAGTGGTAAGGGGTTCCTAGGACATGTGCCTGGTGTAAGAAATGATGGAGACGAGAGGTGAGTGCCTGGGTTATAGTCAGAGAGGCAACTGCGCCTGGGTCCCACCGCTGGACACAGGCCACCCCGGGAGGACCTAACCAACTTGGCCCCAGTTTCCTGCCAATCAGTGGGCCCTGCTGGAAGGCTCCCCTCTTCCAAGAGTGCAGGCAGACACTGCAGTCTCCACACCCTGCCCCCACACCCATTTGCCCAAGACCCCACCCACTTCCTGAGTCTCAGAGACCAGCCCCCAGCTTCCATCCCCATCAGAACTCCCATCTGGACCAGAGGTGAGTGCCTGGGTTATAGTCAGAGAGGCAACTGCACCTGGGTCCCACCCCTGGACACAGGCCACCATGGGAGGACCTGACCAACTTGGCCCCAGTTTCCTGCCAATCCACAGGCCCTGAGGGAAGGCTTCCTTTTCCAAGACTGCAGGCAGACACTGCAGTCTCCACACCCTGCCCCCACACCCATTTGCCCAAGACCCCAGCCACTTCCTGAGACTCAGAGACCAGCCCCCAGCTTCCATCCGCCCTGGAACTCCCATCTGGACCAGAGACCCCAGCCACTTCCTGAGACTCAGAGACCAGCACCAGCTTCCATCCTGCCCTAGAACTCCCATCTGGACTAGAGACCAGAGGAACTCCCATCTGGACAAGAGGAGCTCCCATCTGGACAACATAAGGAGACCCCAGGGACTTCACAAGACTCAGAGTCCAGCCCACCCAGCTCCTATCCAGCCAGCACTCTCATCTGGACCAAAGCTCCCATCTGGCACAGAGTTTCCATCTGGCACAGAGCTTCCATCTGGACCAGAGAGAGGCTTCCTAAATCTGTCAACTCTGTCTGGACCAAGTACACTGATAAGACCTAGAACAAACACAAGAGGAGATGGGCAGACATAAAGGCAGAAGTACATACAACAAAATAAAGAGCAATACAGCATCACCAGAACCTAGCCCTTCTCCAACAGCTAGACCTGAACATCACGGAATGGAAGAAGAAGAAGATAACAACCTTATAAGTAACATCATGAAGAGGCTAGAGCCTTATATAGAAGAAATCAAAAATAAAGTAGAGGAACAGACAAACAAAAAATGGGAAGAACGCTATAAAAAAAATGAGAGAAAAAGAAAATTAAAGCAGAAGAAAACAATAAATCCTTGAATAAAAATCATGAAAAAGAAAGGGAGACAATCCAAGATTTGAAGAGGGAAATAGAAAAAATGAAGAAGACACTAGCAGAAGGAATGTTGGAAATAGAAAATCTGAGTAAACGAACAGGAACTTCAGAGGCAAGTATAACCAACAGAATGCAAGAGATGGAAGAGAGGATCTCTGGTGTTGAAGATACGGTAGAAGAAATAGATTCATCAGTCAAAGGAAACACTAAAACCAACAAAGTCATGACCCAAAATGTCCAAGAAATTTGGGACACCATGAAAAGACCAAACCTATGAATAATAGGGATAGAGGAAGGAGAAGAATACCAACTCAAAGGCACAGAAAATATATTTAACAAGATCATAGAAGAAAACTTTCCCAACTTAAAGAATGAAAGGCCTATGAAGATACAAGAAGCCTATAGAACACCAAACAGACTAGACCCCCCAAAAAAGTCCCCTTGCTATATAATAATTAAACAACTAAACATACAGAAAAAAGAAAGAATATTAAGGGCAGCAAAGGAAAAAGGCCAAGTGACTTATAAAGGCAAACGCATGAGAATAACACCCGATTTCTCGATGGAGACATTGAAAGCCAGAAGGACCTGGACAGATATAATGCAGACACTAAGAGACCATGGATGCCAGCCTAGACTACTATACCTAGCAAAACTTTCAATCATCATAGATGGAGTGAATAAGACCTTCCAAGACAAAACCAGATTTAAACAATAATTATCCACAAACCCAGCACTAGAAGGAAAATTTCAACCTAAGGAAGGCAGATACACTCATGTAAACACAGGCAATAGATAACACCACAGCAGTAAACCCCAAAGAAGAGAGGTACACACACACTACCACCAAAAACTAAAAATTACAACAGGAATGAACAATCACTGGTCAATAATATCCCTTAATATCAATGGACTTAATTCACCTATAAAAAGACACAGACTAACAGAATGGATACGAAAAAAGGACCCATCTTTCTGCTGCATACAAGAAACACACCTCAAATACAAAGACAGACACCTCCTAAGAATAAAAGGCTGGGAAAAGACTTTCCAATCAAATGGTCTTAAGAAGCAAGCTGGTGTAGCCATCCTAATATCCAGCAAAATAGACTTCAAACTAAAATCATTCAAAAGGGATGATGAAGGACATTACATACTCATTGCAGGAAAGATCCACCAAGATGAAGTATCAATTCTGAACATTTATGCCCCAAACACAAGGGCACCCACATATGTAAAAGAAACATTACATTACTAAAGCTTAAAACACATATAAAACCCTACACATTAATAGTGGGAGACTTCAACACCTCACTTTCACCTCTGGACAGATCGGCCAAATTGAAACTTAACAGAGATATAATGGACTTAACTGATGTTATGGTTCAAATGGACTTATTCGATATCTACAGAACATTCCACCCAAACAAAAAAGAATATACCTTCTTCTCAGCACCCCATGGAGCCTTCTCTAAAATCGACCACATACTTGGCCACAAAGCAAACCTCAATAGATACAAAACAATTGGAATAACCTCCTGTGTTCTATCAAACTACCATGGTTTAAAGTTAGATTTCAACAACAGAAAAAACTACAGAAATCCTACAATCTCATGGAAACTGAATAATGCTCAACTGAATCACCAATGAGTTAAGGAAGAAATAAAGAAAGAAATTAAAGACTTCCTAGAGATCAATGAAAATGAATATACCACATACCCAAACTTATGGAATACTATGAAAGCAGTGCTAAGAGGGAAATTCATAGCGTTGAATGCCCACATAAAGAAGCTGGAGAAATCTCATGCTAGTGACTTGACAGCACACCTGAAAGCCCTTGAACAGGAAGAAGCAAAGTCTCCCAGGAGGAACACATGCCAGGAAATTATCAAATTAACAGCAGAAATCAATAAAATAGAAATAAAGAGAACAATACAAAGGATTAATGAAACAAAGAGTTGGTTCTTTGAGAAGATCAACAAGATAGACAAGCACTTATCCAAACTAACAAAAGACAGAGAGAGAGCATCCAAATTAACAAAATCAAAAATGAAAAGGGGACATAACAGATAATGAGGAAATCCAGAGAATCATCAGGTCATACTTCAAAAACCTCTACTCCACAAAACTGGAAAATCTAAAAGTAATGGATAATTTTCTGGATAGGTACCACATACCTAAGTTAAATCAAGACCAGATAAACCATTTAAATAGTCCAATAACCCCTAAGGAAATAGAATCAGTCATTAAAAGTCTCCCAAACAAAAAAAGCCCTGGACCGATGGTTTCACTGCAGAATTCTACCAGATCTTCAAAGAAGACTTAATACCAATTCTCTTTAAATTGTTCTACACAATAGAAGCAGAAGGTATATTACCAAACTCCTTCTATGAGGCTACAATTACCCTGATTCCTAAACCAAACAAAGATGCAACAAAGAAAGAGAACTACAGACCAATCTCCCTCATGAACATTGATGGAAAAATACTCAATAAAATTCTGGCAAACAGACTCCAAGAACACATCAAAACAATTATCTACCATGATCAAGTGGCTTCATCCCAGGGATGCAAGAGTGGTTCAACATACGAAAGTCCATCAATGTAATACACCATATAAACAAACTCAAAGAAAAAAACCACATGATCATCTCACTAGATGCAGAAAAAGGCATTTGACAAAATCCAACACCCCTTCATGATAAAGGTCTTGGAGTGATCAGGAATACAGGGAACATACCTAAACATAATAAAGGCAATCTACAGCAAGCCAACAGTCAACATTAAATTAAATGGAGAGAAATTCAAAGCAATACCACTAAAATCAGGAAAAAGGCAAGGCTGTGCCCTCTCCCTCTACTTATTCAATATAATACTTGAAGTTCTAGCCAGAGCTATAAGACAACATAAAGAGATTAAGGGGATACAAATTGGAAAGGAAGAAATCAAGCTCTCCTTATTTGCAGATGACATGTTAGTATACATGAGTGACCCAAAAAAATTCAACCAAGGAACTGATACAGCAAATAAAAACCTTTAGCAACATTGCAGGATACAAGATCAACTCAAAAATAGCAGTAGCCCTCCTATATACAACAGACAAACAGGCCGAGAAGGAAATCAGAGATACATCACCCTTTACAATCACCACAAATCATATAAAATACCTTGAGGTTATGCTAACTAACCATGTGAAGGACCAATATGACAAGAACTTTAAGTCCCTAAAAAAAGAAATTGAAGAAGATGTCAGAAAATGGAAAGATCTCCCATGCTCATAGATAGGCAGGGTTAACATAGTAAAAATGGCGATCTTACCAAAAGCAATCTACAGATCCAATGCAATTCCCATCAAATTACCAACACAATTCTTCACAGATCTGGAAAGAATAATACTCAACTTCATATGGAGAAACAAAAAATCCAGGACAGCCAAAAGAATCCTGTACAATAAAACAACCTCTGGAGGCATCACAATCCCCGACCTCAAGCTCTACTATAGAGCTACTGTAATAAAAACAGCTTGGTACTGGCATAAAAACTGACATGTGGACCAATGGAATCAATCGAATTGAAGACCCTGACATTAACCCGCACACCTATGAACATATAATTTTTGACAAAGAAGCCAAAAATGTACAATGGAAAAAAGAAAGCATCTTCAACAAATGGTGCTGGCATAACTGGATGTCAATGAGTAGAAGGCTGCAAATAGATCCATATCTGTCACCGTGCACAAAACTTAAATCCAAGTGGATCAAAGACCTCAACATAAATCCAGTTACTCTGAACCTGATAGTAGAGAAAGTAGGAAGTACTTTTGAACACATTGGCACCCGAGATCACTTTCTAAATATAACACCAGTAGCACAAACACTGAGAGAAACAATCAATCAATGGGACCTATTGAAACTGAGAAGCTTTGGTAGAGCAAAGGACACAGTGAACAAGACAAAGCAACAGCGTACAGAATGGGAAAAGGTCTTCACCAACCCCACATCTGACAGAGGGCTGATATCCAGAATATATAAAGAACTGAGGAAATTAGACATCAAAATGCCCAACAATCCAATTAAGAAATGGGCTATAGAACTAAACAGAGAATTCTCCACAGAGGAAGTTCAAATGGCTGAAAGACATTTAAGGAATTGCTCAACATCCCTAATTATCCAGGAAATGCAAATCAAAACGACTCTGAGATACCACCTTACACCTATCAGAATGTCTAAGATCAACATCACAGAAGACAGTTTATGCTTGAGAGAATGTGGAGCAAGGGGAACTCTCCTCACTGCTGGTGGGAATGCAAGCTTGTACAGCCACTTTGGAAATCAATATGGTGCTTCCTTAGAAAATTGGGAATCCATCTCCCTGAAGACCCAGCTATAGCACTCTTGGGCATATACCCAAGGACTGCTGAATCATACCACAAGGGCATTTGCTCAGCTATGTTTGTATCAGCTTTCTTTGTAAAAGGCAGAACCTGGAAACAACCTAGATGTCCTTCAACTGAATAATGGATAAAGAAACTATGGTACATATACACAATGGAGTACTACTCAGCAGAGAAAAACAATGACATCATGAGGTTTGCAAGCAAATGGATGGATCTAGAAAAAATCATCCTATGTGAGGTAACCCAGACTCAGAAGGACATACATTGTATGTACGCACTCATAGGAGGATACTAGATGTTAAACAAAGATGACTAGACTGCTACACAACTCCAGGGAGGCTACCTAGAAAACGGGACCCTAGGAAAGACCCATGGATCACCCAATGACAGAGAAATGGATGAGATCTACTTGAACAACCTGGATGACAGTGGAAGTAATGAAGGGCAAGTTTTGAGGGAAAGAAAGCTTAGGGGAGCAGGAGATCCCAGCTGGATCAAGAACAGAAAGGGAGAATGAGGAATAACAGACCATGATAAATGAAGACCACATGAGAACAGGAATAGGCAGAGTGCTCAAGAGTTCCCCAGAAATCCACAATGATACATCCTCTGTAGACTGCTGGCAATAGTCGAGAGAAAGCCTGATTTCACCTAGTCTGGTGATCAGATGGCTAAACACCCTAATTGTCGTGCTGGAACTCTCGTCCAATAACTGATGGAAGTGGATGCAGAGATCCTCAGCCAGTCCCCAGGTGGAGCTCCAGGAGTCCAACTGTCGAGAAAGAGGAGGGTCTGCAAGAGCATGAGTTGTTGATTCCACGATTGCAAAAAGCACAGGGACAAATAGCCAATCGAATGGAAGCACATGAATTATGAACCAAAGGCTGTGGAACCCCAGCTGGATCAGGCCCTCTGGATAAGTGACACAATTGAATAGCTTGATCTGCTTGGGAGGCACCCAGTCTGTGGGACCAGGATCTGTCCTTAGTGCATGAGCTGGCTGTTTGGAACCTTGGCCTTACACAGGGACACTTTGTTCAGTCTGGAAGGAGGTGACAGGACCTGCCTATACTGAATCCACCAGGTTTAAATGAATCCCCAGGGGAGTCTTGGTCCTGGAGGACATGGGAATGGAGGGGAGGGGCTGGGGGAAGGGTGGGGCTGGGGGCGGGAGGGGGGAGGACACGAGAACCCATGGCTGATGTATAAAATTTAAAACCCATAATAATAAAGAAAAAATTAATAAAAAAAAGAAAAGAAATGATGGAGACAAGAGGATTCATCTGTTTGTAAATTTGTTGCAGTTTACTTCCCATTAAAATTGAAATTTTATTTAAAAATTATTAAAAACCTGAAGTGATTTTTAAAATTTTTAATAAAGATAAATGCATTATAGTATAGGTTATACTAATAAAACTGGGGTAATGCAATTATTACATTTAAAAATACCTTTTCTTTAACAAGAAGCAAATATTATAGTTTAAAGTCCGTTGTGGTTTTTTTTCCAACTGTGGACAATGCTCTTGAAGTATAATTCTTTAGTGAATTTCATTTACAGATCACTCTTCTCAGTTTTCTACATGCCAATAACCCCAAGGAATGTCTCCTTTCTGTGACCAGACCATGTAGCTGCCCTTCTTCTTGTCTGCCCAATTAGCTTTATAGGCCTTAGCTATCACCAGTTTAACTGCCTCGGAGCCCTTAGATGAAAGTTCCTTTTCCTAGGCTGTTCTATTCATCAGGATGCTAGCAAAACTTAGGTTTGAATAGTTTCCTGCAAAACACCTCCCATTCAACTGATTTGTGGTCTCTAATGAACCATAGACTGATGGACAATTTTCACTTGGCAGAGAACCATGGAACTTTGAAAGGGTACTTGGGGATCACACAAGCTGCATATGTGACTTCATTTTAACTTGGGATACAAGCTGTTTGACAGAGCAAGAAATATAACAGGATTCTAAATGGAATAAGCAAAAGAATAATGTTAACTTGAAATTTTACATTCCCTGTGTTTTGGTGTTCAGAAAACCAATAAGATAATAATTTCCCATTGTATATTCATCACCATGGTGTATTCTAACTTCAGAGGGACTGGCATTTTTAAGACCTTAAAAGATTATTTTTAAGAAAGAAAGAAAAAAAAAAGTAACTCATTGTATCTTACATGAAATCCAAACATGATTAATGAAGGAGAACTATCAAACATATTTTCTTAAAAAGTAGACCAATTTCAGCTTGCTAAATTAGAAATCTAAAATGCCATTTAGGCTCAAAGCCATATCTTGGCACAATTTCTGGAAAGTATCTCTTAAATAATCCAACACAGCTTGTTTCTTTCCAGACAATTGGATGATCAAGACTCTGAAACATGATGTTGTATGTTTAAGTAATTGTTGATGGGGTTGGGGATTTAGCTCAGTGATAGAGCGCATGCCTAGCAAGCACAAGGCCCTGGGTTCGGTCCTCAGCTCTGGAAACAAAAAGTAATTGTTGACATCACTTGAAAATGGTATTAGCTAGGTGTCTTCATTAGGGTTTCTACTGTTGTGAAGAGATACCATAACCACTACAATTCTTATAAAGGAAAAACATTTAATTGGGGTGGTTTACATTTTCAGAGGTTTAGTTCATTTATCATCATGGTGTGACATGGTGTCCCACTGGGCATGGCTTGAACATATATGAATCCTCAGAACCTGCCTCCACAGTGACACACTTCCTCCAATAAGGCCATGACTACTCCAACAAGGCCATACCTCCTAATATTGTCACAACCCTTGGGGGCCATTTTCTTTCAAACCACCACACCAGGCTTTCTTTATTTTCATGTGATTTATTATGTGTGGACAGCTGTGCCTTATGGAGTTGAACAGAGTAAAGCTAGAGGTGAGGCTTGGTAAGTATGTGGTAGAATGGATCAAATAATCCCCTTCAAAATATCAGGTGGGCTGTGGATAAAAGTGTGTTGGGCAGGTACATAACCAAGTATGCAAATAGGCACTTACATTTTTTTCAGTGAAAATGTTGTTACTTTCATTTCCTTTGGTTCAGGTTTAGAAATGACAAAAGTATTTATAAAGCTATTGACCAGGCTACTATTGTAAATTTAGACTTACTGCCAGCATAATACAGGTACAGAAACAACTTTAAGAGGTGAAAAACAAAACTTATTGCACTGAGGTTACTAACTCTCTGCCCCAGCACAGTAAAACGTCAACAGAAACAGCATGTAGCACAGTTGGTGTCCATCAACTTCCTGCCTCTATAATTCCACACCATGAATAATGTGAGTTCGTGAAAGAAACTTTGAAGGGATGGGGAAGAAAGTGGCACAGGCCCAGCAGCTTAGCTTCAAAGTAATCTTGCCTGTTACCTCCTTCCAGCCTATTTTCAAGTTGTTGACAAATAAAGTAAGCTGCCTTAGCAAACAATTTCTGTATGTCCAGTTACAATGACATTTATCTGCATTTTCATTACATATCAGATGGTAGAATCCTATGTAGATATTATCGATCACTCACTCAACCTTGTCCATAGTCAAGCTGTGGAAAATGCTAAATGGCAGAGTGTGGTTGATATATTGTGCACCCCAATAAACTTATCTGGGGGTCAGAGAACAGAACAGCTACTATATTAAACATAGGTTTAAGCAGTGGTAGCACATGCCTTTAATTGTAGCATTCAGGAGGCAGAGATCCATCTGGATCTCTGTGAGTTCTAAGCCACACTGGAAACAGCCAGGCATGGTGACACATCCCTTTAATCCCAGGAAGTGATGGCAGAAAGCAGAAAGGTATGTAAGGCACAAGGACCAGGAACTGGAGGCTTTCTAGGTTTGTTAAGATTTCAGGCTTTTAGAATCAGTTCAGCTGACATCCATTTGGATGACTACACAGAGGCTTCCAGTTTGAGGGAACAAGATCAGCTGAGGTATTGGCAAGGTGAGGTTGGATGTGGCTTGTTCTGTTTCTCTGATCTTTCAGCATTCACCCCGATACCTGGCTCCAGTTTTGTTTTTATTAATAAGACCTTTTAGAAATTTGTCTACAGGCAGAGTACTTGGCTAGCATGTGTGAGGTCCTGGGTTAGGAACAAAAGGAAAAAAGAAAGGAAAGAGAAGAGAAGGGGACAGGAGGAGAGGAGAGGGAAAGGGAGGAAGAGAGGGGGATCCAGAGGAGGGGAGGAGAGGAGAAGAGGAGAGGGAAGGAGAGGAGATGAGAGGAGAGGAGAGGGTATACTTTTGTACTGGTGTATGTGAAATGGATTCATATCCTCTTGTATACACCATTACTCCCTCATTCTTGAAAGATCTACATGGCAAACATGCCATAGCACATCATAGCTGGTGTTCAGGAGTCTTTCTGGGCCACCAAAGATAGTACCCACACTAGTTTAATGAACAACTGGAAGATGTTATTGTATTTTAAATTTGAAATTTCAAGGCATTATGATAGTACTGCTCATTCCTAATAACATGATACAAAACAACCCCAAATATAGTCTTTATTTAATTTAAAATTTATTTGAACTACAAAGAGTTTATTAGCTTATGCATTTAAATATAAACTATGAGTTTTTTCTTCACATTTTATGTGAAAAAAAGGTGCAATGCTTTCTGCTAGTCTTAGTGATTATAACTTGACTGTCTTTTGTCATGTAACTTACTATTTATAGATGATGGGAGTTTGCTGTCATTTGTTGAGTATAAAGTTAAATATTTAAAATTATACATAATGAAGCTTAATCTGGATGATATGGATTTGTATGTTCTAGTAATATGTTTAATAGATATTTTCCAATGTTCATTGTGAACATTACTCAACTGGTAAATAGTAATTTTAGAGTATGCAGGTATATAAATAGTATAAAATATAGCAGGAAATCTACAATAGAAACCAAAAAATTGTAAAAATACCAGTCTTGCAGCTAGTATAGTGAGCAAAATGGTGCTCTCCTTTTGAATGCTTAGTAACAACATAAAGTAGTTTCCACCCAAGGAAGAGTATAAAGGTTTTAATATTTGTGCACATGTGCCTGTGCACATATGTGTGTGTGTGTGTGTGTGTGTGTGTGTGTGTGTGTGTGTGTGTGTGTAGCCTAGAGAACAGTCTTAGGTGTCATTTCTCTGGAATGTTATCTACCTCATTTATTCATGCTTTCTCTTGGAAGCATTTTACTGACTGATGTATCTTATTGCCCAGACCAATAAATAATATTTTATAACAATTTATACTCTTTCATTCTGTACTTTGGTGATGCCTTACAATGTCAGCATGAAACTGAGATTTTGAAATTAGAAACTGGTAAATATTTATTATGCATGAATAAAAATATCCTTAAAAATATGTTGTTATGTGAATCTTCATAAGATGACCATTTAGTGTGCTATAAATAATTAGTGATTTCTAGGTTGAGTCATGTCAAAAGCTGCAGAAAATTCAATTAATTATACTAAAAATAAATCGATGTGCTAACAGATTTACTATGTTATGTTCATATGATAGAAAACTAGGAGTTGATGACTTCATTAAAAATATAGGGAGGGTTTGCAGGGCTGAAAAGGAAGAGAGAAATGTAATTAAATTGCATTCTCAAAAGTAAAAAATGGTTAAAATAAGTAAATAAATTACTTCTCTTACATTAAAGAATATGAAAAGTCTGCCTGAATAAATAACATTTTTAAACATTTTACTTTTGAGGTATCTTTAGTGTTAGCTTTTGATTTTTAAAAAGCCCATTTTTGTTGTTATTGTTGTATGTTGTGTTTCTTTTTGATGCACAGTCTTACTATGTTACCTGGACCAGCCTTTAAAACACATAATCCCCTGCTTGAGTCTTCCTAGTGCTGGGATTATAGGCATATAGGATGTCCTCCTCCACAAATTATTTTTTGAAGGCATTTTCTAAGCTCTTGTACTTGTATCTCTAGGTTGAGTGTTTTGTTTTCTGTCTTTTGTTTTGGTTTTGGTTTTTCTCCTGTCTGGTCAAACTCAGTTTCTGAATGCAGTGTGCTCCAATAGTAGGTGTGAGCAAGAAAGACCTGCTCTGCCTGACCAATGTGAGCTTACTTAAGGAAACAGCAGCTGCTAACTCTCAAATAAGGTGAAAGTGATGATGCCAAGTTGGTCCTGGAGATGCAGGAAGTCACCTCCTGATGAGAACATTTCTGGTCTTCTGAAGCCAATGAACCAGGAGAGAATTTTATGTATCAAAAGACCAGAGAACACTCAGGAGGCCTTATTCTTACCTCTGCCACTTTTGACCCAACATATCAATCATCCTTACCAGTGAAGAACTGTGTCACCATAATTGAAACTGTACTGCTAAGAAGGAAGATTAAACAAATATACAGAATGTAGTTCATCAATACATACATTATGTCTTCTAACAATAGAAATAATATTTTGAATAATATTAGTGCCTGTACTATAAAATGAAAATATTGAAATCACGGACACTAGTACACTTTATCCAGGGCCTTAACGGAGATTAAAGAGTGAAGCCGAGATTTTCAGCTCAAATCCTGAGACTCCAAATTTACACTTCTTTCTATGCTAGCATAATGTCTCTCTAATTAATCCATTTACACTGAGAAGGGGAAAAGGCCGATAAAGATTTAAGTAGTGATTACTAAGATTGCCTTGGGAATGTCAAAAAATTAATAATGATCCCTCAGCTTGAGCTTCAGCTACTTCATTTTCAAGGTCTAGGGTTTTGTAAGGTGTCTGTATCACTACCATTTTTTTCCTAGGTTATCTCTAAGCAGTCCTCCTGCTCCAGCCAGATTTGGGGGCTTTTCAGAGTTCTGAGTCAGTGTTAAAGATTTTGCAAAAATATTTGCATTTTTAAAGATGAAAATATATCTTTAAAATGAAGTGTTTCTGCTCAGTTTTTTTCTTTGTGGTTTGAGGGGCATTATGACGAAGGGACACTTTCTGGCATCTATGAAACAAAGCTGCACCCATGTTTCATTCTCTACTCAGTGATCCCTAAGCTTAGTGTGTTTCTTAAGGTTGAGCCAAGTATAAAATGTGCTCCTGTGATGTAGCAGGCCTGTTAGGTGTGCCACAAAGTAGCTGGCATTTCTTTCAAAGGAGTTTGCTTTTTGACTTCAAATTTTGGGGGTTTATTTGATTTAATTTATTTGTTTTGTTTTTGTTTCAGTTTTGGTTGTTGTTGTTGTGTTTCTTTTTCTTTCTATCTTTTTTATTTTTTTTGAACAGGTTCTTACTTTGTAGCTATGACTGTCCAGAAACTCCCAGTGTAGACCAGGTTGGCCATGTACTCCTAGAGATCCTCCCTCACTTGTTTCCCAGGTGCTGAGGTAAAAGGTGTGTGCAGCCATGCCCAGATTGTTTTGTAAACTTCTGAGCCAGATCAGCATCCTGTTTGATAATACTAATGTTAAATCCCATTATTCTTACAGTTTGAGAGCCTCCCTTTATTTCATTTTTTTTTATTTGTGTTTTAATTTCACACATCAGCCATGGGTTCCCCTGTCCTCCCCACTCCCGCTCCCTCCTCCACCTTCCCCCCATCCCCTCCCCTCCATTCCCATCTCCTCCAGGGCCAAAACTCTCCTAGGGATTCATTTAAACCTGGTGGATTCAGTACAGGCAGGTCCAGTCCCCTCTTTCCACGTTGAAGCAAAGTGTCCCTGTGTAAGCCCAAGGTTCCAAAGAGCCAGCTCGTGCACAAATACAAGTCCGAGTCCCACAGCCTGGATGCCTCCCAAACAGTTCAAGCTATTCAATTGTCTCACTTATCCAGAGGGCCTGCTCCAGCTGGGGGCTCCAGAGCCTTTGGTTCATCATTCATATGCTTCCATTCGTTTGACTATTTGTCCTTGTGCCTCTCCAATCTTGGTCTCAACAATTCATGCTCTTACAGTCCCTCCTCTTTCTGGATAATTGGACTCCTGGAGCTCCACCTGGGGCCTGGCTGAGGATCTCTGCATCCACTTCCATCAGTTATTGGATGAGAGTTCTAGCACAACTGTTAGGGTGTTTGGCCATCTGATCACCAGACTGGGTCAGATCAGGCTTTCTCTCAACCATTGCCAGCAGTCTACAGAGGATGTATCATTGTAGATTTCTGGGGACCTCTCCAGCACTCTGCCTATTCCTGTTCTCATGTGGTCATCATTTATCATGGTCTGTTCTTGATCCAGCTGGGATCTCCTGCTCCCCTAAGCTTTCTTTCCCTCAAACCTTGCCCTTCATTACTCCCACTGTTGTCCTTAAAGTCACTATGTGGCTTTGATTTTGTTTCAAAGGAAGTGGAAGTAGTGTGAAAAGACACTTTGGGTATGTCAAGTAAACCTCAATATTCACATTGTATGGAGTAGCAGAAGTGAACCTGATCTCCCAGACAAGATTCAATGCAAGCTATTGAACAACTGCTTATCGCTTATCCCTGCTTCTGTGTAAGGATATGTAGGTATTTATCTGAGTGTGTCTTCAGATGGGTGTAAAACTGTGTGCATGTATGTGTGTAGAATTAGAAATGACTGCATAATTGCTACATCCTTTTACATGAGATATGAAATGTAATTCTCTGTTCAATGAGAATGGATTCATAATTACTTTGTGCTGTTTAACTCCTTATCCTCTATAATAAATACAAACTCAGATGGGAGTACAAATTTGATTCATTGCTGAATCTCTTTTACCACATTTTCTCCAGTTCCTCAGAGTTCTCCTCCCTTGGATAGTATTTTCTAAAATAATGGATGTATTTGCAAAGAATCAAAGATCTGAAAATTATCTTGTATACCATGATATTTAAGGTCCTTCAACATTTGAGGCAAAGCAAGAAGAAAGTTGACTTCTCCAAGTCTAGCTTCAGGTCCTTGTTTATTTGCTTTCTTTCTGTGAGCACTCCAGCTTTCCTTAATGTCCAATTTGCTTTCAATCAGAGGACATGCAACCCAAACAAGCTCTTTCTGCAAGCTCCTTCGCCATACACTCTCTGGATTTCCTGTTAACTTTATCCTACACTTAGTTCTGTAGAACAAGCCTGATCCCCTGAGGGGTTGGTAACTTTAGAAAATGACTGCCCATTTCAAAGTGGCACTCTCACTATTCCTAAAGAAGGTATTTATTGGCAGAAAACCAAAATCAGAACACAAAAAGGATAGTTCTCTTAGCTGTTGGGGTTTTGTTTATGGTGAATTTGATCTGACTTTGAGAACCTGAATTACAAAATGACAACCTCTTCTTCATTTTCTTCATTTAAATGTGTGTGTGTGTGTGTGTGTGTGTGTGTGTGTGTGTGTGTGTGTTGTTATACACAATAATAAAGTTATATGCACTTGTACATCAGAGATTTGTTCTGGAAAACTATTAACTAAAGCTATGGAAAGGATACACATCTATCATTGAAGGTAAAGCTACTTCATGTCCCTTTCTTTACCTCATTTTCTAAGCAGTATGTACAGATGTCTTCAGTCATTTAGGAGCCAACTTTCAAACATGTCATTTTTATTTTCTGAATGCAATCTTTAATGAAAATGGACATGCAGTCTATTAAATAACACTGGGATATTTTACATCACTATCATTTATGCATCTACCTTAGGTACCTTAACTTCCCTTTTGTATGTCTTTGCTCTAGTACCCTTTTCCTTCAACAGGCAACAAAATCACTCATGGCAATCATGAGCTACAGAATTTAGGGGTGAGAAATCTTCCATAAAGACACGTCCAAAAATGATTTTTTCTCATATCAAGAGCCCTTTAAAATTCTTTTTTAAAATAACACTTTGAAAAAATAACATCTGCTTAAATCCTTTTATCATGATTTAAACACATTTTCAGTTATCACATTTTTTTCTCCTCTTTTTTTTCCTTTTTTTTTCAAAGTTCTTTTTATACTTGTTACCATGGACACAATGTTGCTTGCCTCAGAGTGTAATTAAAATGGTTACTTGTTCAGCCATGGAATTAGAGAATTATCATGTGTTCAGGGAGTGGCTTCACAATCTAAGCAAACTACTTTTCAGGCCTCTTGAGAGCAATGTTTCTGCTCCATCACAGTCTTCTTATTTTCCAGAATCATTTAATCAATAACTTACTAAAATAAAGAATCAACAAATACTGTTTAGAAGCTATGGACCAGGACTAAACCTTGTGTTTTTCTGTTTTCTGGGTATGTTTCTATGGGTATAAAAAGAGGAACTGGTGTGTGTGTGTGTGTGTGTGTGTGTGTGTGTGTATACATATATATGACACATTATCTATCTATATATACATATATATGAAGAAAAGAATACTACATCTTCTGGTTAAATGAATTGAATACATACAATTAGGTTCATAGTACAATTTAAACAAAAATCACTTGCAAATTTCTTAGCTTTCATTTTGTTCCCTAAATTATAGCTCAACTCTCTCTCATTTTATTGTTTGCATAGTTGATTCTTTTTGTCTGAGTATTTTGGTTTGCGTGTTAGGAAAATTTCCATATGCATTTAGTTGTGATAATATATTAGTCTAATATATTCTACAAAAATACTTATATAAAAAACTGAAAAAGTCAGAAAGGGGCTCTATAATTCTGCAATGACAAAAGTTCATCATTGAAAATATCCACTACCACACTGCTCAGAATAGACGATGTTAATGCGCAAAAGTTTCCATGGTTTTCTAGCATGTGTATTCATATAGTACATAAAATGTTCAGAAGAGGAGAGATTTTCTATTTTATTCAATTTTCACAGCCCACTTACTTTTGCAACTTTATTTTTATCATGTCCCTACAGTGTAAAGTCCTTTAATTACCCAGTATCTTTTTATAAGTGGTTGAAAGGTGTTCAGATGATGTAACATGGGTTCCCAACTCTCAAGATTCAATCATATGTTTAACGGGCTCCTTTTCTGGTATGATTTTTGATTATACTATATTGTGTTATTAAATAAAGAACACAGAAACACAAAACTCTGTTGAGCCATAAGGCAGGAACAAGTAGAAGAAACATTATAAGTGGGAAGTTCCCCAGATAATGTGTCAGGAAGTCAGAAGCCAAGGCTTGTGTCAGGGGTTGATAAAAGATTACATGTTGTTATAACATCTCTAATACAAATATCATGGATTCAGGGCCCCAGTTGTTTCCATATCCAATAATGTATGATAAGTCAGATTTCTAGGAACACCTATGTAGATGTAACCATCTTGTTAAATAAGAAACACAGAGCCAATTGCAGAGTTAAAAGCCAGGAGGTCAGAGCAATAGCTGAGAGCTGTTAAGATTCCTGCTACACACCTATGTCTATGCATCTCAAATTGTCAGTGTTTCAGCCTGGCAGTTAAGTACTGCACTTCAAATGCAGCACAAAGCTTCTACAGGTTTAGAGAACTCATTATGTGCAATATGATTCAAAAGTTCTAAAGAAGGGGCTCTCTTTTCTTGTAGACAAAGCAAACAACTAACCATGTTTTGGGGGCTGTTTTTTGTTTGTTTGTTTATGAACCATATGATTTCATAAAACTTGTTTGATTGTGGCACTTGGTTAGGGATTCTAATGTGAAATTCCTAATGTTCAATTCTTTGTCATTAAGTTATCTTAAATGAAAATTATAGAAGCTTTTGAGAGCTAAAATTGTGCCTTTAGGAAAGCATTTTGATAGTATATCATAGCCATGTATATTCCATAAATCTTTAGGTGGTAAATTCTATTTGTTAGCAGACTTCTTTGATTCAAAATTGGTGGCTTTCTATTAAACTATATAGCCTATGTTTTTAGCCAGATTTGTAGTGCCTAGTGCAGCAGGAAACTAACAAATTTCTTTTGTCTTTAAGAACACAAAACCATGGGGTTTATACTCCTATTATAGAAAGGAGAGAGACAGAGATGGAAAGATAAAGCAACAGGGAGAGAGTCAGAGAATTATTTCTATATAATCTCTAAGAATATTTTCTTATGTCCTTTCTGCTATCTCATCAAAGAGTGTCTGACTGAAGAATGTCCTGTCTTTCCCACATTTAGAACCCACAGAGGCAGGAGAGGAGGTCTTTGTTTTGTAAGGATGCCAGTGGCTCTCCTTGACTAAAAGATAGAACAACAAATACTTTCAGAAAAGAAGTGGATCCTAACAGTCCTTTTTTGAACAAAATAATTAAAATATGAATTAAATTGAATGCACTTACATCTAGATCTACTTACCTATGGCTAGTGAAGACTTATAAAGTTTAAACATTAAAAGTATATAACACTTTTTATTACTTTAATGTGGTTTAGAATCATGTAGAAAGTCATATATTACAATTAAAGTTGATTTTAATATACTTCCAATATAAGGGGACATATTAAGTACAAAGTATGCCATAAGATACTTACAAATAACTATGATATTAAGAGAATTAATAAGCCCTTCTTTGCACCAGACTCAGCTCAGATACAGTAAGAATAAAGAGAAAAGGATAATTCACTCTGGCAATTTGTGTTCTCCTGAGACACAGATGTTGAATTTGAAAAAAAAAAAAAAAAGATATTTCAGCGAACACTAAAGTTTCAGAGAAGCAAAAAGTATGGTGGTCAAGACTTGTTTCCTAAATTAGTTGAAGAGAATGTGCTCAAGCTGGTAAATGAATGACAAGGGAAGCTCATTACCTGTATGTGTGAGAAACAGTTCTCACCAAAGACTTTCAAAACCATCGCCAGGAATTTGTGTTTCTCTTCATGAGATTGTAAACTGCTGGCACACATGTTATATTTTCATTAGCCGACTCATATTGTCAGTCAGATTTCAATCTCAAATATCATCTCTTTTATGAAGCCTCTCTTGATCAACCAGATTTCCTATTCAAGTTATTCATAGC
This sequence comes from Onychomys torridus, assembly GCF_903995425.1. NCBI lineage: Eukaryota > Metazoa > Chordata > Mammalia > Rodentia > Cricetidae > Onychomys > Onychomys torridus. Next base: position 23,940,657 of record NC_050446.1, on the reverse strand, counting down.
ACAATGGTATCATTTTTGATGATATCTGACACTCAAAATATTTACTTGTAATTGTCCATTTGTTGATTCTGAGTTTCACATGGCTAGAAATTTTGTTTGTTTCTGTTTGTCACACATACTCCTGCATTTGGCACAGCATTTCAGTGAGACTTGACTGTTCCCATGTATAAAAATGTATTCTATATTAATCAACAAATGAATGCTTAACAAGTTTAGGAAGTAATTTACTCTGGAAATTAAAAATATTGAATATTTTATGGAGATTGGAGAAGAAAGGGATTTAGCTAAGTTTATTCCTTCGGAAATTCACTTGTGTATGCTGGAGAGGTGGCTCAGCATCTACTAGTGCTTGCTGTTCTTCCAGAGAGGTGAAAATTCAGCTCCCATCACCAAAGTCAGGAGCCCACATCACTGCCAATAACTTCAGTTCCAAGAGATCTGGTATCCCTTTCTGGCCTCTGAGAGTTCCTTGTGCATATGTGCATATACACCCAGAGACTCGCACACATACAGTTAAATAAAAATAAAAATTAAATTAAAATTATTCACTTTTTTGGATAAATTGTTCCTAAAATGAAACACAAAACAAAAACAACAACAAAAACTGAAAAAACAAACAAAAAACCACTCATAGTCTGGAAGCAAGAACATTGTTATAAGCACTGGTAGTATGCTTTCTTCTATTGTTTGACTGGTAAGCAAATTCATTGGATACTAATTTTCAGAAAGCATAGATATAGCAGCAAATGTAGTACTTCTTATACATGCCTGAAATGGTTGGTTTCACTCTTTGGAGAGATTATTGATTTTTCTCTGGTACTTCCAAATATATCTGAAGAAGATTGGGTATATGAATAGTTTCTTCATAGTTGGTAACTATTTTTGCAGAGTGAATCACAAAATGCTGTTCATAATTCTACTGTGTAACTGTAGCCAGAAAAATATCCTTAGCCAACTATCTCTGTAATCATAAAGGGCATTAGGAAGTAGAATGTAGAATGCAGAGTTGAAAAATGTAGTGGATAATAAAGGGTAGTTTGTTTTGAGACACCTATTCCATATTATGCAAATAGTTATAGACATGATATTTAGGGTTATGTTGGAAGAGGCATGGAGTGTCAAAAAGGAAAACAATGGAAGTTGTAATATTATTGTTGATTTTTAATTTTCAAAGTACAACTTTAACTCTCTTTGACAGAGACTGAAAGTGAACTGCAAGAGTGTTCAGGGACACAGACAAAATATTGGTGGTATTTTGGGGTAGTCAGTCATAGCCATAAAAGTGAAAGGTGATAGGTAACTATAATATTTAAATGGTGGGGAATGCTAGTAATCAACATATCAACAATGACCTCTGAACTGATTTGCATAGTGGGACTATTCACTGTGCATAGCATTGGGAAAAGAACAAACTGGATAAGGATAGTCTTGGTCTGTTTTTGACATGAGGAGGTGGACTTGCCTCAAAAACACAACCCCAAAATTCAGACAGTTATATAGAATTTGGAATAGAGTTTTTTATACACACATTTAAAAGACATTGTCTATGGGTAATGATAGACAACACCTTATCCTGAACACAAATCCCTAGGGGGAAAAATTGAGACTTGAGAGACTTCAAAGTATCACATAAGCATTCAAGAAGACCAGAAAGAAGGAAGTGGGGAACTGGTATCCTGCAGCAAAGGAAAGAAATTAAGTTAATTCTAACATAGTTTGGAAATAAAGTTCATATGTTTAAAATACACAGTGAGTAGTGAGCACTATGTGACAATATGGCATTGAGTGCTAGAGTAATGATCTTCATTTCTTTTATTAAATGTAAATCTGTGGTAATGTAGCCTTAGTAACAATAGAAGCGTTTCACCTACAATAATCAGGTTTTAACATAGGAAAGTTGATGTGAAGTTAATCAAAACAAACAATTCATTATCTTGGGTCAGTATAATCATATATATGTTATTTGAAATGATTTTTCAGTGTTTGTAAGACTGCATTGTTTGGTTAGTGGGAAGAATACTGTAGCTTAAGAAAACATTACACTATGTTGACCTTTTCTGTATTCTATTTTTGATTGGTTGAATTGGAATATCTTATCATGTCCATCCAAGTAAGGGCAAGACTGTAAACACTGAAAAGTTGACTAGCCACCCAATCAAATTATAGAGTGCTGTAAAGGTCAAAGCAATACAAAATGCTAGTACAATTTACATAACATATGTGCAGCATTACAAGTTTAATATTTTTCCTCAGACAAGGATTGAACAAGATCATAAAAAGTCAAAACATGATTGCATTCTCCTGACAGTAATACCACATGTGAAAAAAAAAAAAAAAAAACCTTCAAAGAAAATGTTACTGAGTTTTCAGAGTACCTAATGAAGTTTTAAGAAGAAAGCATATTAATTTCTTGTTAATTATTGGTTGGTAGATTAGAAACAAAAGGTGGCATGTAAAGAGTTGACAAAAAATTTTCAAGACCAATACAAATGACCTACAAATTAGGAGACCTAGAGTCTGCTTGTAGCTTTTCTACTAATTGTAAGGTAGGGAAAGCTTATTTGAAGTCTCCACAGTCATTTTCCTATTCTTTCATTGGAAATATATGTCCTCAATATTAAATATCAGCAATAATAGGTAAACATTAAAATAATAGGTGAGGATTAAGGATACAGAAGTGAATAAATATTCTACAATTAAAGTACAGGTGATATTGTGAAGAAAATTAAAATTAAAAGTTATTTTGATTACTTAATATAATGATGTAGGAACAAAACACATACCCAGGCTAAGGCCATCATATTTATGCCCCTGATAAAGTGAGAGATCTGTATTTATAAAAATATAGTCTTCATAAGATCTGTACACTTTCTATAATTTTTTGTTTTTAATATACATTTTTGTGATTTTATTTCTTAAAGTATAAATCATAACTCTTATCATCTTAAACTGTACTTTTTCCAATAGAAGTGAAATTATGATCATCTCTAAAATTTTCTGATTTTTGCTCTCAATAGTTGAATGTTATAAGTTTAGTTCTTTGTTGAAGAAACTGAACAGGAAAAATAGTTATAATCAGAATCTTTTTTAAATAAGAAATTCACATCCCTACATGTACAATGAGTATTTAACATATGTAATTTTTTTAAATTATATTTGTGTTTTAATTTTACATCTCAGCCACGGGATCCCCTGTCCTCCCCCCTCCTGCCCCCGCCCCTGCCTTTCCCCCAGCCCCTCCCCTCCATTGCCATCTCCTCCAGGGCAAAGACTCCCCTGGGGTTTCAGCTCAACCTGGTAGATTCAGAACAGGCAGGTCTAGTCCCCTCCTTTCAGGCTGAGCAAAGTGTCCCTGCATATGCCCCAGGTTCCAAACAGCCAGCTCATGTACTAAGGACAGGTCCCAGTCCCACTGATGACAAGGAATAACAGACCATGATAAATGAAGACCACATCAGAACAGGAAAAAGCAAAGTGCTAGAGAGATCCCCAGAAATCCACAATGATACATCATCTGTAGACTGCTGGCAATGGTCGAGAGAAAGCCCGAACTGACCTAGTCTGGTGATCGGATTGCCAAACACCCTCACTGTCTTGCTGGAACACTCATCCAATAACTGATGGAAGTGGATGCAGAGATCCTCTGCCAGGCCACAGGTGGAGCTACAGGAGTCCAATTGTGGAGAAAGAGGAGGGATTGTTAAGAGCGTGAATTGTTGAGATCAAGATTGGAAAGGCACAGGGACAAATAGCCAAACTAATGGAAACACATGAATTATGAACCAAAAGCTGTGGAGCCCCAACTGGATCAGGCCCTCTGGATAAGTGAAACATATGTAATTTTTATATATAATATAACAAATATTTTTAAGATAATTTTAACAAGCAAGTATCCTACTTGATATTGCATGATGCTTACAGAATTAACATTTCAGTAATGTTTAAGTCAACAGACACAGTAATAGGTTTCATTATGAAATTTTCATAATATGGTACATTATACTTTGTTCCAATTTGCACCACTCTCTCCACCCTCCTTTAACTTCCTTATCCTTGCTTGTTGATTCATTTTCTTCCTCCAAATAGTCCTGCCTCCTGCTTCCAACTCACTTGTATGAATCGCTCTTAATTTTCCCTCTCTTCCCCACCTTAATATCTTTTCTTCCCCTTTCATAGTCTCTTTCTAGAAATATGACCTACAGATACACTTGTGTACAACACACACACACACACACACACACACACACACACACACACACACACACTTGAAATTAAATCCAGATTCCATGAAGGAAAGCATGCAGTATGTGTTGTTTTTGAACAGCCTTATTTTAATTAATTTAATCATTTGTGATTCCATTCATTTTTCCTACAAATGCTACTTTATTTTATCTTTCTGCCTTAATCACATCCCCCTGTGCATGTACGCCATGTTTTCTGTATCTATCTGGTTATGGACAGCTAGGAGGCTCAGTCTTCTACTTGTGAATACTGTAGCTGTGAACGTGGATGTTTATTGTGCTGTTCTTTGTTTTTTTTTTTTTTTTGAAGCTTTGCATTTTGTTGCTTCATATTCAGTAGTATAATTTTGTAATTTATATTAAAATTTACTATGATGAGCTCCTAATACTTGCCCACCATTATAGATAAAAGTCGTTTTTAATTTGTAATTCCTCATTATTAACATTTTCTAGGATAAAAATGAGTTGTGACTTTTCCCCTATCGTACTGGCAATGACATGCAGATATATTTTCTTTTAAAGATTTAAAAGGCTAAGACTAAGAGTACCTAGAGGTACATTTTTAAAAATCACAATTCTTTCAGAGCAGCATGAGAAATGTCAAGGCCTAAAATGTGAAAAGGATAAGTTTCAGTATGGTAAGTTATGTTATTGATAAATTAATGTTCAGGACAATAATACATTTTCTTTAAACAATTCCTTTGAACACTCATAGTTTTTCAAACAAAGAGGAAATATCAAACAACAAATGTCAGAATACAGGTCTTAACACTAAAATATATAAAAGCAACATGTAAACATCAAAAGAAACAATTTTTCCAATCAATAGAAAATGAAATGGCTAATGAAGTCACTAGAGAGAGCTCTGAAAAGAAATACGAATCACCAATAATTCATTTTTTTAAAGTGTGCAACATTCTCATGGAGATGAAAATTAAAATACTTTGAGATTTCATCTTACCCACATCAGAATGTCTAGCATAAAGAAAAGAAATTGCAGCAAACGCTAGTTAAAATGTGTGGAAAGGGCCCCCTCATTCATCATTGGTCAGAATGCAGTGGTACAGCCACCATGCATATAATTGCATTGCTGTCTCAGAAAACTAAAACTAGAACTACCATGTGACCCATCTATGTGCTCTTGAGTATACAAATCGAAGACTCTAAGTTCTACCACAGAAGACACTTGCACATTCATGTTACTAAGAAATGAAAACAGCTTTGATACCCATTAATCAATGAATGGATAAAGAAATGTACATAAATATAATAATAATGTATTTTGTTGTAAATAATGATTAAATCATCATATTTTCAAGAAATCACCTGGGAATAGAAATCATTGTATTGTATTACATGAAATAAGCCAGAGTCATAAAGATAAATATGACATATTATCTTTCACCTAAATCTGGGTTTAGAGATAGAGAAGAGAGAGGGAGAAAGAGAGAGACAGAGACAAACAATGAGATAGAGAGACAGCAAATAGATCTTAAGAAAGTACTAAATAGGACAAAGAGAAAATGTAGTGGTAACATGAACTGGAAGAAGGAGGGACTACTAGAAGAGAGGAAGGGGACAGGCACGAAGAGTTCAGATGGAAGGGCAATGGCAGTAGGGTATGGCATGAATCAAAGCAAAGTATGTGCAAAATGCCATAATGAAACAATCGCCTACATTGCTAAATAAGAAATTAATAAATGAATGTAATAAATGAATGCCATAATACAGTTCTCAATCAAAATGATAAAGGAGGTATTTAAAATAGAAGGTATATTTCCTGTTGTTGAAAATCACCAGTGTTTCACAATGGATATATGTGCTTAATATATATGAAACAACCAGTTTGCAATATGATCCTCAGAATCTCTATTTTAATCTTTTCATGTTTAGATTCACTTATTTTATATTATGTGTATGGGTGATTTGCCTGAATGTAGGCATGGTGCACACAGCAGTCAAAGAGGTTATTGGATCCCTGGAATGGGGTTACAGATGGCTGTGAGACATCATGTGTGTGTTGGAAATTAGATCAGGTTCTTCTGCAAAAGCAGCAAGTGCTCCTAGCCACTGAACCGTTGCTCCAGTTCCCAGAAGTAGAGATCGTCCATGCAAAACCAAATATACTTCACTAGAAGATATCTTGGTAACTCAGTCTTCAACAATGCTTCTCAAAAGCTGAATGAAATTTAGAATTTCTAAAATTTATTGAAAACAAATGAAATTTACTTGTGCTGGGATGTGTACATGGAATTGTATTAAAAAGGATAGAAAATAATCTCTAAGAAAAACTTATTAAAGAATTATTTGGAAGTTTTTGGTGATGTGAACAAAAGAAGCTTCTTTGACTCACCAAATTAGTAGATGATTATAGATTTACCTCACTGACAGAATTTAGGCAAAGTGTAAGGGAGGCAGGGAGTAGGAAACATATTGTTTCCTTCCTTCTTTCCTTCCTTCCTTCCTTCCTTCCTTCCTTCCTTGCTTCCTTCCTTCCTTCCTTCCTTCCTTCCTTTCCCTGATGAGGCCAAACTTGGGGAAACTAAAGCCATAGCTATGCGAATCTAGGTAACAATTCCCTAGAGTCCAAATTGCTCTCCATCTTGGTAACAAATTATTTAAAAATCTGGTGTACAAAGGGGTAGATGTCATCAGCAGGGTAGAATATTTCTAAATTTCTTACATATCTTTTATTTTTCTTCCTTTACATGTAACCTACCTTTAGCTCCTAGGGTGAATTCCAATCCTTCACAGGTTCCAGGTTCAATGTGTGTCTTTCTCTCTTATCTATGTTCCTGTCTTCATTTTGAATATTATAATATTTATTACTATATATATATATATATATATATATATATATATATATATGTGTGTGTGTGTGTGTGTGTTCAGTCTCAGAGATCATTAAAACATAATTGTGTTATTCAGCAGAAGTAATGATGTCTGATGTTCTTATGGAAAAAAAAATGACCTGAAAATTCCAACTAATGACCATATAACACATCACATATTTATTTCTTATTATGACAGATTTCATATTAGTGAAGTCCACACAGGTATGTTAGGCACTGTCTGGGCTGGGAAGGGTCCACAGAAACTTACATCTGGAAAGGAAGTAAGTATCTATACAAGAAAACAACTACAGTTGGTGATTTAGCTCAGTGGTAGAGTGCTTGCCTAGCAAGCACAAGGCTCTGCGTTCGATCCTCAGCTAAAAAAAAAATAAGAAGAAAGCAAACAACTACTTTAAGGGAAATCACCTAACTATAGTGACAGTATCAACCAAGAAGAAAAGATGTATTTTGGACTAGTTTTCTCAAGTTATCTTAGAGTAGTACCCAAGATTTGGTTGCTTGAAACAGTGCCTATTACTCATATTTCTACTCTGTAGCTTGAGATTATAGAATACTTGACACTAATCTATTATCCAGCATCACTAGCAAGCATAGCAGGCTTTCCCAGAATCTGTTTCCTACATTTACAAGCTTCTGGAGCCTACTGCCTTCATCCCATCCTAGTACACTCCCTTAATTTTGAAGCAAGAAACTAGTTTTTATCTTATTCTCTCTGAACACAATTAAGAAAATTGTCAGCTGTCAAGACCTATATACCTAGAGTGAGACCAACTTGGTAATTCAAAATTATTCCTATTTCATGATGCATGACTTTCATGATTAAACCTGCTAAATCTCTTTATCCCCCAGGTAGTATATTTTCTTGATGTAGGAGGCACCACCTTACTCCTCAATGTTATTAGGCTTTCTCAAGTTACTGAGGACTTCATGCTGTCAAATCAAAGAAACAACTCCCAATTTTAGACAGCATCATTGGCTACTAATACCTACCCTTTGTTCTCTGATTTTTCCAGTGCATTTCTTTTGTCTATCTCTATTACTAATGTTGCTTTTTCTCCTTATCCACACATATGTTCATGCTGTTAATATACTCATAGGAATCCATATACAATATCACATATAATACAAATGTATTGTAGAAATGTTACAAGTTTTTAATTTCATAATTAAAATGCAATAATTATTCAGCTCAGTTTAAATGTTATTTTCAATCTATTGTGGTCTTCCTACAGTGCTATCATCTGTGAAATCCAGAAATATCCAGAAACTGGTCTTTATTGAAATTTATGTAATCTAAGCTAAATTCTGTATACAAATAACTTCACTTAGTATTATTGATAACCCATTAAAATGAGTGATTTTATTATCCTTGTTTCATAGCTGAGTAGGCTGAGGTCTAGAGGTGTAAGCCAGTTTTATTATCATCTCCTCTTCAATGCTATAATTCTAAACAGTATAGGCCCAAAGCACATTTCCTATGGAAAGTTTAGTTTGCTGAAGAATAGTTTGATGAGAAGTGTTTTGTTTATTTCCATGCCCAACATTTTAATTAAGTTATTTGTTTTGTAGATGATTAGTTTTTGAGATCCTTGTACATTCTGTATACTGACCTTTTGTTGGATAGGCAGCTGTTAAAGCCTGGAATGAGTCACTCTTTGAACTGCTGTCTCTTTCCGTTATTCTTTGTTACTCAACAGAAATAGACAAGGAAGATCCCTATTTCAAAAGATAGGATATACTTGAGTAAAGAAAATGGTCAGTATTAAGATGACAGTGACCTGGACACTTCATTGTTGTTGGCTGGAGTTCATGGTGCTATGCCCACTGCCAGAATAGAAAAATAGCCATCAGCATCATCAAGATATGAAACCTATGAACTACAATATTGATTGGCCTGTCAAGACATGTCTGTCATTGCAATAGTGGCACCAACCACATTCTGATTGGATTTAAGAGCTACTTCAGATGATAGAATCACTATATTACACTGTTGTTAGGACTTTGAACCTGTAGCTAGATAAGCCTTAATGGAGAAGTTACTGCTATTAATATGCTAAATTGTTGCAGTGTTAAACCATTTGTTAATGATTTATGGTTATAGCCATAGATTAGTGCATCTTTCAGTTCTCATCATAGAATTTTATATTTGTGGTTAATGTTTGTAGCTGGCAGTTTTCCTGTGTCCCGCCTTGCCCCTGGGTTGGGACAAATCTCTCACCAATAGTCCTGCAGCCTTTTATAAGATAATCACACAGAGGCTTAATGTTATTGATAACGGCTTGGCCATTAGTTCAGGCTTTTACTGACTAGCCCTTACACTTAAATTAACCTATAGTTCTTATCTATGTTTAGCCATGTGTCTTAATACTTTTTTTCAGTTCTGCCTTCACATTTTGCCTTTTCTGTGTCTGGCTGGTGACTCCTGACTTAGCTCTTCCTCTTCCCTGCATTCCTTTAGGCTGCTATACTATACTTCCTACCTGGCTACTGGCTAATCAATATTTTATTAAACCAGTGTACAAAAGCATTATCCCACATCAAATGTTAATCAACATAGAAACCCACCACTGGTTAAACTGTAGAGAATATGAGTCTTCAGAATTTTCAGCAGTAAATGAGGATCTATATCACACATACCTGCTCTTGAGTCTCAGGGATTATTGTGGAAAGGGGGGCAGAAGGCTTGTAAAAGCCAAAGGTAGTGCATGATGAGAGCAAAGCAGTATTTCACAGACACAATTGTATTTGACAGTTCATATGTATGCGATTGATATATTGTGCACCCCAATAAACTTAATTGAGGGGCCAGAGAACAGAAAAAGCTACTATATGAAACATAGGTTTAGGTAGTGGTAACACACGCCTTTAATCCTAGCCTTCCAGAGGCAGAGATCCATCTGGATCTCTGTGAGTTCAAAGCTACACTGGAAACAGCCCGGCATGGCGACCCACAACTTTAATCACAGGAAGGGATGGCAGGAAGCAAAAAAGGTATATAAGGCATGAGAACCAGGAACTAGGGCCTTTTTAAGCTTTTAGTTTTTAGTAGCAGTTCAGCTGAGATCCATTCAGATGAGGAAACAAGATCAGCTGAGGAATTGGCAATATGAGGTTGGATATGGCTTGTTCTATTCCTCTGATCTTTCAGCATTCACCCCAATACCTGGCTCCAGGTTTGTTTTTATTAATAAGACCTTTTAAGATTCATGCTACATATGTACTCAATGCATTTGGGACAGCATGTGCAAGATTTGGGCAAACTCAAGCCAAATAAAATCTGAAAAGGAGATTTTTGAGGATGGAAGGTGGGCATGAGAGTTGATAGCTTCTGGGAAATGGAGTTAGTTTCCTTTAAGAGTGTCCCTTCCCTGTTGGTAGGTCATTCATGTCCCAGTGGCTTACCACACATCCAAGAGTACACATAAATCACAAATGGGCTTAAAATCAAACACACAAACACACACACACACACACACACACACACACACACACAAGTTGGGTTGGAAGGAAAAGAGTGTAGAAGGAGTAGTTTGGGAAGGAGCAAGCACAATCAAATTGTAACATGAATTTTCCAAAGAATAATAATTAAAAATAAACCACTTGGGTTTATTAAGTTTTTCACTTCATATGGAAGGGAACAGAACAAATATAAAGCTTTGAAAAAGCCTTGCATAAATACCCTGTCTGTAAAAGTATAGTAAATCATGAGGTTAACATAGTCACTGCTTATGATTCATGTGCTCACTTGAGTCAATCACTCTGCAATGCAGAATGAGTATGAACTGAATGAAACATGTTCCAAATTTAATTCGCTCTGATGTATGGTTTGGATGGCAAAATTCCCGAGCTTGAGATGTTAGTCGTAAAAGAACTCAACTCCACCCAACATTTAGCATAGAGCGTGGCAGCAGGACAACAGAAACAGAGAGAGGAGTCATGGAGACTTTAGGTGACTTTGCAGAGAATAGGAACCTGCCCACTTAAGTTACTAGACAGAAGAGGAAACATCTGCCTGTCCCCATTCCCAACTCCTTCTTTCTCATGTGCAGTTCCTATTCTCACTCACTTTTCTGTTACTCCTTTCATCTCTACCCATTTTGTGTTTCTCTAAGCTTTCTTTTTTTGTACTGTATTTTCCCCTTTTAAAGAGAAGTTTCAGTTTCATCTAGACTTCAGAATTAATCTCACTTTTTTCTTAACCTATCCTCACAGTAACGTTTATCAAGCAGAAGCACATTTCCATAGAGAAAACTCCAGGATAATGAGGGGATCAGGTGGCCCTGAAAGCCATACTGATAGGACTCATGAGCCAACTGTATAATCTAACTTAAATTTAATGTTTAAAATGTGTGCTCCTTCCTCATTTGAAAATCAGCTCAAAATTCTGCCAAGAAGGGTTAATATTATTTTGTGGCATGATACAGATTTTCATGCTTCTTATATATCTTATAGAGAGAGCTATAGAACAAAAGCCAAGTAGAAAGTAATTTGAAGACCATATTGAACTGTTAAAATGCAAGTCTAAAGTTGTGGACTTTCAAATGAAGCATTTGAAGTTGTTGCTAGAGGCTCCACTTGCTAATTGACCTTTGGCAGTATAAATAAGGAAGGCATCCCTTAAAGCAGTAACTCCCTATCTTTACCATATGTTATTATTTTCATTTTTTAATCCTTCAAATCATCTTCATTAAAAACAACTTATTTAATCTTTCTCATCACATATTTAAAAGAAGCTTCTGAAAGCAAAGGAATTGTGACATGCCCTCCTATATCTCTCTGGCATGTAGCTATGCTGGAGACATACAGGTTATAGTCACCCTTCAACATCCCACTTGAAAGTGAGTGTGATCAATGTTTGACACCCTCCATGTTCATGGGGGGATAAAGTGTGTGGAAGAAACTTGTTGAGAAATAGTCAGGTGACAGCATCCTTTCCGCAGAAACAAAACCTAAAATGTCAATGATATATGTTCTAATACATCACTCATGGTTGATGAAGTTTAGTGTGTCAGATGTCTCCTCTGCTCTCCCCAGTGCCACAGGAATTTTCATAAAGAAAAGGAAGATGGACCATTTTCTATATTCCCTAGAGCAAACTTTGACTTTGTAATTTTATTTCTTCATTTCTATGTATGTGATAATAATTATTCTCATGTGCAGGATAATGTACTAAAGTAGGAGTTTACTATACAACCTTGTAACTTCAGAAAGTGTAATGCTGAGTTATTACCCTGAGAAGAATACTTTTATCCACAGGTATAAATTACATAGTGATATTTTAGTGAAGAATGGTCATTCATGTGTACGATGGTGGTACTACAGTAATGGATTTGAGAAATTCTTATCACCTAATGACACTATAGCCATCACAGCATAATAGAACAAAAATTGGTGGTGGGTATCATGATAATGCAGCTGAGAAATTCCCATAACCAAATGATGCTCTATCCATTACAGCATCATAGAACACACATTGATCACATGTCCACAATTATACGGCTACACCATAATGTATTCATAACAATAATATGTCCATATGTAATTTCCAGCATGATTACTCATCATTAGATATGCCTATATTTGACTACACTAAATTCCATTCTAGAAACCCATTTCCAGAAACCAAGCAAATTTTGGGGACCTCACAGGTCCTTTCATTTATTTCTTTTCATTGTATTCTATTTCTTGTTTTATTTATTTATGCTTTTAAGACAAGATATTACACAACTCATGCTTCCAACTCACTTAAACTTTTAAACTTATCCTTTCATTCCAGCCTTCTATGTACTAGGATTACAGATAAATGTCTACATCCCAGTATTGTTAGTTTCTTAAGCTCCAAATGCTTCTAATTACCATATGGTACATGCCTCACCACAAGAATATTATCGTTTCAGATTTTTTAGTTAACTCTTGCTACTTCTTCAATCTTTAATTATGCAAAATTTCTTTTTTTTAAAAAAAAGCTCTGTTTATCTTCTCACAGTAAGTGAAGTGTTGCATGATATTAATATAAAAAATTCCACTATAAATATAACTTCTTTACATGACTTAGCTGTGATAATTTGATTAGTGGTTATCTCTGCCCTTATTCTGAAGCTCCACATAGGCACAGATAGTGATGAAATATTTGTTTGATTAATATAAAAATTTAAAACCTTACTGGGTGGTGGTAGCACATGCCTTTAATCCCAGCACTCAGGTAGCAGAGACAGACAGATCTCTGTGAGTTTGAAGCCAGCATGGTCTACAAAGCAAGTTCCAGAACAGACTCCAAAGCTACACATAGAAACCCTGTCTCAAAAAAACCAAACCAATATATATCCCCTAGGCTATAGCTGATAACTGCCTATTTTTAATGTTACCATACAAATATAGATAATTTAACAGAAAGCACTTAAAAAAATAAACAAAAATTAAGGAAAATTATATCTTTCAATAATTCATTTCTGACATTCTACAAATCTTTTGGATGGCATAGATTGTGTTTTTAACTCTAATGTGGCTACTTGGTCTTAAACAAATAGAGCAATGGATATGATAAGTCTGTCATATTCAATTCATCTTTAAGTCTTTTCCATTATCCAATCTTTACCTCAGCTTCAAGCTAACAGGAAAACTTAAGAAATAGTAAAAATCGCCGGGCAGTGGTGGCGCATGCCTTTAATCCCAGCACTCGGGAGGCAGAGGCAGGCGGATCTTTTTGAGTTCGAGGCCAGCCTGGGCTACCAAGTGAGTTCCAGGAAAGGCACAAAGCTACACAGAGAAACCTTGTCTCAAAAAAAAAAAAAAAAAGCAATGAAATAGTAAAAATCAATAAGACACAAGTTAATTCTAATGTTCCCTTATTTAGTTCTAGGTTAATCAATCAATCCATTCAGTTACTCACTTAAAACTCAAACGTTATTCAGCACTTGAACATACGGAATAAATCTCACTTTATATATCAGATTCATCACAGTTTTTATTCCTGAGCAATTTTGATTTCATATACAAATTAACATAGCTACATAAATAACAACGTTGGGCTAATGGGATGGGAAACGTCAAGATAGATGCCTACACCAATCTTCAGAGAATTTTAGCAGTGTAGTTAGAAGGTAATGGGGTAGGAAGATGGCTAGACAGCATTCCTCTTGTACATTACAGAACCAGAGATATTTTGTTTGGTGAAAAAAAACTCTAATAGAGAAATGGCATGGGTTCAAGTTCCAGAAAGCATTGAACTCATATGTCAAAATCCTTGTAGTATATGGTAAAACTGCTTAGACTGTTGAAAACATTTCCTAAATATTGATAAGTAGAGTCATCTTATATGTTTCATGATATGAAATCAAATCATAACAAATTAGTATTTTTTAAGATACACTATTTTAAAACTCTGTCACCACATTTTTTCTCATTAATAAATAGTAAAGATATCAGTTCACAGGGTCTATAATCTTTGCTAGAAGTGAGACAATGAAAGGAAATCTTTGCTGTGAGCCTATGGGCTACTCAACTATAGCACAATGCCACAAGCAAATGAAGTAAGTCCAGTGTATTCCTGCAGGCAACATGATAGCTTTCAGGGCACATCTAGAGACTCCTAAGCTTCTATTATCAAAGATTGTGTACATTGGTAAATATGATTATTTAAACAACATTTCTATAAATGGCATGAAGGTACAATTATTCAAATGGAGTTCCTAGGCAAATAGTAAGGAGCACTGCTGCTTAGAAGTCTAAGGTGGGAAGATTGCTGAAACCCTGGAGATACAAGCCCACCTGGGCAATTGAGGAAGACACTGTCTCTTCGGAGTGGCAACAAGGATTTCATGATGAAATAAATTAAAATTTAAAAATTTACTATTCTTTTAATGAAATCTTTAATGAGATAATTAATGTTCATAGGGAACATTAAGGACTGAGTTTGTGAGTACCCACGGCTGTATACTGTTTTCTTTTCTAGTCTGAGCTCCCTGGGTTAGACACTATCTCAAAGGGGTTGATGGGAAGAAAAATAAAATACTTCAACTCAAAGTTTAATCAGCCCAATTGTGGGACTAACTTTAATACTGAAATAATAGCATGTGGCCATAAATGAAATTGATTGGCACTTTTATTTTTTGCTTGTTATCAAAGGACTTGAACATGGTGGTTGGGATGGTGGCTCATAGAACAGTCCACTTCCATATTGTAAGAATCATAAGGCACTGGAGCAAGAGTATATACTATACTTTATTGTATTCCTGGACATCAGAGAAATGAATACCATAAAATCCACTAGAATGGATAGTGTTTTTCAGTTCTCTTGGCTAATAGAGGAAATTTTTTTTCAATTGCCTGCTCTGTGCATTCTGGACATATCCCTAACCAGGGCAGCCCTCAATTGAGATATTCCACTAAAGGTCCAACTCAACTCCCTCTTGCTTTTATACGATTGTGTTTGGTCTGTCACAGACACTCAGAACAACTGCTGAGCATCCTTCTCATAAATGTTTCATATACTTGATGACAGTATTTATCCCTTAGTTTCCGCATATTTGGATTTTATTCAATATCCTTTTGGTGGATGTGGAGGAAAGAGAGACGGCACTTATGCTTCATACTGCACATTGCTGCCAGCACTATGTGAGATACAAATTGATAATGTCAGATCCTGCTTGCAATTTTCTAGTGATTTCCCACTGTCTTCAAACTAAGCCCAGCTACCATAACACAGGCCAAAAGATCTCTCATACCAGACACACCAAAAAAAAAAAAAAAAATGTAACAAGGCTTGCTGTTTTGAAATTTGGTTCTTTTGTGTTACATTATTTTCTCTGCCTAGAATGCACATTTATGTCTTCTTCAGGTTAATGACTATTCATGCTGTGCTAGTTTTAAACAACAGTTAAATTAAAGGTTCCCTGTGCCCACATGACATAATTATTCACTTCTGCAGTATTCCATGTTATTCTATCTTCTTTGGCTCATCTTACAACCTTGTAATGTAATTACAAATTCACCCCTGTTTCCCACACTGGATGTTAAATCACTGAAGACGGAGTACGCCTACATCCTAAAATCTAATAAATGATCATTGATAAGAGTAAGGGATGCTACCATGATACCAGGAAGAAAGGGATAGTCAGTCCCCAGCAGACACGGGAGTGCAGTCATAATGATGAGCTTACTCCACCGACTTCAGGTCTCACTTCCCTCTTCATCTTACTTGCTTACTGCTTTAAATGCCTTCATCATCTCCAGGTGATATTTACAGATATGCTAATAGGAAAAGAAAAATGAAGAAGGGGTTGGTACTCTGAGCAAATGTCTGTAAATGGCTTCTACTTTCATTTAGTGTCCGTGATTATATTATGTATCTATATTTTTGTCAAAGAGACTTTGGGATGATGAAAAGTTAGCAACGGATAAGGTCATGTAGGTCACTTTCTAGGTTTGCTTTTTGTTGTTGTTGTTGTTTTTTGGGTTTTTTTTTTTTTGTTTTTTTTTTTTTGGCTTTAGTTGCCTGAAGTATATTTACCGTATGCTAGGTACTCAATAACTATTAAATATGTACAGCCAGCTGACACAGTTTGCTCTTTTGTTTAGTAAATGAAAAAGTTAGTGTAGATACATTGTATGCATGCTGTTTAAGCTAAATATTTGCTTAGACAATGGAGTGGATACTCTAATGGATTTCTGTCTATTCCCTGATTTCATTTTCTTCTAAAAAATTCCCCATTATGACATTTATTACATTGAAATGTTATTCTAGCAAATATTTATTAAATTTATTCCATCTGCATGCTTAGAATCTATTAGAAAATTACTGTAGGATACCTCTGGATTATAGATTAATTCTAACTAGTACTCATGTAAACCAAGTCCTATGGAGGTAACCTAGACTCTCCATATTACTAAATTTAATGGTCAATTCTTTGTTATTATTTTGATTCAATTACAATAACTACCTTCCTTTTATAACACCATCTGCACTTGCCTTCCGGTACATAACACCCCACTGGGGTCACTCTGCTGCATTGCTTGTATTGTTTCATTCGCCTGTGCTCAACCTCTGCAAACACATTGAGTTCTTTGATACTCAGTAGGTCAAATTTTTGCACTTTGTTCATATTTTTCTCAATGATTTAATTTAATCCTACCTTTTTCAGTATTCTGTATTTACTGCCAATTTTACAATTTGAACTACAGAGAGTCTTCATTTAACACATCCAACACGAATTTGGTAAAATATATGAAATCTAACATGAATGAATAAGGATGAATAAAGGTATGAATTCATCTACCCCAAATTCATTCTTTCTGTGTGAATATTTCACCTACATAATGGATATTCATTAGTTTTTTCCCATTTTATCATGTGAAATTCCATGTATTCTTTCTTAATCTTAACTGTCTTTCTAATTTCTCATTCATTCTCTACTTAACCTATAAGCTGTTAATATTAATAGTAAGTCCAACAATTTCTCATTATTTTTAAGTCTGAAGCATGCACATTATTTACCATCATGTTAGTGAGATTTTTATAACTGATATCTCTCTTGCAATCATTGCTTATTTCAAGATAGTAGAGTGATACTGTTGAAAGTGAAACAGATGATGTAACTTGACATTTTAAAGCAATTTGGTGGTTTTAAAAAAATTTAATACTGCCCAGTAAATTTTTATACTGTCATAGTCCTGTCTTTGTTGGCTATAATGACCCTCAGACTGGGCTAGGAACAATGGTATGTTTCTTGTCGCACAATCTGTTTAGGAATATCATGGCCATTTTATTTCATTTTACTTATTGTTTCTTTGGCATTATTTTTCTCCTGGAAAGCTCCCTAGTTTTTCCCAAAATTTTTGCAGTCTTCTGCCCAGCAATATTTTTTCAGTGACACATAAAGGGACAAATGACTGTGCCTTACTCAACCTAAAACATCATACTCTTATTTTTCTTTGGTCTTTTCACCATGGAATTGATATAAAATGCAATCAAATGCCAATCAAATGCTCCTTATTCTTGTCATTTACTATATCTAGCAATTATAGTGCTGTCAGTAAACAAGTCCTTTTGGATCATTGAATTAACCATCAACTGGAATAAGTACATTGAGTAAAGTATATAACAGAAAATAAATGCATTTATAGTTAATGAGTATAAGTGGATAGGGGGTTGGAGAGATTGCTTAATGGTTATGAGCATTGGATGCTCTTCTGGAGGACCCATTTTTGACTTGCAACACTCATATGATGCTTCACAAACATCTGCAACCTCAGGTCCAAGGGATCTGATGCCCTCTTTTAGTCTCTGATGGCACAAGGCATGCATGTTGTGTAGTCATGCAAGCAAAACACCAATATACATAGAATAAATAAATAAATTTAAAAAAATGAATAAATAAAATATATAGATATCATTATGGCATTTTCTTAACAAAAACAACAGAATAATAATTGCTATAACTTATGAGTAAGCATTACAAATGCCCACATCACTGTATCAAAACAAGTCATTAAGAAGTATTTGACTGAAGTATTTAATAGAACTTTCAGTTGTTTTGCTTTGCTTTTGTCACTTGATTAGGAGTCCAGTTCCTACCAACTTACTAAATTATTTATTTATGAATGACCAAGTAAAGACAATCAAAGAAACATCTCCAAGCTAAACTGAGTCTTTTTACCTTTACAAGTGTCCATCACAGCTTGGTATTGCTTCAGTTTGTGCATACTCATGGATTATAATGTTCTTTCATTAAAATGAGAACATCCTTATTTCATCCTTTTAGATACTGAGAATATACTTGATCCTCTAGTGAAATAAAGTAAGTATATGCTCTCCCTCAAAATAGAGACAGTAATTATTTCTAGTAACAAATTAAACTATTTACTAGTTTGGCCCCATATTCCAATTTGAATATAGTCACCATATAAAGAGAAGAAGAAAGAAAAGAAAAGAAACTTCAAAAGGAAGTAACATGCAAACTACTGTTTCACAGGGTTTGGTAAAAAGATGTTTCTGTTTTTGTTGTTGCTTTGTTTACTTTTTAACTTAACTTGTGGAGAATGAAATCATACCTAACAAAATATGGTGAGCACCATTCCCATTTCTCATTCTTGTTTTTTTACTTAGAGTAATGCTGGTTAGTTACTAGCTATAAAAGGCTTTGTTTTAAAGCACTCTGGAATATTAAAGAGATTGTGTAGGAGAACCAGTCACAGGGATTCATATTTTCAAAGTCTCTCCTCCTCAGAAATTCCAGCTGCACCACTTTGTGAAAATACCAACTTCCCACTTTGTTCATTTTCACTGACTTACTTTCTTTGCTTTTCTTTATTTTCCAGTTCCTTTATTGTATCCTTTATGCCATTCACAATTCACCTTCGTGAAGCAACCACTCCTGGTACAGATGCAACAAGGAGAATGCAACCGCTACTGCATTGCAACAGATCCCTTGAAGAAGACAGGGAGCAGTACTCACCATGCAGTCTCTTTCCCACAAGGCTCAGAAACAAAATCAAAACAGAACAAAACATAAGAAAAGAAAATAAGGAAGGAAGGAAGAAAAAAAGAATGGGAATTAGTAGACTGGTAATGTGGAGTAAAAAAAAAAATATGCTCATTTTCAGCTTTGTTTTCACTTCTGTTTAACTAGTATTTGAATACAGGTAGACAAATAAGTAGACAGGTAACTTTATCAATGTACTCTAGAGGTAAAGTTCAATTTTTAATCATTCTTTTGCTTTAGTTATTTATAACGCCAGATTATATCCTAAATTAATCTATCTACCTACCCATACATTGTCCACCTAAACGTATAAAGGAATTATATTAATGGAAGGACTCCTACAGACTGATGGCGGATGTTGAGAAGTAGACTAGTTGATGTAATTAAAGTTAAAGAAATCTAGATTAATAGCAAAAGTTTTAGGCCAGTGGGAGTCTAAAGGTCATGACCAGCTTGCTTTTACGAAAGTTCCTAACATAACTTTTAAAAGATACAGATTTTCCCAGGCAGAAATCCCCCACCTCTTTACAAGTTCAGAAATCAATGTCATTCTTTCTTTGAAGTATTTACAGAATCAAACTATAGAAAGGCCAACAGCTTTTTATACCAAGGAATAGTGAAAAGTTGAGAAATGTTAATCATTGATATACTTCTATAATACTTATGTTTGAGGGATATCAAGAAGTAAAATAAATAAACTGAAGTCAAAAATTTTCCCTTGTAAGATGTCACTCATTTTCAAATTGACTGGTATTGTCTAGATCCTTAATGGGTAGTTCTTCCCATTTTGAAACATGTAAAAGCAGCTTTCTTTATAACACATAGCATGTAGAGAGGTTATTATAATTTGTATACTCTTTCTCACATTGTGTCTTCTTCATAGACAATGTACAGATTTAAAAGAATTTTTGTCTTATTGGTCTTTTCCTTATGTATTATGGTTTTTTTTTTTGTGTGTGTGTACTATGTATTTTGATTTGTTTGTTTCTTAATGGGAGAAAAAGAAAGAACATGTAAAAGAAGAGGATCTGGGAGAAGTTGGGGTATTGGAAAGCATGATCAAATTATAGTGTATGAAATTATTTTTCAGGAAAAAAATAGATTTTAAGTTGATCAAAAAAGAATGAACCCATCCAGGCATCCAAATTTCTGGGAAATCAGATCTTTTCATAAGTCACCCAAAGCCTGAAAGACTAATCCTTGGTTTTCCAAGCAAAGATTCTATATTCTACTTGATAATCTCTCACAACATAAAGAGTGTAATAAACTTCTTTTAGGCCATCAATATTACCAGGGCAAGGCCAGGAATTATTCTACCCACAATACTTATAAATATGTGTATTTGGTGATTAGATTACTTTCTCCTCTAGTAAAATACATAGCACCTTCAGAACTATGAAATCTAACTACTAGGGATGAAACTTCCATGTCAATATCAAATTCTGGAGGGTAACAAAGGAAACCAGCAATTTGTGTGTGTAGAAGTGGGGAGGAGGTTATGACATATCACTGGCCAAAAATTCCAAGAAAAGGATCCCATTTCAGTCACTGGGATTGACAGGATATGTTGATTGGTGCTATAGTGACACAATAATCATAGGATAACCAGCCACTTTCTGATAGGATTTAAATCCTAGTCCACAAAATAAAACATAAGCCTTTCACATTTTTGGGCCAAGAACACATTATAGACAGATAATGGGTCTTAAGAGAGAACCTATTGCCATTATTCTGCTAAGTGTACACAATAGTAAATGGATTCCTAATGATTTTTCACAACATTCATATATCAATGCATTTCTCTACCCACAACAGAGAAGCTTATATTTGCAGGATGTAATGAGTCACACACTGAGCTATGACTAGCCAAAGTACAAAAAATAAGAGGTTACAAAGTGCTCAACACTAAAGGACATATATATATACACTGTAGCCCCTTTTCCCATGGAGCAGGGATCACTACACAAGAGGGGACAGACAGAGTTCAAGGGCTAGATTTGGTAGGTGACTACAAGGAGATATTATCTTCTGAGCGCAGCTGGACAGCTACACATACGATCATACGATCTCAAAGCAGTTGGTATTGTAGTCAGAAGTTTTTTTGTATTCTGACTAGCTCATGGTCAGGACAAATCTCTCCCACTTGCATTCCCCAAGTAAGCATACAGAGGCTTATATCAATTATAACTGCTTTGGGCATTTGCTAAGACTTATTACTGACTAGCTCTTATACTTAAATTAACCCACAATTCTTATCTATGTTTAGCCATGTGGCTTGGTAACTTTCTTTGGTTCTGCCTTCACATCTTGCTTCTTCTATATCTGGTTGGTGACTCCTGACTCAGCTTTCCTCTTTCTAGCATCGCTTTAATCTGCTCACCCTTCCTAAACTTCCTGCCTGGCTATTGGCCAATCAGTGTTTCATTAAACAAGTGTACAAAAGCATTACCCCACAGCATTTCCTTTTTTCTCTCTAAACAAAAAAAAAGGAAGGTTTTAACTTTAATGTAGTAAAACTACAGTTGTCAAGCAACAATTACAGTTACAATATCTACTCTTTTTATATTTGACAAATTCAAAGAAAATAGTGTTTATTCTATATTTGTGAATTTAAAGTTTCATATCTAATTTATCTTTTATCATAACCAAGAAAAATTGTAACTATCTAGTCTTCAAGGACATCAAAGACCCCAGAAAGATAGACTATTATCTAAGTAAATAGGAAGAACATTGTAAGCAACTTCAAAAAAAAAAAAATCTAGAATGACAGAGACTGATGGTGACCTGGATGGTTACCCAAAATTCTTCTGCAACATTGAGACATCCATTCTTTAACCTATAGGTCTAGAGTCTCTCAGTCACCTCTCTCTGTGTCCTGTAGAATCAATCTCTGGCAGTTACTTCTGTGAAGCAGGAACCCAAAGGACTATCTCACCTTGCAAAAGTCAGTGGTCACCTTCCTATGGGTTCTGCATGTCCAGTTTATACAACATATTGCCAATCAGTGAACCCAAGGGCACTCTTTTGCCCAGTGGCTAACTTTTGCCACAAAGAAAGCAAACTCCATAATGAATTTCTTCAATTCCCATTTCTTCTCTGAAGTAGATTGGTGCTGCCAGGGGCAGATAGGTCTCAATGTCCAGAAAAGTCTAAGTTTTTAAAATATTTTAAATGTCATATTCTTTAGGTCTTTGAAGTGTTGGAAGATCATCTATCTAAATGAAATATATTTATGTATACCTAGAAAACTTAACTAATATGTCTATAAGTTTGATTATCATGGATGACTAAGTAATCTGTATTTCTTAATTATCCTTTTTAATTTAATTTAAATGAGCTGCACAAATTTAAATACCTTAAACAAGAGTAGAAATATACAAATAGTATAACAAAATTAACCTTAAATTTGTATTGATGAACTAAAATCTATACCAATGTAAAACATTTTAAACAAATTGCTCTTTAAAAGTAGGTTCAACACAACCCACACTTTTATCTTATCATATCTATATCCTGTATTTCTATATCATATTCTCCTTTCTTCTTTTAGAAAGATATTGACTATGACCAATAACAATTTGTAACCAAGATCCTAAACAAAGAGAAACATCCATAATCCATTTTTTGGGGGAATGTGATCATAGTTTTCTAGGCTACTTCCTCCTGATTAAGGCTGCTGGTAATCTTATGGGGACACAAATAAAATTTTAGAATTATAGTCAAGTCCTGACTGCAGTAGTCTGTGTGGCTGTATTCTCTGAGCCAGCTGCCTTGAAGTTGATTTTGGATGTTGGATGATCTAGGCCATGATATCATTGAAGACATTTCAAGGGGTCTTGGCTAGTCAAGCCATATTAACCTGGAAGCAATCCACATGTTCTCACAATTTGTGGAAACAAAAGCAGAACCTCTTTTCCAAAGCATCATATCCTTAGACATATATTTTGAAATCAAGATATCTTTAAAATATACATATTGATTTAACTTATCAGCTTTTACAAATCAAATGATTCTCTGTAGTTAAAAATCCCAAAGACAGTATAATCCAGACTCTCTGTGTAATTTCCATCATTACATGGCTTTATTTTTATATTACTCTTACTTTCTCTTTAAAGACTTTATTTTTTAAAACTTTGTATTTCTTTTTTTTATTATATTTGTGTTTTGATTTTACACATCAGCCATGGGTTCCCCTGTCCTCCCCCCTCCCGCCCCCACTTCCACCTTCCCCCCATTCCCTCCCCTCCTTTCCCATCTCCTCTAGGGCCAAGACACCCCTGTGGATTGATTTAAACCTGGTAGATTCAGTACAGGCAGGTCCTGTCACCTCCTTCCAGATTGAGCATGTGTCCCTGTGTAAGGCCAAGGTTCCAAACAGCCAGCTCATGCACTAAGGACAGGTCCTGGTCCCACAGCCTGGGTGCCTCCCAAACATTTCAAGCTATTCAATTGTCTTACTTATCCAGTATTTCTTTATTTTACTGTCTATCCTCCTTTTTCTTTCTTTCAAGACTACATACATTTGTACACACATTGTAAACTTTTTAAAGTCTTATTTCATCTGAATATGTGTTATTGTGAATCTATAATTCTTCTCTGACCAGGAGAGATTTTAAACTGCTAAACTGCATAGCTAGTCCAAAAAGCCGCAAGCTTGGCTGCTGACTCCACCCATCTAAGCTTCCCAACTTCGCAGAACTATGTTTTCTGTCAGCTCTGTGGGAACAATGTTCATTTTCTGACTCTAGGAAGCAGTGGGTCTATGCTTTCTTCGAAGCAGCATGTAGCCCAGAAATTTCTTTTCTTTCTTTCTTTTTTTTTCTATCTTTCTCTTGTTTTTATAACTAGCAAAAGATAAATCCGCCATGCACTACCCTGCATGGCGTGGCGACACCACTGTGTACTGCAGTGGGAATCCACTGCCATGTTGCACTCAAACCTGAATGCTGCGCAGGTTTCAGGTGGAAACTCAAGCCAATCCATTGAGCATCATTTGTAGCTGAACATTTTCCTGTGCTTACCCAGCACTAAGGTCCCACAGAAAAACTTCTGTGATATAGCATGTAAAAATCCTATGCAAAATCAAGGCAGAACAAATCCTAGATTGGAGAAGAGAGGCAGGTACAGAACCTTATCCATAGTGTGGAGTTAGGTCAATTGTTAGGTACTTGGATAGGGAGAAACAATTTTGTCTAATCATATAGCCCCTAGTAAGTCAACCACTCTTCAATAGAAGGACATACATCTAAGACTATTTGGGTAATACAAATTGGTTTTGAAAGATCAAAACAAAACAAAAACAAAGTTAGGGGAATAGTAAAATGGAAGTATATCTGGGAAGCGTGTGTGTGTGTGTGTGTGTGTGTGTGTGTGTGTGTGTGTGTGTGTGTGTATACATATATATTGGGGGTGAATATAATCAAACCACATTGTATTAAACTCCCAAAGAACTGAAAACAATAGATTTAAAGAAAAAAGTATAGCAGTATCAGTTGGCATCAGTATATAGCAGGCTAAAGCAGAATGATACAAAATGATTTCTTCTCCAGTAGTATCTTCACAGCAAGGCTAGAAAAGGTTAAAATTGATAGATGAAAGTCTTATTCTTGACTTGATTTGAACTGGTGTGAATCTCAGGGAATCAGGAAGACAGCTCATATTCCCAAATGGCTCTTTAGTCAAAGACTTCTCTTTGACAACGTTTTCAAGTTTAAAGTCACTTAAGGCAACCAACTAGAAGTCTATTGACCTAAAAGCATTCAGTACCAAACTGTTTCCTTGTTATAGTAAAATATTTTAAAGATTGGATGAGAAATCAGAGGCATGAATTCCGAATTGGTGTGACATGAATTCTTTATGATTTTCATTTGAAACTTCTATTCTGGATGCTTTGAACTCTCGTTGTGGTTTAGCAGTGTTGCTCCAATAAGGTTGAATAACATGTCACAAAATGAGGGAAAATATTATGTTCTATTAACCATTTAAGTTCCAATTACATTTCAGGACTGTGAATGACTTAAGAAAGTCATTTGAATCTATCTCAGTAGTTTTACTGAATATGTCTTCTTATAATAGTTTCCATGGTAGAGCTAAAGCAAAGACAGCCACTGTTTAAAAAAAAAAAGCATAATTTGGAAAATATGGTCATAACTTTGGTCATAGAGAGGATAGAGATTGTGAGGATACCAGAAAGGACATGATATAATGGCAATTAAAGGCTCATATTTTTACTGTAAAATTTCAAAATGCATTCTCATGTACTATATGCTTTCTTTTTGTTTTATATATAGTGCTTAGTAGTATAGTTATTTGGCCACTAAGTTACATTTCAACTACAAAATATTTACCATATTATTGGGCTCTAGTAACACCTGTATGAATAAATTAATTGATGGCTTAAATACATGAATTTATGTGATAAGATGCCCAATTTTTTGAAAAACACAAACAATTCTTATTTTAAACTTTTAGTTATATAAAATGTGTTTGATGGATTAACAAAATTGGGCAACACAATTGACATTCTTGTAACAAAATACAATCTGTTTTATAATTTGTTTTTTATAATCTGTTTTATAATCACACAAGTTTTGTGATTAAATTATGAAATGAATGACAGCCCCATCTATCTTCAACCTTTTTGATTACATGTGTTTAAGTTAAAACAGACAAGAAAGTGAAATATAAATCCTATTGGAAAGTACATAGTATGAAATAAAAAAACATAAATGCCAAACAATTTTTTTTTTCAGATTCCAGAATCTACATGTCATCCTCAAATGCTCCTGAGTTAGCTCCCCTTAGGTATTTTTCTCTCTGTACCTTTGAAAATCTGACCTGCTACTCATATAAATTTGTTTGAGAAAAATAAAATGTATTTTTAAAGCTATCTTCCTAATTTCGCAAGAAAAAAAGGAAGTAGCAGAAGGGCATTTTTCTTGGGTGACTAGACATTTGGGGAACAAACAGACTGTTCTAACAGACGAGCTAAAGGTCTGTCAACCATAGAAGTGGGAGGTCCTCCCTCTTCTGCCTGCTGAAGGGAGAATATTGAAAGGAAGCCAGAGTGCAAACTGAAAAGAAAGAAAATACAATGACAAACTGCACAAGAAAGTAAGATCTGCAAGGGGCTGTTGGAATCGTTGAAATTACATGGAAATGTTTGCATAGTCTTTTTAATCATGATTTTCTTGAGATAATATGTGCTGAAGTTCCATCTGCTTTATCTCCTACAATATCTGGCCATGAACTTGGACCAAAGTTCCTGATGATGTACGAAGCCCTTCCAATAGCTCTGGTCACTCCTTGTGCTCTATTGGCTACAATCAAATCCACTCGTTGCTCCAGGTACCCTCCTGCCTCTTTCAGGTTCTAGCTTAATCTCCTCAGTGCAGTAGCTGTTTGTTTCAGAACAAGTCATTGAAAATCTTTTAGTTTGTTTGTTCCTATATAAAAATAATCCACTAGAAGAGCATTCAGTTATTTTGAAAAAACTGTATATGATGCTAAAAAAATCAAACTATCCCAAGATATCCCTGTCTATACAAAGTTGAAATACTTGCAAGGCTGGAGGGAGCCCAGCAGGTAAAGGTGCTTACTGCCTGGATTGACAGCTTGAATTCCATCTCAGGACCCACATGATGGAAGAGGAGAACTGTCTCTTTCCTGATGCCCATCTGTCCACTACATATTTTTGCTCCTTATTAATAACAAGTACTGCCTTAATAAGGCAGTTGTTTTTAAGCTTGGCTAAAGTTAGCACCAGTCTTACGAAAAATGAAAGCTAGTCGGTGGCGGGTGTGAGCAGATGACTTGAGTTACTTAGAAGTTATACTAACTTTATCACAAAGCTCTATACAAATGAAGGAGTTAGCAACAAAATAAAAGAAGTGCATTGATTTCATATATAGAATATATGAACAGCAGGAGGGCATGGCAGTGGGTTACTTAGACTTGTGCAATCATTCACGAGAGAAGTATGGTTGCTGCAGAGAAAACTCTCAGGAGAGAAGTGACTAAATCCTTCAGAAAATTTGAAACATTTCCCCAGACCCAGATTCTGTAGTTGCCTGCCTTTTCTTTTCTTTCTTTCTTTCTTTCTTTCTTTCTCTTTTCTTTCTTTCTTTTGTTCTTTCGTTCTTTTTTTTTTTTTTTTTTTTTTTTTTTTTTTAAGAAATGACTTTTCTCTACTAACTGGGTGGTCCTGAAGGCAATTTCATTGTTGAGCCCAGCCCAGCCAGATATGGAATAAACTGAGGTCATCACATTCTCTTTCTTCTAAACCATAGGGCTCCTCCTCTACTGGGATCTTCCTTAGTTTTAAGCTTTTGTGATATCATAGGTATTAAAACAAATAAGAAGTCTTTAAAAAAACAAGTGACTTTTTTCATATGGAGTTTTGTCTCAGGGACTGTCCTTGCTATCATTTCAGTACTATGCTCAGTCTTGAGCTACTTAAGAGGGTGGACAAGTCAGTGGCATGCTGTATGATATTTTGTTTGTGTTCTGACAAATAAAGCTTGCCTGAAGATCAGAGTTAGCCACTAGTTAACCATAGAGGCCATGTAGTGGTGGCATACCCCTTTAATCCCAGCACTTTGGAGGAGGAAGCAGAGATTTGGAGTTCAAGGCCACCCTGGACTATATATACCATTAGCATATTTTCTGAGCTCCATTCAAACGCTTATTTCAGGTACTAGGGAGCAAGGCTTTGGAAGTTTGAATGCAGAAATAGAGAAGGAGATGATACGTTCCACATAAAGTGTATGACACTCATGGCCATCATATCTCATGTTCTCTCCAATTACACAGGATGCATCAATAGAATTTTCATCTTGGAGAGAAAAAAGAATATTTTGAATTGACAATGTTGGGTTTCTGTGTTACCCATAGATATCTTGTTTAATCCTTCCGATAGGTCAACTTTAGATGAATAATTCATTTTGAAAAGTTCCACTGCTGATTTTAATTCTTTAAATAGAGGGTTAAGTACTTGAAATATAATCAATGTTTTTAGTTATGATTATGACTGGGTCTTAGGAGTAAGAGAACTCTCTTATCACACAATCACACATTTGGTAGGTACTTAGTTGACAAGGTTCATTTTCTTGAACTATATATGTGGTAAGACTTGAGAGTAAAGTTGTTCCTCATGCTCTAAAAAAGGGAGAGGGCACTATTGAGAAATAAAAAGAACTCTGAAGGATTAAAAAAAAAATTCCATCACAGTCCTAGTACTAACTTTGAAATCACTGGCAAGATTTCCTAATGGATGGTAATGTATTACAAAGGTCATTTCCAAAGTTTAAATAATCAAAAGTATAAAAATAAAGTAGGAATAAAGTGGGAAATGAGAAATATAATTGAGTTTACTATAGTTAGCACAGATCAATATTGTCCATGAATTTATATTTCAATTCATTGTCTGTGTGTCCATGTATTTTTAGATTATGATGCAAAGTGTATTTATTTCATAGCATTGCTCAAAAAATGTACGCTATACCACTTCAGAGTGATGGTACGTGTTTGTTTTTTAAGTGTCCATGATTTATCTTGTCAACTGATTGCCAAATATTAGTGCAGCACTGACACCTAGCATATAACCATATTTGGCAAATGAAGACCTTCGAGAACATGTGCCATGTGTGAATCCAGCTTAGGCAGGTTTTCAACTTGTCCATAATGTACTCATTGGTTTGGAACTCTGTAGAGGTACCTGTCACTTGGTATGGATGGATTTGTCTGACTTCTTGTCAAATAGATGTTTATTGACTAAAATCTATTTTGTTGTTTTGTCCCAGAAATCTACATTGGCACCAGTCTCTGTGGATATTTGGCTAGTCAGTGGTACCCAGAGATGCCAGCTAGAGTTTTTACTGTTTTTATGGTGCCAGCTGCTTTCTTGGCTTTGGTTTCTTTTGTTCAGATTGTAAATGAGGGCAAGACACCCAAATCCACCCCAGTGTGCTCAGTGGGAAATGACAGGAACCCAATAGCTTGAGGCTAAGCAGCAGGAGCTTTCATGAATGAGGGGTCAGATACAGTAGTGACTGCAATTGTGGAGCTGTGCTAATGGTTGCTATGCCTAAAAGTACTCTCTCTCTCCTCCCCCCTCTCTTTCTGTGTGTGTATGTATGTGTGTGTGTGTGTTATGTGGTGTGTGTGTGTGTGTGTGTATTCATGAGTGCACTGTTTGTAAGATACACTGGGAGGAAAAATAATTGTGTTTGGGAGAAATTTTCTTTTTATTGGCTTCTCACTACTTTTAACTAAATTAAAGACTAATTTTTCTTAAATGTACAAGAAAGCCCACTAAGCACAGAAGGAAAGGCATCCTCCAAAGGTTGTGAAGATATGGTGGATGTTTTAGATATGTTTATCCATATTATTTGATGGATAACTAAACTTGTGGTGACAGAGGAATGTTTCTGACTAGGAAAAGAAAGTTCTTTCTTGTGTGGGGAAATGGGGGAGAGGCAGGGCAAGACTTCTTGGTCTGCAATAAGGAATAAGGAGGAGCTACCTGGAGAGGTCATAGTCACTTTCACCTACTGGGATGCACTGGAAAGGGACTGGCATAGAAGATATAGAAGCAAGTTTAAGACAAAACCTTTCATTTCTGTGTAGTTCAATTGTGCTACCTCTGAGATACAGAGGTTACACAGCGCCAGTAAATTAAAAAATTAAGTTTCTTATTTTGGATTAATGGAATTGTGATACAATTGACTAAATTCTAATCATTGGCATGAAAAATTTTTAATTTTACTCTTTTAATAGTTGCAAATTTCTTTTGTATGTATATAAATGAATCTATATACCTCTAGACCAATTCTTCTGCTATGGTAAATTGTAAAAATTGGTAAAGAATGCTTAATGTCTATGATATCTACTACCAGTATAGAAGAATAAGAAGAGGGAGTTATGGAGTCCTATCCTAATGTCTAAGAACTGTTTGCTTTGTTGAAGTGTACTCAAACTCCTGGTGCCAAAACTGTAGTTGGAAGTTTCTCCGGTCCTTCCCAGGCCCTGTGGTCAGGATGAGTCTTTCCTGTGTGGTCCTGAAGAGGCTCAGACCCAAATAAACACACAAATGCTTAATATTAATTATAACTGCTTGGTCATTTGCTCAGGCTGGTTACTGACTATCTCTTACACTTAAATTAACCCATAGTTCTTATCTATGTTTAGCCATGTGTCTTGGCACCCTTTTTCAGTTCTGCCTTCACATTTTACTTCCTCTGTGTCTGACTGGTGACTCCTGACTCTGCTCCCCCTCTTCCCAGCATTCCTTTAGTCTGCTAGCCCAACCTGTACTTCCTGCATGGCTACTGGCCAGTCAGCTTGTTATTAAACCAGTGTAAAAGGACATTATCCCACAGCACAAAACTGACATTTCCACATTGATTTCTTGTCTAAGACCCCATTTTGAGTCTTCTTTATTCTGGTCATCTAGCTATCTTTGCATGAAATGGGCTGAGAGCTGGTGTGGTACAGCAGGAGCTCCCTAAATTCATAGCGGTAAGTAGGGAGACCATTGTCAGTGTGCAAGTAGCATCTTTCTCCCACTTTACTACCGTCTTCCTCTATAACTCCATCTTCTGACACTTTGACTTCTAATTGTTCAGAAGATCTCCAAAACCCAGTTTGTCTTCTGATTCCATGACAGATTGAAAAATGAAATAATGGTTGCCAAGAGGAACATGCAACCACATGGAGGACTGTTTGTAGGGTGCCGGGACAACAAGAGGGAACAACAATGGCAGAGGATGATAGTAGGGGACGTCATAAAGTATAATGATATACATCTATGAAAACACCACAATCCCATTACTCTGTATGCTAGCAAAATTCATTTTAAAAACTCATCATATACTAATAATCTTATCAATACATGTGTTTTTGTGTGTATCTAAATAATGAGATTCTTCTGAGGAAATGAACTCCACCAAAAACCAAAAGAGAAAGCATAGACACACCCTGGGTTGCACCCATCCCTGAAATCAAGTGAGAGCTTCATACTTTTAAAAAGGAATTCCATAATAATTGGTTTTCTGCTGTCTTGCATGAAATCATGAGATGTGGAATGTGTGCCAAATAGTTCTGAGCCTCTTAGCTTGATCAACCTCTTGTGAGTAATGAAAAGGGATTCAGACAGATTCCTTCACTATTGAGATCACAAATTTACAGAAAACTATGAAACCAGCCTAATACCTTAAAGGCAGGATGTCTATGAAATTTGGTGAAATGACAGCATGCACCCTTCTTTCTTAAATATTTAAGAAAATGTCATACTTGTATACCCACAGAAACTTATGTGGGATCCTGAATGATGGAATATTTAGACAGTAATTAAGACAGGGAGATATGTAACTTTCTTTTTCCAACCAAATGTCCTATTTAACTCACATATGAATCAAGTGAAAACATTCAGAAAAATATCTTAAATAGATGTTTAGGAAAGTAGTCTTACTTGAAAGTTTCAGAAAAGAGAATAGAAATCCAGCAGTCATATTACTTAACCTAGATCTAGACTTTTTATTTTAAGGACAACTCAGGCATGACTATCATTCTAATTTATTTAAAGGTTACATACCATTCAAGTGTATATAAACACATGCTCTATGATTCTACAGTCATAGAAGTGGGCCTATTGTTTCACTGTGACCCCCACCCCTTACTATCTTGAACAGTCCCCAATAAACAGACACAGGACTCATGTCACCATAAAATCCAAACATTTCTATCTGTATCTTCTAGAGTTTTGGTGATAGGCCAATTAACCTGTGCAGTCCCAGCATATTATCAGCAGGAGGGCAATTGTCTGAACCAAAGGTATGTTTTGACAAGCAGGCCAGTATGGTTGAGCTTTTAGATGTCCCCAGGGGGCATCTCAGCCTCCTGTAAGACAAGAAATCTGCACAACCTTTCTGGGTCACTCAAATAAGGCAAACAATATTGAGGGTCTCAGGTCTTTGGAATGCTTAACTTTCCTGCTCATTTATTTGAAAACATGTTCTTTCAGCTAGAGCTAGGGATCTCTGATACAACCTTGTCCTGGGTCACTTAGTGACAGAAAATGCATGGCAATATGGGAAGAGACCATTGCCCTACAAGCATTCAACCAAACACTGAATTTTCCAGGAAACTTGAAAACTCCAATAAGCCCCTAAATCAAACTGAGCAAGTTAGCTATAAAGATGCTGAGGAAAATACCTGTGAGACTCATGTGCATTTTGCCTTTTGTAAATGTGAAATTAATATTAATGGAGACAAGGGAAATCAGCTCAGGAAGTAATGCCACCGAGTTTGTCTAAGAAGAAACAGAACCACCAGGGTTACATAAATATACATACTTCCCAGTGATACAGCATTTGTAAGAGGGAATTTCCTCCAGCAAAGGGACATAAGTAATGTGATATAAGGTGACGACTAGACAAGCAATTCTGAATGTGTAAAAATGCTTCTCTGGAAAATGTGTTTAAAACATTCACAATTTTATGGAGGTAGGGTGGAGTGCCTAATCATTTTTCTAATCATAAACTATTCAGGTCAGGTGTCTGATTTGCCTTTGCTTCATGATAAAAGGAACTAAAATATATCCTCTCACTCTCCCAGATTTCTGGTAGAATTCAGTGAAATAAAAATGTATGCCTAGATTGCAAGAATAAGAGATGTCTCTAACATAATATAATAAATTGGTATTTTCCTATAGAGTTACATTTAAAGATGGTTTCTTCATCATTAAATATAAACATTTTCTAGTTTTCTTCATCTAAAAATCTATCACTCTAGTGCATACAAAAAAACTAGAACATGTTTTCTATCCCACAATCCTATTTGAGTTGAGACTGAGTACATAATTAAACCTGGCTTGAAGTCAACTATACAAGAGTTGAATGGGTACCAAGTCCAACTGAGAAGGATTTTACCATATGAATGTTCTTTTCCTAAGACTAAAACACAGGCTAGATTTCCAAGTTTCAGAATGTTGCTTGATGAAAGAAATATATTGCCCATATGAAAAAAGTAAATAAAATGGCAGTGTAATCTATAATCAAAGGCAACAATAGCCACAGAACATGCAGAACAAAGGTTTTTGAGCTAGGCAGCACAAAGGAAAAAGTTTAATACATAATCCATTCCTAGTAAATGGTCTTTTATGACTAAAAATGAAAGATTATGGGAGCTTAGAAGATTTTTAAATCTGATTTTTTGTTGTTGTTGCTCTTGTTGTTGTTGTTGTGTTTAACCATTCCTAAGACTAGCACAAATAATTAACTCTTTTTATAGAGGGAGAATATTAAGACACAAATATTTTCTAAGATATTTTAGCTTAACTCTAATTTCACAATATAAAATGCACTTTTAAAATACTTTCTTTTAAATTTATCTTAAGTCCATTACAAAATCACCCCCGGGGGCATTTTTGCAAGAAAAGGCAAAGATTGGTCACAACTTGGAATTTCTTGTTCAGAAAACATTTGATAAGTATCCGCCAGTACTTGTTAAAACAAACAATAAAGATATCTGCCCATCCCAGGTAATGGGATGTTAAGAAACAACATAAGGGATAGAAAATAGGGCTGTCATATTTATCTTTTAATTACAGGTATTGGAGACAAATGGAATTCATCAGAACGCAGATGTCTTTGATTTCATGGAAGGATAAAATCCTTTCTTATTATTTAACGCAGTACATTAGAAAAGAGGGGACAAGAGGCCAGAAATCAGAAGGATGTTGAATAATGGAAAGTGGAAAAGAGACCAGAGAAAAGAGAAAGGGAGGAGAGGAATGAGGAAGAGAAATGACACATGTGTGTTGCATCTAGCAGTGATGTGGGTGGTCCACAGAAAGTGTGTGGTATTAAGGGCAAAGAAAAATTGGTCAGATTGTGTGTTTAGGGATACTGAAAAAGTACAGATAAGTTATTGAATTTTTTATCACAAAAACAAAATACATGTCATTTCACCCAATAAACTAGGGAAATAATTAATTTCACCAAAAAGAAAATAACACTTCAGTATTATAAGCAGTTTAGTTCTACAATTAACTGCATTACACATTTATGTATGATACCTCAACAATAACAATGCATTTATGTTTGGTGTGTAACACTTATTCACATATTCTACCCTGACAAATAAAACCTAAAATTCTTAAGGAAAGGTAGTCCTTTGTTATTTTTACTTAATAATTTTCTAAAATTAGTGACTTGAAATTCTCAGAAACTAAATAAGCATGTCATCTCAGAATTTCAAATATTTTTTGAAAGAATATCTTTTGCTACCTGGTTAGGCATGAGTTTCTGTTTTTGTCTATGCCTTTTATTAGCCATGATTATAAGACCATCTATTCAGAGAAGCAGTTGACTTCTTGAAATATATTAGTGAGTCAGATTTTGGAACAAACCATGAGAATCCTATAGCATGGAACATCTTATACATGTAATAAATCTCCTATCTCGCTAATTTTTACATTGATTTATCATGGTTTTGTTCTTTGTTATGACTCTCAATCTCCTTTACATTCTGTAGTGTACAGATGTAACAGCATAGATTAGAAGGTGGGAGGAAGGGGAGTGCATCCTTGTTCTTTTGAAAATGAACTTATATCTTTAATAACTGAGAGGAAATTTTCTGTTTAGAAGCATAATTACCCAAAAGAGAATTAATAGGAAGTATGAGAACAACTAGAAAATTTGAAAATAGATATTATGGCATAAAACTATTTTAATTTTAAATATGATCAAAATATGATTAAAAGAGAGAGGACTTATAAAAAATGTTTAATTTTGGAGAATTTAGTTTTGCTTATTCTAATATAAGTAAAAATTCCAAGTGTGTGTCCAGAGATGAATTTTCAGTGTCTTGGACAGGATTCCATGAGGCCTGCTGAGCTTGGCATAACTGCCATCAAAACAATAATCCATGCTATAAAATATGTCTTTAATTAGTACTGTAAGAAATAAGCAGAGAAGGTGGTGAAATAAAAGGAACATAGCCTCTAGTCAGAAGAAACAAATATCAAATATTGGTGAGTTATTAATGACTTTATGGTCTTGGGAAATTTAATTTTGGAGTTTCAATGTTTTTGAGTATGAAGAAAACTCCATGCTATATAGGATCATATTTAAAAACCTGTTCTTTCCATACAGTTTGGACTCATTCATTAACGGTTTTTTTGGGGGGGGATGTTTGTTTGTTTGTTTGTTTTGCATTCCCATAATGACTGTTCTGAATCCCTAAGAACATGAACTTGGCATTTGTTTCTTCTACAAGATTGTGGTATGATATAGGGCTGATTGGGACCTGAGCCAGGCTCAGGAGTTCTGGCCCAGGTATTGGAAAGCTAATGTTCTGTGCTCTCACTGGGTCACCACAGATACTCTTTAAATGATTCTAAGTCATTTCATTAGGGGATAAGATGAAAGGGACATAAGACAGCTAAGAAAGAAGAAACTTGCCCAATGGTTTTCACAACACAATAACAGAAAGCCATAAAGTAGGCATCAGAATGTAGATTGATAAGTGTCTTAAAATCTAAGACTGGTGGATTAAATTCCCATAAAAAAACAAGGGAACCAGGGGTTGTCTCAGATCACAACTAAAAGCTCCAAACAAGAGAAAATAGTAGATCCACAGGAAGAGAATATTGGCTGCACACTGATTTGAACTGGCCTGAGCATGAATAATCTTCTATGGTTCCTATTAACATATAAAATTTGATATAAATGTGCCAGTATTTTATGCAAATAATCTAAAGCAATAAGTGGCTCTGGTAAATTGTATTTTCCTACAAAGTCACAGCCTTTTTTTGCACCAGAATGGATAAAAGGTGCCAGGAAAGAAACTGATAATTAAAGAGACATGAATGCACCAAAATATACACCTAAGCATACAACATATTTCATTTGCAATGATCTGTTAAACAAAATGTTGTATATAGTTATAATTATGATGATGACTAATGTGTGTATAGTGTGTGTGTGTGTGTGTGTGTGTGTGTGTGTGTGTGTGTGTGTGTGTGTAAGTAATGTTTATTTGGAAAGGGGATGAGAATAAACACCACTGTGTGCATGTATAGGTCAGGGAACAGGTTTGTAAAATAGATTATCTTCTTCCAATTCCTCTTCAAGTATTAAACTCAAATCATCAGGTATCACACTTCTGAGCCCTCTCTCTGTTGTGGCAATGATCTCCTAATTCCTTGGTCATACTATTTAAAAATTATGTGTATATACAAAAATGCAAAATAATAAAATCATTATTAGTCTAATTTCCTGAAAAGGAGACAGATTATATGAACTTGATATTTAGGGAGAAGACTAATCTTTGGGAAGAGCATAGAAACGGAAAGGGGGTGTGTACTTTCAAAAGGCCAACTATGTACATTGGAAATCTGTAAAATTGCATGCATGAAATAATAAACAAGCAAAACAAACAAATAAATAATAAAGAGCTTCCTTCTGTGAAAACTAGCTTTAGAGAGATGGACGACCGTGCCCCATCTTTCTCACTGGGTTCATTGTCTTCTCAGGTGCATTGGCTGAGGGTGTGACAAGAAATTCATGGGAGGAGGAAGGGAGGTAACTTTTCACTTCCCAGGATAGGATGTGTGAAATATTAGAAGGTTCCATAATTGTGGAAGGATGCAGAGACTCTTCTTTAGGGTCATTTTCACATCAGACTCATTTTCCAAAAGACCTGGGCGTTATGAACCATCCTGAGCTTGAACTTTGCTGGACAAAATTATTCCAAAACCTGCTTAAAGATCATTATCTAGAACTCAAACTGTTTACTTAGATGTTGTATGTAATTTCCATGTGAAAAAGTCAGAGAAGGGAGAAGGGAAGAAGAGAGGGAGGGAGGAAGGGAGGGAGGGAGGGAAGAAGGAAACATGAATTACTGTTATTATCTCAGGTTGTTAGCATTTAGAACACCATCTGAATATTTTGAATTTTTAAAAAATGTTTTCACAAATATTTTTGTGCAATTAAATTATCTAGAATTATTAAATATAAGTTTTTTGACTAGACTATTTGTTGAAAGTTTGCCGTATTACTAATATTAGGAAAAAAGTAAATAAGATTAGAAACAGTGGTAAAATGTATATATTAACTTTTTGGTTATTGTTTTATGTTCCTAATTTTCATTCTCCAAATCAAAAGACTTTAGGCATAACCTCTAAAAAAAGTTCTTGTTGTAGCAGCTTTAGAGAAATAAGCTATAAAATGAAAATAGAAGAGATGTTAATAACAAGGAAGAGGACAGTGCCATGGAATTGATGGAACATCTTTACAGAGAAATACTGAATGTGATTTTTAATGTAAAGAAAAACAAAGGTATTCTAAAAATGCTTAAGATGAAAAGAAATCTTACAAAACTAAATAAAATGAAATGTGCATACTGTTGATCTCTTTGACTTCAGGAAGACATGTTTTATAAAATTGGCTCCAAGGTCTTGAAGATCCAATTGGTTTGGATCACTTAGTAACCCAACTCTGCTTTCCTGAATTTTGAGTTTTGAGTTTTGTCTTCTTGTTTTCTGATTCTAAATCATAACCCTTAGACAAAAGGCAGTTTATCCCTGTTTAGTAACAATGAAGAGAATTATTTAAGAACCCAATTAAAGAGTAATTATTATATTATCATCAACTTCCACTTTTATACCAGTGATGATTTGCTTACAGTATTCTTACAAATGAATGGTTCTCAAAAAAAAAAAAAAATGTTTTCCAGACCACCAAAACCACAGTCAGCTAGGCTATACAGACTCAATACTCAACCGCAAGCTACCAGTTAGGATCTCGTGGTATTTTCCCTGATAACATATGATTTCATCATTTACATAGATAATTGTTAGCATAGCAAAGTTTGATTCCCTCAGCTAAACTCAGATTTAATATTGCTAGTGTGTATCTCCAAATCTCTTGTAAGGTGATTCCTTTGCTATGGCATGCTCCTTGCTCTGAAGCTACCATGTGAGGCCTCCATGGGTAAATAGAGGGCATCTGGCTGGGAAAAAAATGTCACCAGAAATCCTCAACAGGAGAACAAAGCCTGTGAATGGGAAGATATCATCAGGAAATGTAAAAGTACTTGCCATACCTAACTCTAGAAAGTCCCAGTTCACAACTGAAGGACTGGTGTTCTCTGTGGACTAGAGATTAAATTAGTTCAACATTTGGGGCAGCATGCTCAGTGTGACAGTGAGGATGAGCAATGAGTTTTATGGAAGTGGCCGTGACAATAATCAAAGAGCAGATTTGTGTTCTCTAAAGTATATTTGTCAATACTGGAATCTTATTTTCATTCACTTTTAAGAAATTATTACTAGGCCTTTAAAAATCACTTGAAATATAAAAAAAAAATTGTAATTAATTCTCAAGGTTGTACCAAGACAAACAGTGGATAGGATTTTACACAGGAGCCGTAGTTTCCCAATCATTACCCTAAAATTGCTGATCTTAAAATTTAAATTTGCCCACAGGGTAGCATTAAAATCCACATTGCTGAGGCTCCCGAGCAGTGCTTCTTGCACTGAAAATCAGAGATAGAGGCCCCGATGACTCATGACTTCTCAAGAATTCTAGATGGGGTTAATGTGCGCCACAGCTGGGACATTGTGCTTGTTCATCTTTAAACCCCTTTGTGTAAGTCCTTTGCTATAGAGACAAAGGAAGGAGGTTATGAGAAAATAAGAAAATTGTCCAAGGATGCTGTGGAAAGCCTGGGTTAGACTTGCTTATCAGCAGCAGATGAGATGAAGAGAATTCTTGGCTCAAGAGACCTGGGAGGAGAAGAAAATAACAGAGAAACAGGGTGGAGCACCTTGTTCTTATTACACTGCTCACAGGTTTGTCTGATTCATGCTGACCTTAAAGCCATCTAATAGAAGAGCTGACATTGTTCCATATGAATCATCTTTTCTGAATTCCAAGTCATTATTGTTGTTTTTATTGTCGAAGAACAAGATGATTGTATGGTCAAGAAATGGTTTTACAATTCCAGGCAACTGAAAACAAAAACCTTTCCAAATACCAGGACCTTACTTTTAGCGATTTTCTGCTTTGTGCTACTTTGAATGAAAGAGTGTTTCCCTCAGAGGTCTCCAGCCTATTCTAGAGATCATAGATTGAAAGTGACATCATAGGAATGTCTCATATGCCCTTGTGCCTCCATCTTTTGCTTCTTTGGTACCTACCTTTGTCAAGTATCCTATCTTCCTCTTTTCCTCTCTGCATCATCATGACCTCCTGTCCTTGCCACCTACTCACTCCTAATCTTTTTTTCAATCATAAAAGACTGTACCAATTAACTACTTTTCCACACATATTCCCCCCACCACCCCAGATCTACTCTTTTATTTGTTTCTGGGAAAATCAGATGTGAAAGCAAAGACTCATCCCTTGTGTCATTGTCAAATTGGCTGGATTTGAAAATACCCCTGAGACATTCCTCTTGATGTCTGTGGTGTCCATGATAATATTTCCAGAGAAATTTGACTAAGGAAAAATACATCCCCTGTATATGGGTATCATTTTTATAGTTTTACTTTGAATGTATTACATAATTTAGTTTTACATCAATCACTCATCTTAATTAGTAGATGATAGATATTAGGAAATGCTTCATGAGGAAAAGTGAAAGCCAAAAGCTACAACCAACTCTGAGCTTCCAAATGCAAAGGACCAAAGGTTGTTTCACTGGCTCTTTCTCCTTTGAATCATTTTAAACACATCATGTTTTTACCAAATCATCAGTCTCTTTAGTTACATATCTCTTTCACACAATCCCTTGTTTTAAGAGTTTACTAATAGTAAATCCACAGACTGTTTATTAACTGTTAAATGCTTTACCTTTCTTTTACATAGCTTCAGATTTCAAGCATAGCATCTCCTGTGATATTTCATGTTAAGAAACAATAGTTCTCCTTTGCCCACATATCCTTCTATTCCCCAGTGAAAGATATCGAGGTCAAAATCAAGAGACACAGTAATCTGCCATTACTAGTGGTGGAGTTTTTCAAAAGGTCAGAACTGTACAGATATGCAAAGACTTTTCTCTTTAATAGTGTGTTCTAATGTCTTGAGAACTTTTCCAGAACTATTTCTATCTTGGATGCCCAAATCAGCTCTACCTTTGGCTGTATTTTTGATGTGGTTAAGCCCTTTCTTTTTTTTTATAATTTAATTTAATTTTACATATCAGCCACAGATTCCCCTGTCCTTCCTCTCCCCCCTCCTTGCCCCAGCCCCCCTCCCATTCCCATCTCTTCCAGGGCAAAGACTTCTCTGGGGATTCAGCTCAATCTGGTAGATTCAGTCCAGGCAGGTCCAGTCCCCTCCTCCCAGGCTGAGCAAAGTGTCCCCAGGTTCCAAGCAGACAGCTCATGCACTAAAGACAGGTCCCTGTCCCACTGCCTGGGTGCCTCCCAAACAGTTCAAGTTAATCAACTGTCTCACTTATCCAGAGAGCCTGATCCAGTAGGGGTCTCCTCAGCTATTGGTTCATAGTTCATGTGTTTCCATTAGTTTGGCTATTTGCCCCTGTGTTTTCTCCAATCTTGGTCTCAATAATTCTTGCTCATATACTCCCTCCTCTTTTTCTCCAATTGGACTCCTGGAGCTCCACCTGGTGCCTGGCCTTGGATCTCTGCATCTGCTTCCCTCAGTCATTGGATAAGAGTTCTATCACCACAGTTTGAGTGTTTGGCCATCCTATCACCAGAGTAGGTCAGTCAGTTCAGTCTTTCTCTCAACCATTGCCAGTAGTCTATTGTGGAGGTATCTTTGTGGATTTCTGGGGACATCTCTAGCACTTTGCTTCTTCCTATTCCCATGTGGTCTTCACTTATCATGGTCTCTTACTCCTTGTTCTCCCTTTCTGTTCTTATTCCTGTTCTTGATGCAGCTGGGATCTCTCAAACCCCTAAGCTCTCTTTCCCTTGACCCTTGCCCTTCACTACCCCTGCTCACATCCAGGTTGCTCATGTAGATCTCATCCATTTCTCTGTCATTGAGCAATCTCTGTGTTTTTCTTAGGGCACTGTTTTCTTGGTAGCCTCCCTGGAGTTGTGTAGCAGTCTAGTCATCTTTGTTTTACATCTTGTATCCTCCTATGAGTGAGTACATACCATGTTTGTCTTTCTGAGTCTGTGTTACCTCACTCAGGATGATTTTTCTAGATCCATCCATTTGCCTGCAAACCTCATGATGTCAGTGTTTTTCTCTGCTGAGTAGTACTCCATTGTGTATATGTACCACATTTTCTTTATCCATTCTTCAGTTGAAGGACATCTAGGTTGTTTCCAGGTCCTAGCTATTACAAACTTCGCTGATATGAACATAGCTGAACATGTGCCCTTTTGGTATGATTCAGCATTCCTTGGGTATATGCCCAAAAGTGGTATCAAATGATGCTGGCATAACTAGATGTCAACATGTAGAAGGTTGCAAATAGATCCACATCTGTCACCATGCACAAAACTTAAGTCCAAGTGGATCAAAGACCTCAACATAAATCCAGTTACTCTGAACCTGATAGAAGAGAAAGTAGGAAGTATAACACCAGTAGCACAGACACTGAGAGAAACAATCAATCAATGGAACCTGTTGAAACTGAGAAGCTTTTGTAGAGCAAAGGACACAGTCAACAAGACAAAGCAACAGCCCACAGAATGGGAAAAGGTCTTCACCAACCCCACATCTGACAGAGGGCTGATATCCAGAATATATAAAGAACTTAAGAAATTAGACATCAAAATGCCCAACAGTCCAATTAAGAAATGGGCTATAGAACTAAACAGAGTATTCTCAACAGAGGAAGCTCAAATGGCTGAAAGACATTTAAGGAATTGCTCAACATCCCTAATCATCAGGGAAATGCAAATCAAAGAGACTCTGTGATACCACCTTACACCCATCAGAATGGGTAAGACCAAAAACACTGAAGAATGTCTAAGGAATGGATTGATTCAATTTTGGGGACCTATTCATCTTTGGTAGCTAGGGAATATTTGTAGTTGGTGAATATAGAGAAATTAGAACTAGAAAAGGACTGATGACTAGATGATGTGAAGTAAAGGTTAGGAAGTGCAACATAAGCTAAGTTCTCTACTGTCAGTGCTGACTTAGTCTATACTTTACGGCATGGATATCAATTCTCACAAGCAAGAGGATGTTGTTTTCCTTTCATTGCCAGCAATCCTCTTCTGTCTTTATTGTAACACTCTTATTTACCCCAATAATCTTTCATAGAATATGAGTAAACCAAGCTAGGATACACATGTGTGTACCTGGCCCAGTAGAACCTTCTGTCTGCCAGCATTTATGTACTGCTCTTGATAAACACCATCTATAGCTCATGCTTCTTACTGCATCACAGCAGAACTATCTAAACTGTATCTATTGTATTTTTACACATTGGCTTCTATGCTTAGCATATTCACATTAGTACATATTCCTGTCAGTGGTAGTACTTTACCTGCTTAGATAGATCCAAGTTTTCCTCATTACTTGTTTCTTTTATCTCATTTCCCATTTCTCTCTTGTTTTCTCTAACCACCCTTATTCCATTAGACAGCAAAGCCCACCAATTACTGTTTAATAACAGCATATTCCTCTATATGAAGAGTATTCAAACCAATCTCATCTTCACACTTGCATCATATTAACCTAATAGCCTCATAAGTGAATTACTTTGTCTGGTTGACACACATAAAGATGATATCCACACCTTTACATCAGATTTCTTATCTCTTTGGGATAAATAAAACATTCCATATTTTTCTCATGTGTCCAGAATTTACTGGCAGAATACTATTCAGTATAATATTCCCTTCAAGAAATCAGAACTGAGAATTTTGTCTGAAGATTTAAAAATGTTATGACCCATTACCAGTAGAGTACATAGAAAACAGAGGAAAGGCTACTCAGTATTAGAAAAGAAAAGAAAAGAAAAGAAAAGAAACACCACAGGAGACCTAGAGAGATAACACAGTGTTCATTATAAAGGATTGTTTGCATTCTGGTGTCATAGATAAGGAAACTGACACTTGGAACACAGTCTTTCAAAACTGAGAGAAAGAGAGACAGAGAGAGACAGAGACAGAGAGACAGACAGACAGACAGACAGAGACAGACAGAGACACACAGAGGCAGAAACAGAGACAGAGAATGAACATGGCTGGTGTGTTTTGCTGCTACAACACACAAACTTCCAGAATAAAGTAAATTCTCAGCATTACTTGTTGAACAGACAGTGGTTGGTAGATGAGCCTCTGTTGGTCTGTCCACACTGAAGATAGGGTTTTCATCAAGTATTAAGTCCTTTAGATTCCGTTACACTTTTCATTGTCTCTAGAGCTCCATCATTTTCAATCTTTTCAAACTTTTATAGTAGGTGTCAGTGGCATGCTGACTTGTAATGTTGTGTTCAATTTTTACATGCCTACAGTTTGCTAATTTATATCTGAAGTTCATGACACAGAACATCTTGGTAAATAACAAACTTTAATTACAATATAAGTTTAAAATATTTATTACACACTGCATACCAGAGACCATACTAGTTTCTGTGTATAAATGGGCCAAGGGAGAAGATAGTATGCCCCTAGAGCTTACAAGCTAATGGCAGAAAAAGATATGAAGGAAGCAGGTGAGCAAGTGAATATCAGTTATCTACTGTAATTAGAGCTAAAGATAGCATCAGGGTAGTATGTTGCATTTTAGGCTGATTATCCAAAAAACACTGATAGTATGACATGTAATAATAACAAGGCAAAAAGCATCTAATCAAAGAAGATAGGCAGTAGGGGAAGCATTCTAGGCAATGGTACTTATGTAATAAAGTTCCCAGCATGATTAGACCAAGAAAGTCTGCACTACTGATATACAATCCAGCACAGGCTTAGTGGGGAGAGAAAAAAACACTCTGGAAACA
The DNA here is from genome assembly GCF_903995425.1 of Onychomys torridus. Taxonomy (NCBI): domain Eukaryota; kingdom Metazoa; phylum Chordata; class Mammalia; order Rodentia; family Cricetidae; genus Onychomys; species Onychomys torridus. Next base: position 23,896,140 of record NC_050446.1, on the reverse strand, counting down.
GATTAACATGACGTATGCCTGACTAGGAAAAGCAGATCAATTGTACATGTGAAAACAGGCCATTTGCACAGGAGAACATTTGGATTCTACCATTTTTCTTTTTTTATGTTATACTTTCCACAACATGCTTTTGGTCCCTGAAACTGTATTACCAATGAGAATTTTGATGCTTAGCCTACATTGTCAGATATACATTAAGTGTCTCAAGACTCCCAACAGAGGAAAATGGATTGGAAATCCAAAGACAACATAAACTCTTAAGATAGTCTGGATTTCTCTAGTTCAAAGAAGAAATTACACACAGAGAGATAAGAAATATATGAAAGGAGGACCATCGTAAGGGAAAAATGTTACTCTTTTTAGTTCAAGTTCAATTACTTTGCAATTTAGTGAGGATATATATTTTATTATCAAATACTGTACTTTAATGTTTTAAGTTAGGTTAATTACATCATTCAAAACAGCATATCAAAGTTCATTTCTCCTGAAGATTAACTTTAACATTGTAAGTTGATAAAGTGTTCCAGTGAGTTTAGGTGTAAATCATTATTACTTCATACACTAATGGAATATCAGAATTATGCCCCATTACTAGGCAAAGGCTCCAAAACTGTGAAATTTTTAATTAAACTAACTTTCAAATAAAAAGATAAATTAACTTTGAGTCTTTTTCTTTTTATTTCTTGCTATATAGTCCAACCTGCTATCAGTCTTCTCTACATTTGTACTTTAGCAAATATAAGTATAAACATTATTTCTGTTTAAATTAATTTTAACTGATAAAGACTTTACATTTGTACAAATTTATGAGGTGATACTTGATATTTGGATGTATGCTATACTTCACAAAGTGCTAGATTATATATTACAATTGTATTAGTTATTTTTTATAATAAATATCATGAAAAGACAAAGACTAAATATTAAACAATTATATAATTTTGAGAATTTCAAGTGCATATATAATAAAATAGGATTACCATTTACCCCCACTTCCCACCCTTCAAGTTCTCCTGGATTATCTCACACACAGCCAGTTCTAGACTCCACGTTGTATTCTTTTCTTATTTTTTTAATAACCCACTTAGTATATTTAGTGCTATCTACATATGTGTGGGTAGGAGAAAATCCATGACATATGGGCAACCTGCCAGTAGCCAAAGCCTCAAACAAAATGATCCTCCTTCCCTCAACAGCTATTAACTATCAACTTCTCAAGTAGAAATGTGGTCTCATGAGTTTCTCCACCATGCTGGAATCTTGGTTGCCTTTGTCTTGTGTAGGTCTTATTCACATAACCACAGATGCTGTGAGTGCCTGTGTGGAATAGCCATGCTGTGTCCTGAAGACAGTGCTCAGAGATCTTCTCTCATCCTTCTGATCTTCTGTTCTTGCTGCTTATCTCCTTATTCATTATATTTCACAACTTTTCAGGAAGAAAGGGGGATTGAATAAAGATATCTTCTTCAGGGATGGATATACACATGCACTTATCCTTAGCACATTGGCTAGTTATTCATTCTCTGTGTTCAATGATTCCCATTGCAGAGAAACTTTTCTAACCAAGCCAAAAAGGAGCCTAGGACTATGGGTGAAAATCTAGACTTTTTGAAGGCAGTTTGAGAAAAATGATCCTTCAGGAAAATAATAATAGGCTCTAGCTTAAGAACTATGACTTCCTCAGCCATGGAATTTTAAATAAGTATCAGTACCAGGCATGAATTCCTTTATTGGAGCATGCTTCAAATTCACCAGAAAGTAGCTGGTTACCACACCACAGTCACGCCATTATTATTCCAGTTGGCATAGCTTGCCTGGCAATTAAGTATGATTTAACATAGATACAATACTTGGTAAAAACACTATCTTCTCTCCCTCAGCAATCTATGTAACATCACCTGATACTACACTACAAAACTTCCCTGCAGAGAGATTTTTTTTTTTTTATTGGTCTGAGATTGATTTCTCTAAGTCCTACATCCCAACAGTGTGTTATCTTCAGCAATAGGGTTTGTACATGTGGTTATGGAGTAGACACCCAAAACAATGGCAACAGACTGTGTTCTTTTGTGAACCACTTTCTCCTCCCTTATCAAGAACTGCTAGAGTATTACCCCATGTGTTGTGCTGAAATTTTCATCTTATAATTCATATTTTCTGAGAATAATACTATCTATTCTTTAATATTATATAGTAATTGTTTTCTAAGTAGTGGGTTTCCATAAAGCTTTTTTCTTCTTTATTTTTTGCTATTTTTCTTTATTTTTATTTTTTAATTTTTTTTTTTTTTGCTGAAAATAGATCTTTTTCAAATAATATATTCTGATTATGGCTTCCCCCTCTCATTTTGTCCCAGATCCTCCTCACCACACATTTCAACTCCATTCTTTTGTTTTCTCTCTCTCTTTAGAAAACAAACAGGCAAAACAAACAAACAAAAACAACAACAATAAAATGGGAAAGCATGAGAAACAAACACACACACAATTCATAAAAACACAAAATTGAAAACCAAAATACAAGCAAAAATCAATAAGATTAAAATATGCCCAAACAAAGCAATTCAGGACTCAATTCAATTGAGTTTATTTTGTATTGGCCAACTACTGCTGGTGGGCATAAGGCGTATCCCTAAGTGTGGTTTGCATGCTCAGTGAGGTTCTGTTGAAGAAAACTAATTTTCCCTTTGCATGGTGATAGTCTCTTGGTTAGGGAAGGAAGATCATGTCCACTACCCCCTCTCAGCACTGAGACCCTGTCTCGCTTGAACCTGTGTAGGTCTTCTGATGCTGCCATCGTCTCTGAGTTTATTTGTGCATCAGTCCTGTTGTGCCTCCGAGACATGATTTCTTTAGTGACATCCAGCCCCTATGGCTCACAATATTTCTGTCTCCTCTTCTGAATAGTTCCCCAAGCACTGAAGGAAGGAGTTTGATGAAAATATCCCATGTAGGATGGTGTGATCAACACTCTGTACATTGCCCAGCTCTGGGTCTTTACATTTGTTTCCAATTAATCCAAGAGGAAGCTTCTCTGAGAATAACTGAAGGAAACATTGATCTATGGGTATATGGGTATAGCAGAATGTCCTTAGGGGTTATTTTTGTTTGCTTGTTTGTTTGTTTGCTTTGTTTTTTCAAGACAGGGTTTCTCTGTGTAGCTTTGCACCTTTCCTGGGACTCACTTGGTAGCCCAGGCTGGCCTCGAACTCACAGAGATCGCCTGGATCTGTCTCCCGAATGCTGGGATTACAGGTGTGTGCCACCACTGCCCGGCCATTAGGAGATATTTTATTGCTACATTCTTCTAGCAGAGAAATAGTATTGGGTTTCCCCCTAGACCCATGGCATATCTAGTCTTAGGTTCTTGACCACTCAAACAGAGTCTATCATGAATTCCATCTCATGGCCTGGGACCTAAATCAATTCAGATAATGAATGGTTGGTTGCCCCCCAAGTATTTGTGCCACTATTGAACCAGGGAGTCATGCAGGCAGCTCACTGTTGATCTCAGGGTTTGTAACTTGGTTGGTGGTAGCCTTTCTCCTCTGGTAAAGTGCTGGGTTTGTAACTTGGTTGGTGGTAGCCTTTCTCCTCTGGTAAAGTGCTGAATTCTTTCAGTACCTTGAACACTAGCCACTAGTGGTGAAGGCTCTAGTTAGGCACCAGGTTGACTCCTTCATTTTCAATGAGACATATAAATATTGTCTTCAGTTCTCTCCTCCATTTCAACTCTCTTGCTCCAGTATGCTCCTGTATTTTCATAGCATTATATATTCTATTTCCACTTCCTTGGGATATTCCATAAGCTTTTAAATATTACTTGAGTATTGTTTAAGCTACTCCCTTCCCACATCTCTCTCCAGCGTCTTTCCCCTATTCCTGCATAAACTTTAGTCCCCAGTATCCTCTTTCTTTCATATCTCATTTGCTTTATCATTGCCTCTTATTACACATGTAGTTAGAAAGTGAGGCAGTAGGTTTAGGTTAACCCCTTCCCCCAGCTTTCATTTTTCCAAATCCTCTCTTACTTCTCACTGGTTAAACCTAGATTCACTAGCCTCCTTCCTTGATCTGTTTTCACTTACAATGGCCTCTTTCTAGGTTTTTGGCTTGCATTTTTGCACCAAATTAAATATATGAAATAGAAGATGTATCTCTGACCCTAACATAAAAATTGAGAATATACAGCATTTGTCCCTCTGGGCCTGGATTATCTCAGTGTATTTTTCCCAGATCCATCTATTTTTCTACAAATTTCATATTTTATTTTTTTACAGCTCAATAATACTCTTTGAGTAATTTTCTACAATAGAATATTAAAATTGTATAGTTATTACTTAAGATTAAAACTTTAAGTGAACTGTTCCCACTAATCCTAAAGTTGGAACTGTCCCCTGGCACTGTTCCTTAAAGCCGTATAGTCAGTAAATTCAATGGAATGAAAAAAGAAAAAGAAAGTCTAAAATACCACTAAAACTTTTAGAATAGAAATGCATATTGTCAGATAATTGAGATAATCTATAGTTAATAAAATATTCATCTTATTGTGTTATAGGCCTTTAATCCAAGCACTTGGAAGGCAGAGGCAGGCAGAGTTCTGTGACTTGAGTTTAAGGACAACATGGTCTACTGAGCAAGTTCCAGGACAGCCAGAGCTATTACACAGTGAAAGGCTATCTTGAAAAACAAACAAAAACAAATTGACAAATAAAAACAAGAAAAGAAAATATGTTTCATCATTCTCAAGAAAAATAAAATCAAGAAAAGTTCTAGAATTCTTGGGCCTCCTCTCTGTCCCATGATAGTTTCAAGTCTTAATTTTGAAACATTTTAATGGCAAAAATTAAGCACTTACAATAATTTTCCTGAACACATCCCTGAATGTTAGAAAAAAGAATAAGCCTCAGCAATAATGACTTTGAAATAGTTAACTATCTATGGATGCTCATAATTGCATAATATAGAAGGGTAGATATTAATAAAAGATAATACTTTCACTTGAACTTAGACAGTAAATTGAGATTATCTAATTGCACTATAAAATTATTATGCTCTACAGGATAAGAGACCTGTTACAAATTGTAATTTCTATGCCATGAGGAACATTCCCACACCACCTCAATATACTATAATTTACATACATTGTCCCACTAGTGCAAATGAGATTTACATAAAAATACCCCATAATTGCTAAAGAGCAATCTTCCAAAAATAATTGAAGTTTTCATAGAAAATTCAGAGATTCTAAATTCTGAACAAGAGAATGCCAGCATTTCACATGACAAAATAAAAAGCATGTAAAATGTGTTTATATCATGATTATTTAAGTTTATTGTTTAGCGGACAGAACAAGAAAATAACATCATTCTGTTGAAAATACTCTGAGAATGCCTTGGTGACTTCAGTCTTACCTGGGGAAAAGTGTTCTTGGTCCATGTGGGATATGTTCAGTCATATCTTCATCCAAGTTCATAATCTTCCAGCATCTATTTAGGCACATTGTCTTTGTCAGTGCTCTATTGCTATGATGAAAAGCCAAGACCAAAAATCAAGTTGGAGAGACAAGAGTTTATTTGATTTACACTTCCATATCACTTTTCATTTTCAAAGGAAGTCAGGACAGGAACTCAAACAGGGCAGGAACCTAGAGGCAGGAGCTGGTGCAATGGCCATCAGGGGTGCTACCTACTGGCTTGCTCAGCCTGCCTTTCTTATAGAACCCAGGACCACCAAACCAAGGGTGGCACCACCCACAATGGGCTGGGCCCTTTTCCATCAAACACTAATTAAGAAAATGCCTTACAAGGCATGTCTAAAACCTAATATTGTGGATTTTATGGGGACATTTCCTTAACTGATGCTCCCTCCTCTCAGATGAGTTTAGTTTGTGTCAAGTTGATATAAAACTATCCAGTATCCAGTACACATATTTCCATTCTTTTTTTACTTAGAGAAAAAGACAAAAGGAATTTTTGAGAGCAAATGAGCTTGGAAAAAAGAAGAAATCTATAATTTCAGTGTAGTTGGTTTATACTAAAGTGACAGCTAAATCAGTAGACCTCAAAATGCAACTTGTATCAGTAGAGGCAATTGCTTTAATGTTTTATAAATGTAGAAGACACAGAAGAAAAAATAACAGACAGGGGATTTGAGATGATCTCAGAATATGCCTAAATTTGTGTGTTCACAGCCTATGAAAATCATAGAACTTAAAGAAAAGATTAATTGAAACTTCTTATTTATTAGGAAGTTCATGAGCCTTGTGTGCATCTGAAACATTACACTACATCCAACTTTTAGTATCCATGTATTCATAGGTAGGCTCTAGTGGACAGACATATCATTAGTCCCTTTCTTATCACACACCCACATCTGGGTATTGCCCTTTAAAACAACTCCAGGTTAAACAAACAAACTATTTCTCAGCCCTGACAAAGGTTCTAGAGTTACAGAATTGACATTCTTAGGGTGAATGAACTACTGTGTTTGGGTGTCATAGACAGGTTATTTAGAAGGGGATTCACAATTTTATGAAATTGTCAGTCTCATGTTCCACATTGTTTTGTATCCATTCTTGTTCTCAGGTTTCTACTGCATTTGAGAAAAATATATACATTTGAATAAATCCAAGACTTCCTCAGAATGTGTGGGATAAGGATGAAGATGTCAGACCCTCTGTGCAAGCTCATGGATGGGGCAACATTACCCTGACTAATGAGAAGACGGACTTGACTTGTTAGGCTCACAATCGACAGCAGCATGAACTTTTAAATCTCTTTGCTTTTTGAAAGAAACATCATGCTCTTTGTTGAAATCATGCTCTTAGCAGAAACAACGTGATGTTGGCGGAGCCAATGGGATGTTTTAAGTAAAATATGTAAGAACACGTTTGCTCAGAACACGGCATACAGGGAAGTATGTGTTCTTCACAAAATGAGAAGTAAAGGAAAGCCAGGACAAACAGGAATGGTGTGAGCTAAATGAACAGTTCAACTACATTTAGATTTCATAAGTGAGAGTAAAAAAGCGTAATTAAATCTGAGTGAACCAGACAAGAATGTTGTGTAACTGTGCACATGACTATATTGTATACCCCACAGATGTGGAATTGAGCCATTATTTCGACGATGTAACACATTTTTAAAAGCTTTTTTTTTTAAATGAACAGAGTACCCACATATCTTTCAGTTACAATTTTTTCTCCACATTGTTATTTTCTAGAGGTACCTGAAATAAATCTAAATTTAAAGCTTCTCTGTTTTGCAAATGTGAATGTGGATATTTGTCACAGTCCTTTCTTAAGGAATCTGTGATCTGAAGCTTCATTTTATAAGGACCAGATGGAAAAGCAAACGAATAAATGCCTAAAAAATAATAATAAAAGAATATCTGATGAAACCCAGGGTTGCTTTCTTTTTTAACTATACTGTTATTAGCACATTCAAATGCAAAGGCGGACAGTAACACTCCCACGCCTACTCCAAGTTTCATGTTTTCATCCCACTTCTTTCCGGTTCTGCTCCTCTAGTAGCAATGCCAGAAAGAGGGACTTCAGAAAGCTCTCACCAGCACAGCCCAGTGTTCAAACATGCTTAACTCCCCTCAAGCTCCTATTTCAAGTTGCCTGGTATAGTTAGCTCTGCCAGATGTAATTTTGCTACTGGATAATCTGATTTACTGACAACATATACTGCCTTAAAAATAGGAAGTTAGGAAGTGCTTGGGTGACTAGTGTCCAAATCACATATATTCTTTTATTTAAAATGAAATACGAATCCAAATGTAGCCTTTATTTACATTTCCTTTCCTATTTCCAACAAACAAATTTCTATAACATCTCCAGGTTGCAGAAGAAAAGAAAAAGTCATATTTGTGACTTACTACTCTGGGAGCAGCAGGAACTAAACATCGAAATAGAACTTTTTCTATTATTTGTATTAATCAAAGATATACATCTTCTGCAATTTTGATAACCATAAAAGGGCTAATGCCTGCCTTAGAAACCATGTTGATCTCAGGATTTCAACTATTAATAGGAAAATTGAAATTATTCATGTATGGATCATCAAGGAACTACAGTATACAGGATATTTCTACAACACATCAGGTATTAGGGCTGGCTCAAAGACATCTTAATTTCAGGGATGAGAATGTATCTCAAACATGTAAAAATTGGGCCAGGCAGTGGTGGTACACACTTTTAATCCCAGCACTCATGAGGCAGAACCAGGCAAATTTCTGTGAGTTTGAGACTAGTCTGGTCTACAGAGTAAGATCCAGGACAGGCACCAAAACTACACAGAGAAATCCTGTCTCCATAAATAAACAAACAAACAAACAAACAAACAAACATGTAAAGATTAAATTCATCATTTTCTGTCAAAATAAAAATGAAATATTTTTCTTTAAAAACATTCAAGCTAAACACTGTTTAAATGGTTCTCCCAAAGAAGACATGTCTGTCTTATTCTTCAGTTTGGCGTTAGTCCCCTGGAGACTACATTATTCAATCAGTATTGTTCTGTGAAATGAAAAACATGTCCACATTCTACACTGTGCTTAAACAAGCAAAATCAACTATTAAATCTGAGTGTCCTGTACTTTAAAAAATACTTCACAAGTAGGAAGTTATTCAGCTTATATAGTTCATTTTCTGGAGCCCTTAAACCTGTATAATGATTTAAATGCCAAAAAGCTATAAAAATACCCTTAACTATTGATATGTATTTGGAGATGGCAATATAAATCTTGCCATAAATTCAAAGCAAATGCCTTTATCAAAACAGAGATTTGGAGTATTGTTCTACTGCTTTGGGAGAATGTTTTTCTGGTTACACTGTATAGCAGTGGGAAAGAAACAAAACTATTGAAATACTTTATAAATTAGGCCATTGAAAGTCAGAATTGGATGTTTAAAGCAAAAATTTCTGTTGACCATAGTATAAATATATCTTCTGCATATTGTGTGTGCATGTACTCTAGGCTTAGGACAAAAACATGCCAGGTCATGGGGATGTAGTCAGACAAGGGCTTCTGTTAGCTGAGATGGTGTTGCTGCTCAAGCATCCCAAGCAAGTGTCTGTTTTCTACTTATGTAAGTGTTTAGAGCTAGGACAATGGCTTGGTTAGTGTTTGCCATGTAAGGATGAGAAAAGTAGTTCAGATCTTCACTATCAACAACAACAAGAGCCAGACACTGGGTAGGTAGAGAAAGGCAGATTCTGAAAACCACTGGCCTGGCATTATAGCTGGATCCATGACCTCCATGTTCAGTGAGTGCACAGTAAGGAATATACAACAGAAGAAGACACTTCACATCAAACTCTGCTGTCTACACATACACACATGTATACACATATCTGCTTGCACAAGTGTATTCACACATGAACTTGTATGCATACAGGTACATAAACAAACTCATCCTTAGATATGGCGTGGTTCTTTTCCAGGTTTTGCCAGCTTTATAATCCTGGCGATCACATATCATCAAGTCAGATTGATGTAATCTCAGTTTTCCACAAGTCTATTGGATTTATATCACACCAAGGATCTTTTATTTTTCTATATTCATATTTCACCAATCTCACATATCACTTTAATTATAGTAATTTTTTATGGCTTACACTGATCTAATCATGTGCTACATTCAACTATCTACATACTTGTTTTTACACATTTATTCAGCATAATGAAAGACATAATATCTGACTTAGGGTTTTTATTAATATTCTGTTGCTTCACAACATGGAGAGGAAAGCATTTATTTTATTCATTTCCAACAACAAAGTTTTGACAAGAACAATGTGCTAGTAGCATCCTCTTTGCTTTGAGAGACACTGGAAGAAACATATGACAATGAAGCTTAAATTCACATTAAACATTGTGCTTAACGTCTTCAAAAGTGGAGGTCAACCCTAGTTACAGCCTGGTGGGGAAGTTGCAAACACTCATTCTACCTCTGCATAGTTTTCCAGTTTGTGTGACATTTCCTGGTTTGCATTATAGGATCCAGTCTGCAGCTTGAACTGAATAATGTTTGTCACAAAATCTTCTATCTATTGCTGTGTTTTGAATCATTACAAAATTTAAAATAGAGCCAGGTGAGGTGGGGTGGTGGCACATGCCTTTAATCCCAGCCCTTGGGAGGCAGAAGCAGGTGGATCTCTGTGAGTTCAAGACCAGCCTTGGCTACAGATTGAGTTTCAGGAGAGGCTAGAAAGCTACACAGAGAAACCATGTCTCAAAAAACAAACAAAAAAATTAAATAGACAACTACCTTAATATCCTTAATATACAAGTCCATTTCTCTCTAATTTATGTAAAGTGTCTAGATATTCTGTTCTCTGTTGGCTCCCTCAGGTATGTTCAACTACTAGCTCTGTTTCTGAGGTGTTTTGACAGTTGGTTGGGCACTACTTTTCTTCAATTTGTGTTTCATTATTGAGGAGTTGGAATTGACTTGGCCCTTTCACACAGACAGAAGCCCTGAAGACCACATGGAAAAGAATATTCTACTAATAAAAGCAGGTCAAGAGTTAATACACATTCAAATGTAGGAACAACTTGAGGAGGGGGTACATAATTAAAGTTCATCTTCCACTATTGTTTATAGAACCTCTGAACTCCATAACTGCATAGAAATCTAACTTCTCTGTACTCATCACTAATCCACATGAGCATAATCATTTTTCAGTTTCACAACTGCTTGGTGACCTCAGTCCAGCGGTTTACCACATTCCTCATTGTTTAGCATTGCACACAAATGGTAACCAGTCTTCAAGTGTCATTGCTTTTGGGTAGTAAACTCTATGTTGTTTGTGTCTCATCTGAGAGTAGTGAATCTTCATGGAAGTCCTGGATTACATCTTCTAGTTCCTCTTCATGTTTTTCCTCCTCAGCCTTTTGCATGGAAACCTTTATAGCTGAACACATTCAAATTATTATAAGCAAAATTATATATATCCAAGTTATTACAAAAATAATAAGAATGATGAAATAGAATTGATGGAATGCCATGTCAGTTCAAGGTTAATGATATTAAATTGTAGTGCTAAGGGTTTTAATTAGACACTTGGAGATACTTCCTCAGTATTGTAATGTTATATATTTGCAATGACCTAAAAGAAGGTGTGTATCTTACTAAATATATATATTTTTTCGTAATTGATGATCTATTGTCCAAGGAGAGGAAGAAATGTAAAACTTATAATATTTCTACATGGGTCCAAATACTATACAAAGATCTGTATGCAGAATAAAAAGTCCTTGTCATCCATTCTGATGCCATGGGAAACATAGAGAACCTTTAATTATAATTTCTATTATAAGTATAACCCATACTTATTAGGACCTCCAGGAACTTCCATAAGAATAGTTTAAATAATCACCTGCAGTTTATCCAGTAGAAGAATTTGAGCTAAAGCTCAGATCAGGTTTTTTTTTTTTAAACTTATAGCATGTCAGCTATTGGATGAAGCTAAAACTTAAATCCCCAACTTTATTTTTGAGTCTGTCTAATCTTCTCTGTTTACTTGACAATCCAAGTTTCCTTTGCTTTCATTTGCCATCACCCCAAATACTTTTCCCATGTCCCTGCTGAACACTGCAGTGAACTCACTTAGAAAAATAAACACAAAACTGAAGAAATGCCCTACCACAACTCATTGGTCCAAACTGAATGACCAAGTTAAGATGACTTCATTATTTTAAATAACCAAGAGAAAGATTGTGTGTGGAATTTCTGTACTTCCTATCTCTGAGAACATGTAGGTTAGTGAAGGGTTAAAATAACAGATCTCCATTTTTATTTTTATTGCATTTTTATGGGAGATTAGCTAGAAAAAATACAGAACCAAATTTCCCCATTGTCCATTCACAATTATTAAATAAAGGTTCTTCCATTTCTACACTATTCTGAAACAAATCAGTTATCAGACCCTTGCATTCTCGGATTAGCAATAGCAAATGTTATTTATCATAAGGGAGAAGCCAGTCTGCCTGTGCCAGACCCAGGGGGCTTCCTTTTGCCAGTTAAACTTCAAGACTGAATTACTGCATTTTTTGATACCTGCAAAGCACTCTGAACATAACATTCTGTCATCCTTTAAAACAGCAAATGGAAGTCATTTAAACCAGATGAGTAGCAGGCTAGAGATTTGGCATACCTACAGCAGAGGGCACACAGCACCATGTACCTATTTGAAGAAAATGAAGAGTGGGTGGCCGGAAGAAAGAAAGGCTTTCCTCATCTAACCTGTAATTTAACATCTGTGACAAATTACTCCCAGCGTTGCCCTCATAATTGTTGTATCTACCATCAGTCTCCAGGGGAGACTGACCACCTGAAGCAGATGAAAGTGAAAATTCAGAGCATGAGTTCTGTGAGACAACAATCACTATGAAAAGGGTTTAGTTTCTTGATACAAAATGAACATTCTACTTACTTATATTAGACAATTTGACTTCTGCAAGGCATTTTCCATTTTGAATACTATGTGTTAAAAATTCATGTATTTATACATGTGTATTTAATGGAGACTCTGTGGTCCATATATTTTCTTGCATAAATTTATGAAATAAAGAATATATAAATTTATGAATATTAGTGTGATTTTTAAGATAAACTGAGAAAAAGATTTTCTATCTTTCTAAAAGACCTATCTGATAAAATGGCCTACCCACATTCTTCCAAGAGTCCAAATGCTCCATAAGCCTGAACACACACAACTAATTCACTAATTAACCAGCTAAATTTTACTTAACTATATATTATTTATCAAGAGAATATTTAATAGCTAATTGGAAAATTTATTTTTAGGTAAATTATTCCTCACATTTGGGTTTCTTATATTATTAAAAGGATTTTCTCTGTATTTTATCAAAAATACTTGACATTCTCTCAAGTAAAACACATATTTCACCTTTTTTATTTTTAATTTTTTTGTTTCCAACTTTTATCATGTTTTCTTTTTAGTTATACTTCTTGACCATTTGTATGCCCTGAACTCTACCAATGCCTTCATAGAATGTTTTCATCTGTGATCATTCCTTTGAAATCCAAGGTCATGTATTCAGCAGCTGTATAAAAGACTGATAAGAGTGATATCAATAAACTGCTCTTAACAATCTTCTCCCAACAACAAACTTGCTCTCTCTGCTATCCTCCCAATATCTGGAAGTGGTCTCAACATCACCAAACTGCTCAACCTGTCCCTTACAAGTGTAATCAGGCTTGGAATCTTCATTTAGTCTCAATATTCTGGCTTCTCTCCATGCAGAATTGTCACTACCGCCTCGACCAGCAAGGAGACGCAACACCAAGCTCTTCTTTCAGCAGTTTACTCAGGAACCTTGAACAATCTTCTGAACCTGGGGAAAGCCCGCCCACGACCTAAATAGCCCCTGGGTGGCCAACCCCAGCCTGCCACATGGGCACTGCGGATAGGTCCTGGTTCACGGAAGCAAGCCAGATCCTAGGACTAAGCCAAATATGGAGTTGTTTACTCCAGAGAGCACTCACCATCAGGAAGGTGGGGGCAGAAGCCAGTGCCATCTTATGGGTGCGGCTGTGCGCAGCTCTCTACACAGAATACCCAAAGAATCTGATGCCTCATTACCCATGCTCAAAATCTCAACTTTATCTCTCTTCTCAGCTGCCATACAAGCCTGAAAACAGATCTTCTCCCTTCTGCCCTTCCATTTTTTTAGGTCTATCCTCAGCACAAAGGTAAGACAGATTGTTTTAAAATAGAGACAGATCATATCACTCCTCTACTGAAATTGAGTTAACTTCATTAAAAACAAAGGCCAATTTCTTTCTAATGCCTTAACATATATGAAGGATTTGGTTCCTATAATCTATTTCCCTTCTTTATTGCTGGGCCATCTCTCCCCTCCACTTGGTTATACTTTTTGAAAATACATGCCTGCTATATCTGAAAGTCTTTTTCCTTACTGTACATTGTCTGCAGTTATTTTTTATTGACATCCATATAAATCCCTCTCTCACCTTCTTCAGGACTATATAAAATGCTACACAGTTACAGCAGATATCCTCATTATCTACAACTCTAGCATCAACCATCTCTGATAAAAAATTTTGCATGGTAGAACTTACCGTAAGACAGTGGCAGCCATAGATAGATAGATAGATAGATAGATAGATAGATAGATAGATAGATAGATAGATTTGGCATTTGAATTTATTTTGTGCCAGTACCTGTGTGCTGTGTGTGTGTGTGTGTGTGTGTGTGTGTGTGTGTGTGTGTGTTTGTGTGTTTCTGGTGGAGGAAGGTGTTCAAGAGTCAAGTGTGACAGCAGGCACCTTGACATGTTGAGCTATGTTTTCAAGTCTGTATCACTTTGTTTTGCTTGTTTTACTCTGTTGCATGCATGGTTTAATTTTGTTGCTGCATGGTTGTAAAGGTACAGAGAAAAAATAGAGTTAAAGGCAGATTATTACATGATTTTCTTTGTTTTAACCTTTACACATTAATCTTCCATTACAGTTTGGCATACAACAACCAATATTATTTAGAAAATGTTTAATATAACAGTAGAAAAGAAGACAATTAAGAACATGCAAACTCTTAACTGCACATGGAGCAAAACTTTTCTTTCTTTTTTTTTCTTTTTTTATTGAAAGATGTTCTATTCATTTTATATGTCAATCTCAGATTCCCCTGTTCTCCCTCCTCCCCCCCCAGCCTTCCCCCCCCAGCCCACCTCCCATTCCCAAGGCCTCCAAGACAAGTTCTCCCATTGGGGAGTCTTCAGAGCCTGGTACATTCAATTGAGGCAGGTCCAAGGCCCTCCTTCTTGCACCAAGGCCGTGCAAAGTGTCTCACCATAGGCACTAGGTTCCAAAAAGCCAGCTCATGCATTAGAGAGCCCCCTAAACAGTTCAAGCTAAACAATTGTCTCATTTATCCAGAGGTCCTAGTCCAGTACCATGGGGGCTCCTCAGCTATTGGTCCACAGTTCATGTGTTTCAACTTGTTTGGATAGTTGTCTCTGTACTTTTTTGAATCATGGTCTTGATATCTCTTACTCATAGAATCCCTCCTCTCTCTCTCTCTCAATTGGACTTCTGAAGCTCTGCCTGGGAGCCAGCTGTGAGTCCATTAGTCATCATGACAGAGTATTCAGCCATCTGATCACCAGAGCAGGTCAGTTCAGGCACCCTCTTGACCATTGCCGGTAGTCTGTGGTCAAGTCATCTTTGTGGATTCCTGGGCACCTTCCTAGCACTATGCTTCTCCCTATTCCCATGGTATCTTCATTTATCACTGTATCTCTTTCCTTGTTTTCCCACTCTGTTCCTGATCCAGCTCAAACCTCCCACTCCCCTAATTCCTCTTTCCCTGGACCCATGCCCTCCATTAACCACCCCCCATCAATCCCAGTTTGTTTCTATAGATCTCATCTATTTCTCCATCCCTGGGTGATCTCTGTGTCTTTCCTAGGTTCCTCCTTACTAGCTAGCCTCCCTGGAGCTGTGAGTTGCAGTCTGGTTATCCTTTGCTTTACATCTAGTATCCACTTATGAGTGAGTACATACCATGTTTATCAACATGTAGAAGATTGCAAATAGATACATATCTGTCACTGTACACAAAACTTAAGTCTAAGTGGATCAAAGAACTCAACATAAATCTAGTTACTCTGAACCTGATAGAAGAGAAAGTAGGAAGTAGTCTTGAATGCATTGGCATTTCCTAAATATAACACCAGTAGAATAGACACTAGAGAGCAACAATTAATAAATAAGACCTCTTGAAACTGAGAAGTTTTGTTGGGCAAAAGACACATTCAATAAGACAAAATCCTTTCTTCCTATGTTACCTTTATCTTTTTCTAACTGTTAGAATAGCTTCTGGGAGTGTAATTTTGGTAGAGCAATAGCATATGTCATACTTATATTTCTTCCATCAACCTCAAGAAAAACATTTCATGATGTAAAAGGGATTGTTCAAACTATGCCTCCCTCCCTACTTCCAGACTGAAGATTCATTCCCCATGTTGCCAGAAGTATGACTGCTGATTAATCAAATCTGAGTCTTATAGTTGGAATTGCCTTTAAGTAGTAAGGCTGTCTATTCAAATGCATGGCATACACAAAGCAGCTTGCATCCAATGACTGGACAATGTAGCAACCATCACCAACACAATTCTTACTACTTTTCTTCCCACCTCTTCCTCTCCATCCTTTCCTCCTCCTCTTCCTCCTTCTTTTTATTGTTTGCTATGCTTGAAATGTGAACTGTTCCTCACAGGCCTATGTGCTTGAACTAATTGTTGCTACTGTTTAGGGAGGATGTAGAGCCTGTAAGTGGTGAGACCCTGATATTAGAGACATTAAATGTGGTCAGGTTTATATGTCGTAGCTTGACCCTGGCTTCCTAGCCAGTGTCTCTCTGGCTTCTAGTACTTTGAAAACTTGACCATCTGTAAACTCCCATACCAAAGCCAGAGTCCCATCCAACGTTCATCCTCCTGCCATAAAGCTGTGAGCCAAAACAAATCTTTCTTCCTTTAAGGTAATCTTTTTCCATTACATGCTCATAGGATGGCAAAATTAACTAAAATGTGATCATTATCTTTTAATTTTATTGCCAAGGTTGAAAATTCTTCTTCCTAATGAGTGGGGATGAGAAATTTGATTACAGATAATATAAATACACCTGCCTTGCAAGAGATCTATTTCCATCACTATCAGAATGTATATTGGTCTCTCCAAACACTTTGAAAATACATAAACTTCTCAGGTATTACTAGAAAAATATCAGTCAATGTGGAAATCAGGAACATCTTAAAGAAGGGCATGTGAATGTATTGAGTGGAGGACTAATACAGAGCCATCTCATTGTGAGTCCTTCAGATATCTGTGATGTGGAGATCATATTTCCAAACTCCGAAAGGCTATTCGGAATAAATGATCTGATAAGTAATGAAAAGTCATCTTTGTTTCCTTTGTGGAAAAAGCAATCTACCATGAAAAGTAGTACCTATAACAGGGATGTTTCATTTTCTTATAATTTACTTTTATTTTCTGTTAATTGGTGTTTTGACTGCATGTGTATCTATGTGAGGGTGTCAAAAACCCTGGGAGTGGAGTTACAGACAGGTGTGAGCTGCCATGTGAGTACTAAAAATTGAGCCTAGGACCTCGGTGCTCTTAGCCACTGAGCCATCTCTCCAGCCTCTAGTTGCATGGTTTTATATATACAAAGTGCTAGATATTGTCCATTAAGGGATCAAAACTGTGAGACGCATAGACACAGTACCTTTATGTTTGATATTTGTATTACACCAGAGTAGTGGGATTAGTTGTTCTAATCACATACTGCTAAATCATAAACTGTATACCTGTACACATAATAAAATACTGTTTATCAAGGTATATATCAATACCAGGTTACAGATATAAATATCAACTATGAGACTATACTCTAACAAATAAATAAATAAATAGACAAATATATTCTAAATCATATGTAAATGTATTATTGCTTTGCAAATGTATAGTGAATTCACAGGTCTGAGAACTGTAAGGTAAATGATGTGACTTCACTTACCACAGCATTTAGTAGTCCATTCAAGCAATCTGTAGACATTTTTCATATAACTTTTAGATTCTGTGGGTTTAGAGATCCTGTTTCTCAGAAGAATGTTTCTGCCTAGGCACACAGGTAGAGTCCTGAGAAACTTTTCTCTCTGACTTACAATCATTACTTTGGGCTTTTGATACTGGTGGATAAGAAGTGAGGAACATAGTAAGATTATGCAGACTGGATTCAGATCACAAAAAGATAGAGCGATTTTCCCCATGGGCATAAAGAAAGCATACAATTTTATGTAGTGGTCAATAGCATCAATTATTTTTAAGAAAACAGAAACAAGTGAGCAACCTTGGTCTCACTGGTTTGTGGTTATTGGGTACTCAGTATTTCTTAAGTCTGGGTCTTCCCACTAAGCAAGCCACTTACCTAAGAAGGGCTGGTTAGAATCTTTGAGGGTGATGATATCATAAGAACCTGAAAGCCACTGCATTATGGAGAATTGCATTTCCTATTACTGGCCTAAAATTTCACAGGAAAAGGGAACAACCAGAATTCTGGTAGCATCAGTTTCATTTGAGAGGAAATCACTAAAAGAAGAAAGTGGACCTGAGAATGGATTCTGTGGTATAAAGTCAGGCTAACTCTTATTAAAAAAAAAAATGATGAAGTTTTGGATTCTTGACTGTCCACCACTAGGTCCATCTCTCAGGATTAATTTAAGTTAAACAGAGCTACCTACACAATAGCAACAATTTTAATATTCATTACTATGCAATCTTTATCCTTCACTTCCTTTGTGGTGTTTAGTAAAAGGTGCAGGTATATATACTTGCCTATCTACAAATATATGTCTCAAAAATTATTCTCCTAAGAGCCTGACTGAAAACACAAGGTGATGGTCTGTATCAGTTTTAGATGTAGATACTGATGTTAATGCATAACAGAAAATGATAGTATATAAATATGCTAAGTATGGTTATATCTTTATAACTGATAAACACATACATATTTATATAGTCTCATCTACCTATTTCTCCCATCCCCTCTGTGTCTGTCTGTCTGTGGATGGGTAGGTGTGTGTATAAACTTTGCCAACACTGCCATTGGTTTCAATAATTGAAAGGCAATGAAAGTTGTCTTCATTATCCTAAAACTATCATTTTTTTCTAAGTCTTGATTTTCCATACTCAATATGACTTTTTTTTTAACACTTATTCATTTTGGTGGTGTGTCCATACCACTGTATTTGTGTGGAGGTTAAAGGACAATTTGCAAGAGTCATTTTTTCCTTTCACCTTGTGTCTCTAGGGATCACATTCAGATCACTAGGCACAGAGGCACATGCCCTCACCTTCTGAGCCATGTCGGAGGCCCAAGTATGATTTTAATATAACATCTTTATTTGAAATAATGTCAGCTAATATGTACTAACTGATCATTACATTGAGAGATCACAGTTATCAACAGCAATGGTAGCAAGGAAGGAAAGATAAATGTCTGCTTTTATGAGATCATTTGAAATAAAATCAGGTTCTGACATAGATGGACTCTGGAGTCCTATTTCCATAGAATAGGTTTCTAGTAAAACAAATTCAAATTTGATGTTATTGATTTAATATCTAAACTGTTCTTGTGCTTAAAAATACAGAAAATACAAACTTCAAGTTCTATAAAACCACATAAAGTAATTAATGCACAGACAACTCTAGGTCTTAGTAACAGGAAACCTATAAGTTACAGTAGTGATTGACTAGGTGAAGAGTCAATTTTGAATGGAAAGACACAATATTCTCAAAAAGGTGAGTAGTCTGCCCCACAAGTCTGGAAAAGATAGTGAGGAAAAGATCAGAATCTCAGGAGCCTCCTCTTCTAGGACTGTGGAGCTAAGACACCATTATGTTGCCTAGGTGGTCTCTGGAATAAATTTTAATTAAATTGGGTAATAAAAAACCACGGCCCTTTATGGTGAGAAAGAACTCGTAAAATTTTTGTGTGACTGCCAGGTAATGTTTGCGTTGGTGTCCATGAGGGGTTTGGGTCTTGCTGTTTTCAGCTGTACAAAAGTTATGACTGAAAAAATAGAGACAGTCCCCTTTCCCTTATGTGATTTGGGAGTCAGCACTGTTTCACCTAGTGGCCCATTGTTAAAGTGGTGACCGAACTGAACTATCATGTAGTATTAAAAATAATGATGATGAAATTGTAAGCTAACAGACAAAACCTTACATTCCTTCTTCCCTGAAATGAAGGAGATTGAAGTTTTATTGTTGATTATGGTAATTCTGTTCCATGAGTGACAATTTAAAAATGAAAATTTTCTTAATATTTTTCTAAATGAAGTTGATTGACCCCATGAAATATGTATGTTTTATCTGTGTGGTCAAATATTTCTGACTTTTACCAGTCACATAAACTTTGCTTGTTACAGTCAAATCATTGTTTTCTGAAATAGAAGTACATGTCAATATATTTCTGGAACTTCCACGGCGATAGGCTAAAACTCAGCTAACCCTGAGCCACTGTCATCTTCCTGACCTCATGTGCGTCCCATTTTCCAGCCAATTGGACATATCTGCTGTTCACATGTGTTTTATCAAGCTTCATCATTTACATACAAATTATCTTCCACAAAGAACAATCTTTTCTCTTGTCTGTTTTATGTATACTATTCACCTGTGAAAGACAGGTACAGGTTTTAAATTCAGATAAAAATAGCTTTAAGGTCCTGTTCACTAGAAATGTAGATTGAGAGAATAATTTAATGTACTTTACCCTTAGCAGCTTCATTGATACAACGGTAGTAAAATTCACACGTTTGAGATGATTGATAAAGTATTTAATACATGAGGGCATCCTTGTCCTGTTACAACTTCAAATACTGTGTGCTCATAAAATATTTGGTTATTTTTTCATTCATAAAAATGGCAGATCTTGCCAGGCAGTGGTGACACACGCCTTTAATCCCAGCACTCAGGAGGCAGAGCCAGGCAGATCTCTGTGAGTTCGAGGCCAGCCTGGGCTACCAAGTGAGTTCCAGGAAAGGTGCAAAGCTACACAGAGAAATCCTGTCTCGAAAATCAAAAAAAAAAAAAAAAAAAGCAGGTCTTTTATAAATAGTGTCCCTATTTAGTCCTACATCTTTTGATGTGTCCACCAGTATTTGTACATATGCTTAGCACAGCCTATAAATGTTTATAATGGACATTTTAATATTATATAATAATCATTATTAATTTAATTTTTTCTTTTGCACTATTATCACTAGTATTTTAAGTTTAATATTGTTAGTAATGATTACACAATATCCTTTCTGTGATTCCACTCTACATATGATTTAACACTACTAATCAAATCAACAGGATCATGTTTACTTGTCTCAAGATTGTATTTGGAGAACAATGCTGTAGTGACACTGGCAGATATTTGCTCAGTGCCTCCCTCCTTTTTCACATCCTTTTGGTATCATCGCTGGTTAAATGCAGCTAGGGGTTCAATTCCAACTAAGACACCCTGAGCAGAACAGTGCCATTCTTAGATCTGGTTCAAAACACTGATTATCCATTTTCCTCACTGGCCATTTCCCTGCAGCCTCTTGCAGAGAAGCACCCATTCAAAGCAGTATACCAGACATAAGAGTGGGGACAGTTTAGGTCCCCCAAACACTATTTTGATTAAGGACACTAATCCAGGATAACTCCTTTATAATTAAGAAACAAACCAATACATGGCAGGCCTGGAGATTAAGAATGGCCACAGACTCGTGATCTCCTTCATGAGCCATTTGGTTTGTAGTTCTGTTGGAGCTACAAATCTCTTCTACTTCAGGGTTGAAATATCTATAAACCACAGCAACTTCACCAAAACATTTCTCACAGCACTGAAATTTGAATTTTATATTAATATCCATGGCTCTTTAAATAATATTGATGCCATGAATTTATTTCACTTTTTATACATATGTGGAGTGGGGAGTATGCATGAGTGTTCTCTTGTGTGGGTACATGTGTAGGTGTTGGTTCAGATATACATATGCACACATAGTGTGTGTGTATGTATGTGCATATGTAGGGGTGTGTGTGTGCATATAGAACCTAAGTTTGATGTTGGGTTGTTTTCCTCACTTATTCTCCACCTTATATATTGAGGTAGGGCCAGTTACTGAAGTTACCTACCTGAAGCTAGGCCTTTCTGCTAGTCTGGATAGCCAGCTTGCCCAGGGGTTCCCTGTCTCTGTCTCCCATGCAATGGGTTTTCCAGGCTGGCTAACAGGCTAATCCTGCTTTTCTGTGGGTTCTAGTATTCTAAGGTCTGGTTTCCATGCATGAATGTGAAGTGTTTTTGCCATCTCTCTAGCCCTATTCCAAGTTTTTAAAAGTTAATGACTATGCAAAATCCAGTAGTGGCTTTGGGTTGATAAAGTGCTCAACCACATTGACCACTAAAATGTAAGAGTTCCTACATTACTAAAATTACACTTAACTTACAAATATGAGATTTATCATTTATTCATGCTTCTATTCCCCAAAGAAAATATATACATATCAGGCAGTGGATAATGATATGATAAACAAATGTGAAGATGGAATTTACTCGCTTTTTTACTTTGTTGAAGTGACAAAGAGTCAGTATGATGGTCAAACAAAATGTCATAAATCCCAGTGTTCATCATTGCTATATGGAAAAATGATTACATACAAATCAATGTATACACACAGCCATACACACACACACACACACACACAGAGAGAGAGAGAGAGAGACCCTTACCCACCCACACACACATATTTGAAGATAATAAAAAGTTACTTAATTTTTAACCTAATTATAAAAAAGGAGATTGAAAATAATATGAGACAGAATGCTCTATTTATGAATATGAAAATTATAGCATTAAATTGTAGTTTCTTAAATGTATGAATGATCTACAGAAATACCATAAAAAATTTATTGACTATGTTGAAAATACTATCTTCTGATAGAACATGTTAGATAAAGGTAGACAGAGTCAAAGATTGCCCTCTTCACTTGGTGTGTTGGAACACACCTGTAATCCCAGACTTCAGGACTCAGAAGCAGAAGTATCAAGAATTAAAGGCCAGCCTGCATTTTCCAGTGAAACCCTGTCTTTAAAGTAAAAGGCTTATTTGTTTTCCATCTATCTTATAGCTCTTCTGACTCAGCACTAATCATTATTGTAAAACATTAATTATTTGTTTGGATACTTATTTAATGCATTTCCTATTAGATATTAAGCTTGTGGTGGCAAGGTCCGTGCTTCCTTTACTTATGTCTTCTCAGCAATTCACCAGTTCTGGGCATCTAACAGACAGACAATATATATTTGTGAAGTGAATAGGTACATTATAAATACTATTCTATTTAATTAAATGGAGGAGACTGTTGAAAGAATAATTATTATGAATCACATGAAAATTTTATTAAAGTCAAATATATGTTACTTGGCATGTTACCAAGTAGCTATAAAATGGAAACATGGAAATAGCTTCCAAATTGAGAAATAAAATTCCCAAAATTAAAACAAATAAAAAAACATAATTGTCATCCTAAACAAAATAGCACTGACATATACATAAACATACATATGCACATATACACATATGCATACATATAAGAGATAGATGATAGATAGATAGATAGATAGATAGATAGATAGATAGAGTTGGATAGATGGACAAATAGATGTACAGATGGATAGATACAGATGAATGGTGCATGTTAGGCAACTTCTCTATCATTGAGAATTCCAGCCAGGTACTTGAATGTTTCTAGTAGGAAGTATGTAATACTTTGTGAGAGGCAAATGCAATCACACCCTTTTGATTATATACACAAGGAAGAAAAATAGCCGTTGTCAAGACGGTTTGAAGCCTCATAAGAGATATACTGGTCACAAGTAAGTTTGCTCGATAAGTTCAACCTGCTAAGGCAACAGAAAACATCCAGAGTCATTTGGAAGTCCGAGTCACTGAAGCAGGCTCGCAAAGAATGCCATTTTTAATCATCTTGGGTCGATTTATGAACCTGGAACTCTACCAAACATCTAACTATTCCCAGAGCTTAATTCAGGTACATATAGTTCCAAACTCATAAGATTTTGGAATCATAGAACCATAACAGAAAAGGAAAACACTGCCACGAAGCAGAGCATAGTGTTTCAGGCATACATCTCCCTTCTAAGTGTCTATCTGGGTACTCGGAAAGGGGAAGGTGCAGTTCTCAGATATATAGCCCACCTAGGTAAAGCACTTTCAAATGTACTTCATTTATTTATTTTAGGCAATTTTTGGCTCAAAATCATGCAAAATTACTGTCTCCAGTTTCACTCTGCTCTTTTGAAATAGTCCAGATTTTGTGCTAAGAGTTTAAAGCCACAGCAAAGAGCTAAGCCAAGAGGGAAACCTTTTGAAGAGTTCTCACAGCTGTGAAAACACAGGCCTCAGGCTGTGTGTAGAGTTACTTCAAACAGCTGCTTCAGGTGACTAAACACCTTGAGTCTCATTCATCAAGTGTTGTTTATACTGGCTGACAGACCAGACTTGGAGAATTAACTCAGAGAAAAAAGATGTAGTACATACCAAGTATGGGAAAGGAAGCTGGTTCTTCAGATGTGTGGCAGGAAAAAGAACTAACTTGACTAATTTTAAAAGAAAACAAGATTAATTTTATTTTATGTTAACATTTCTTTTGATACATATTGCATCTTTACAATAAAATTTGAAATGGCACTGATGTCTTACAATGTAGGGAAATACCTCAACATATGTTTATAAACATTTAGTTAATTACTATCATGAGAACATAACTTAAATCTTAGGTATACCAAATAAACTGTGTCAGTTTTTTAAGGAAAATAAGGTTTTCTTTTTGCCTAAATCACTGCATTTGTTTGAATGAAGGCTGACAGACAAGGCTCATCACTCATTATTAAAAATTTCTTTCATGTATTCTAGTCACAAAGGTGATATGATAAAACGTTTTAAGCCATGTAACTATTTGCATGGATCAAAAGAAGAATGAAATAAAATAACATGGGTCAGTGCCAGGCAAAGTATTCCCAGTTAAATAAGCTTTAAATATTGAAAGACAGCTTTAATATTTCCTTTTAATCAAGAAATACTTAGTAATTTTTTCCTTGTAACATCAAGATGGTTGCTAAAAACTTTCTCCACCACTTCAGCTCATCAGTAACCAGAAAAATCTACACTGCCCTCTCCTTTGTCAGTGCAGATGTCAGTTGTCAATTCCACTGGCAGTTTCTTTATCACTTATATTATGGTAAGTTTCAAAAGGAAAAATATCTTTTCAGCTTTCCTAACATCCTCCAATCTTTCATCCCAGTTCATGTTCTGTTTTCTGGTTGCTTCTCATGGCTGCAATCAAAATCACTTTCATTTCTTTTAATCAATGACTCTGTGGCACTTCTCAAAGTATACATTGACCTTGAGATCTTGAAGGAAAATTGCAGGTTCCTTTCCCTTTGGAGACCTGAGATTTGGCATTTCTAACAAGCTCCCAGTGTCAACAGATGCTCATGGAGGCAGAGTCAGCCCTTGAATAATCAAGACTTGCATTAAGTTCTAAAGGATATTGGTGAAGACCATCTTTTTCTACTTTTCTTTAACCTTAAAGGCTACTTAAAGGTATATATGTATTTGTACATTCAGTTGAGATAGAACCAAGCCCCTCCTCCCCTGCTTCAAAGGTGGTCAAGGTGTCTGATCATAAGTAATGAGATCCAGAAAGCCAGCTCATGCACGAGAGATAGATCCTGATCCCACTGCCAGGGGACGCTCAAACAGACCCAGCCACACAACTGTCTTCTGTAGGGGTTGAGGGTAGGCTGAGAGGGAAAGTGGGGGCAGGGAGGAGTGAGAGGAGGGATGAGAGAGGGATCTGTGGTTGGTATGTAAAATGAATAAATTTTTAAAAATAAATAAATAATAATAAAAGTCATTAAATATACCTGAAAAGTATATATATTTGAAAATGGAAACATATTTCCCCCAAGAATTAAAAGAAAAAGTTATTGAAAACCAGGCTAGAGTCAATATAATGTTTTATTTTTTAGAATATAAAGCCAAATACCAATAACATGAATTCCTGATAAATGAAATATACATTCAGGTCTTCATCCCAAAAGGTACTAGAGATGATTATCTAAAAAGAAGAAGAAGAAAAAGAAAGTGGATTTCACTATGAAAGTGAAAAGTGACGTGATGGAGACTTGCTAATGCTAATTCAAAAAGCAACAATAAAATTAAAGAGCAACTTTCATGAGTTAAAATAAATGAAGCAATAAAGTCAGGACCAAAGGTGGTAAAAAGTATAGGAAAAGTATAAAGGATGGGTGTGTATTGTATTTCTGTTCATATGCACAAAAACATGTTTGTGCATGTGGAGGCCACAATACAGCCTCGGGGGGCCACTTAAGTTTCGAGAAAGGGTCTCTCAGTGACACTGAGTTGACAGATTGTTAGTTGGGATGGTCCATGCATTCCAGGGATCCTCATGCTGCAGCTTCTCTAGCACTGGAATTACAAACCTGAGTTTTAATATGGCTCTGGAGATCAAACCCAGACCCTGAGGATTGCATTCTAAGCACAATAATGAGGGATACATCTTCAAAATCTGCTAATTACAGTTTAGGTAAGTATTGAACCCCTTTTAACGACAAAGGCATAGAATCACAAATAGGTTTAATTCATATATTTATAATAATATTAGTTTATATATGGTAGAGATGTGAAAATAATTCCTCTCACCACAATGTTTGCTGTTTGTCAACTATGGTTCTGACACTTTAAGAAGGACTTGCAGGAGAAAATGAAGAGTTGAAAACATTAGCTAGTCACTCATATGTTTGGAAGAAAATGAGAAATCAAGTGGTTTAAGAGATTGTGGAACTGCATGAACTGTGGACCAATAGCTGAGGAGCTTCCATGGTACTGGACTGGGCCCTCTGGATAAGTGAAATAGTTGTTTAGCTTGAACTGTTTAGGGTGTCCCCAGGGAGTAGGATCAGGACCTGTCCTTAGTGCATGAGCCTGCTTTTTGGAGCATAGTGCCTATGGTGAGACACTTGGTGTAGCCTTGGTGCAAGGAAGGGGGACTTGGACCTGCCTCAACTGAATGTACCAGGCCCTGAAGTCTCCCCATAGAAGACCTTGCCTTGGAGGAGGTGAGAATGGGGGGTAATTGAGGGGAAGGCTTAGGGCCAGGAGGAGGGAGGACAGAGGAATCTGTGGTTGATATGTAAAATGAATAGAAAAATCTCTTAATAATAATAAAAAAGAGAAAGTTCCATGGAGAAATAAGCATAATGGGATGGAAATTTATACATGCAATTAGTGAGGCAGAGTAAGAGGCAGGGATGCTGGATAAGGATTATTAATTATGTAACATTTATTACTGGTTTCCATTCAATCTCAGTTACCAGATCAAATAGGATGTGTAATCCTCACTATTGTTGAGGCTGAGGCTAGGGGATCTCAAGTACAAGGGCTTACATAGGCTGTCGAGTGGGTTTGAGGCCAGCCTTGGCAATCTGCATACAAAAAAAAAGAAAGGAAGGAAGGAAGAGAGGTAGGGAGGAAGGAAGGAAGGAAGGAAGGAAGGAAGGAAGAAAGGAAGGAAGGAAGAAAAGAGAGACAAGAGAAAGAAAGACAAGAAGGAAAAAAAGAAAGAAAGGAAGGAAGAAAGAAGAAAAGAAAAAAGAGTGGAGCTATAGCTCCGTGATCTTGTACTTGCTTGGCATGTATGAGGCCCTAGATTCAATTTTAATGCTGCAAGATGAATTAATTAATTAATGAAGAACATAAAGAAGGAAGAGAGAGAGAGAAAGAAAGAACCATTCCATTTAAATTCTGTAGTAATTACTATTTATGGATTAGTATGTCATATACTAAGTTAATAAGGCACTATATAGTACATCTTAATATATTGAAAGATGTTTTAAAACGTTAACAAAGTGAATTTAGTGACATTAGAAGAGTCTTATAAAGGTGAGGTAATGAAATCATCCTCTCAGTCTTTTTAAGATGAAAGAGTATTTCTGGACCACAGATACATCAATATTATTCTCAGCCTTGACTTGTGAGAAAAAGACACATTTTCCCATGCAACCAAGAAATACAATGAAATGTGTATAGAAAGCAATGTGAATGCAAGAATGACAAAGATTAATTATCTTATATGAATTTTGGCTCCAGGGGCAATACTTTAACTGTAAGGCATGGTGATAACCAGTCAATCCAATCAGTTATGAAGATGCTACCTGATTAGACAAGGGGAAGGGACAAGCACAATTCTCACAACACCACATCAAGTAGATTAGGCGTCACTAAACCTGTTAATGAATATTGAATAATACTGTTGTGTAAGGAAGTGGTCTGTGTTCTGATTTCTTCCATCCTGCTTCTCTGAATTCCTGTGTTGGCAATATCAATGGAGTCCCAAACTTGATTCCTTTTGCCACATAGCAGATAAAGAAAACTAAGCTGGAAATGTACTATAATAGAACTTATTTGTCTAAAGATTTGGTTGATACGACTTCTCCTCTATAAAAGTGAGATTTGTTTGTCAAAGTAAAAACAAGCGTGAACTGGAAGAGTGCTTGAAAAGCATTCCCAAGGCAATGTCCATAAAGAACCTATACAGAGCAGTCACTACTGGAATGTGATCTTGTTTCGTTTCAACAGACATGTTTCTTCTACTCTCCTACTCTGTACATTGTCCCAAGGCAATTGGAGGCCCAATGCTCTCCTTTCTACTTAAGTTCTTACCTATTTTTCTGGGAGACTTACTACTCAGAAAGAGAGCTTGTCATCTGAGGTGGTGTTCTTTCCATTCACCAGCCACTGGAATTTTCAGTTTCATTAATATTTATCAAACAACAAATAAAACTCAAAGAACAGAACTCTACAGAGACAGGAAGGGTCTCATCCATCAAAAGGCCACATTGACTTGAACTATGATGTCTGGCTAAAGTATGTGCAGACTTTCACTTATACTGTGGCCTTCCTCCTTTTTTTTATCACCTTTTTCCATCTTTTTCTGCTACCTGAGACCTCAGGAATACCTTATGAATGTCACCATGTAAAACATCAGCCCTGCAGTGTCTGACTTGCAAGCAGATTGGCAGCCAGTAGCTGGCATGTGCTTCTGATTATGTTAATGAATTAGAGGTCAAGCCCTTTGACTCTTCAGTTAAAGCAATCTGAATCTGTTTAAAGGTAAAATTAAACTAAAAGGAGTTTTGGTTACCTCATAATTTCACCAAAAATAGCTCATTTAATATATAGTGAAGTCTGGCATAAATGAAGGTTTCTCCTTTGATCTCTATACAACAAAGCTAGAAAACATAATTTTCCTAGTTCTAAGAGTGATAATAAAATATATGTTTTACTCACTGAAGCAAATGCAATTACTCATATTTTCCACTTAATGTATGGGATAAATTCCATCACAACTTCACAAGGTGAAAATGGTCAAATGTGGGCAAACTTGGCTGCAACTTTCAATCTGCTCCTTTGAAAGCTCAGAGAGACAGCTGCCTGGCTTTCCAACCACATCTTGTTAACACGTATCAATAAAGTGTGGGGAGGAGTGCTGATCCCTAGCGTGCATTGCAGGCAGGCTCTCCTCAACCATCAAGAAATCAACACTTCGGGGCTTGTGTGGCGTCCTGACTCAGTGGAAACAGTCTAAATGTCATTGTGTTTTGTTTAACATAACTGATAAAATGATTCTGTTACAACAGTACACTCTTTCTGATCTTTAAGCAGCGAGTGACAGATTATCAAAGCCAAGCTCACAGGTCCAAACTTAGGAAATTAAGGAAAGAAGGAAAGTGAAAAACATCCCAATATTTGTCATGGCCACAAAGGTTTAGATAAATGAGCAGGGTCAAGTTGTTTAGTAGGACTCATTTGAGAAAGTATTCTTCCAAAGGAAAGAAATAACAGGCAGTACCAAAGTAATTCCCTATATTTTAATGATATCATTGTCACAAAAACATAAGGCAGATTAATTTTAGCAATCATGAGAATGTTGTTGAAACATTATGTGACTAAACATTTCTCAAGTGGATTTCTAGGGTAATTATATTAGTCAAAGTTTATTAAACACTGTGTCTACCTAAGTACTTCACATATCTGAACCGCTCATTGCCTGTACCTGATGTAACAATTATGATTATTACCCCTATTTTATAATGAGAATGCTGATGTGAAGTGGTTGAGTAAATTATTCCACAGCATGTAATAGGAATGGTGCAGGTTATGATTTAAACCAAGCATAACCCAACAGATTCAACATTCTTAACTGCGGAGCAAATTTGGCTTCCAAATATGAGTGTCACTTAAGAATTTTCTTGCCATTTTGTTTACACTTTACTGCTAAAATGGGGAGGAAAGGAGGTATTTTGAAATTATATGGGGGTCTTGCCTGACACTGCTCGATTTGGACAAAATGTAGGTCTTAAACAATAAGCTGGTCACTGAGATTAGCCATAACGTGGCTGTGAGCAGGACATCCGTTTGTTTGTTTGTTTGTTTGTTTGTTTGTTTGTTTGTTTGTTTCTTTCTTTCTTTCTTTCTTTTATGTTTTTGGTTTTTGAAACAGGGTTTCTCTGTGTAGTTTTGATGCCTGTCCTGGATCTCACTTTGTAGCCCAGGCTGGCCTCAAACTCAGAGATCCACCTGGCTCTGTCTCCCAAGTGCTGGGATTAAAGGCGTGCACTGCCTCCCAGCAACATGTGTTTCTTGAAGAACAAGGGCAGCTATAGAAATGTGAACAGCCAGGTCTTATGCAGAATGTATGTATCCTCATGAAACTCATGAAAACTGTTTGTGGTTGCATTACAGTGTGTCAGCTCATCTATAACTATGTTTCCCAGAATTCTTTTTCCTTCAGCTACCTGGCATCAGAGTCAGCCAAGGAAAAAATTGAATGCCGTTGGCAAGGCAGGCAGATTTGGGTCTAAGTTGTTTTAGGAAGGACACACTTGCCATTTAAGTACTTGCTGATGTTGATAATCACCTCACTGGTGCAGGCAGCAATCAGGTGTAGGGGATCTCTTCTTCCAAGGCTGGAGTCATGCCTATCTGCAGAAGGTGGTAAGTGAATCCTATCACTAATACTGAGAGTATCAAGAAGAGATGCAGCTGCAGTTTCTCTCAGGAGGTCTCATTATTCCACGGCCTTCTTTATGGTGTATTTATATGCACTGGTGTCCCTGCTGCCGCCAGTCCCATCGTGGAATGCAGATACGGCAGACTTACCAAGGCTTCTCGAGGAGAGTTATGACAATTCTACTTCCTCTAATAGCTCTATTGTTCGTTTGTCTTCACAGTGCCTACCCTCTCCTGAAGCTCTTGGTACACTTTCCATGGTGCTGTCTGGATTGCTTGAGGGAAACTTGTAGAACTGGGGGTTGTAGGTGTGATAAGGCGAAGATGTCATAGAGACAAAGGTGAGGAAAACTGCACCAAGGACAGAGGGATGGGGTAAGTGACGTATAAGCAATTTGATAAAACAAAGTCTAGAAAACTTATAAGGGAAGTTAAGTATACACAGTTTCATCATGGTGACGTGGACTTTCTAAGATGAAAATTGTCTTGCTCACAAGAAAATAGAGATAAATATGAATAGCATTATGCAGTGTTTTGAACAAGGCTGGTAGACTTCATTAACCTCCATGGGGGTGTATCTACACATTAAATAATAGCAACAAAAAATTGAATTTGATGGCTTACAACTAGCTAAAATCCATCTGCAGAGACCCGCAGGGCAAATTAATTTTTATCTAAAACCACCTACCCACAAGTGATGAATAGAGTCTGCCTACGGCAGTTGTGTATGTCCTAGCTGCCAGAATTTAACTATATTTGATGACTGACTGCTTATGAAAAAGAAAAGAACTTCAGAGTACTAAGAAACTCAATATAATAAGCATCTCTAATTCTAAAGGAAACAGCAAACTTAAATATGGCTAGCTTATTCATATAGACTGATTTGTATTTGTGCGTGGCAGAAAGAAAGTAAGAATTTAGAGGCAATAAAAGCATGGGAAAATGAATGGAATGATCAAATGAAAGTATAAGAGAAGCCAAACCAAAGAAAGGAAAAAACAATTTCCTTCAGTGATATGATGAAAATGGACAAAAACTGTTCTATAATGTGGCAGTTTGCAGAAACCAGGCCAGGGTGGCTTACTCCATCAGTCTAGAAGAAAATCAATTCCACATAGTAAACAATTGAAAGCACTGGAGTTTGTCTGTCATATCACCTGTGTGTGGCATGTGAAATTTTCTGTTTTACTTATTGAGGTGAATGCAGTTGGGAGAATACGATGTAACCAAACAGGAAAGTTGGATTTATCAATGTATTAAACCAGTGCAGTTAATGATAGAGACTCAGATTATAGATCCTAAATAAACATACACACACAGTATAAATTAATATGTTTCTATGACATGTAATATAATATAAAATAATATGTAGTGATATACTGTGTACCCCAATATATTGTGTACCCTAATAAACTTATCTGGGTATCAGAGGACAGAGCCAGACACTAGATTAGACATAGAGGCCAGACAGTGGTGCCACACACCCTTAATTCTATTACTTGGGAGGCAGAGATCCGTCTGGATCTCCGTGAGTTCAAGGCCACATAGAAAACAAAGCCAGGCAGTGGTGGCACACACCTGTAATCCCAGGACTTGAGATCTCATGTCTTTGCTTGGGAAGGACACATGCTTTTAATCTCAGGAAGTGATATGGCAGGACACAGAAAGGTATATAAGATGTAAGTAAACTCACTCTCTTTTGGCAAAGGATTTTGTAGAGATAAGCTACTAGCTGCAGAAGTTCAGTTGAGATCCATTTGGGTGAGGACTCAGAGGCTTCAGTTTTAGGAAACAAGATCACCTGAGGAATTGGTGAGGTGAGGTTGGCAGTGGCTTACTTTCTGCCTCTCTGATCTTTCAGCTTTCACCCCAATAACCGGCTCTGGTTTTTTATTAATAAGACCTTTTAAGTTTCATGTTACTATAATATACATCATATAGAATTATTGACATTAATAGGAAAAGCAGATGTATGTATACAAAAGATAGAAAGTCAGAGACATGCTAGGAGAGAGAATTCACCTGTGAGTCTTTGTTGCTGGGCAGACTAGAATGATATACTAGCTAGTTTCCTCAGCTCATTTTGTAGTAATGTTTTTCAGACCTTAGTTCTTTCCTCCCTTTTCTTCTACTAAGTGAGCATATGGCACCCCAGTCTCACACAAAGAAAATAAAACACAGTAGTAAATTATCTTAAATACACCTGAACTTAGGATATTCAGAGTCAAACTCTTCCTAGCTTTTTCTTTTCACATGATTCTAGATTTATTTTACCATTTAAAAGTTTACTTTGGCTATAGTTGAAATTGAATTTGTTCTTCAAAGAAACACACAATGGAAGTACAAAGGGGAAGTCTCTGTCTGCTCCCTGGGAGTTCTGAAAGTCATAATTATAAAATGATAGAATTCTTAATGAAAACGTCACTTGGAAAGGTTGAGGTTGACAGCAGCACCACTGAGGAGGCATGAAATAAGTCACAGTGTAGTCGCAACCATAAATACAACTAGATGATGCAATTTTAAATCCACTGAGACTTATTGTATAAATGTGTCTCAAGTTCAGAATTAAAATCCTAAGAATAAGCATGCATTAAAATTCCTAGAAAAAAAAGAAACAAGATCTTTTCAAAAAATAGCCTTTAGACATAATATTATTAAAAATAGATTTCACAGAAGACTTGTGAAATAATATAGCCTAAGAAAATTGACACACACATGAATTGACTCAGATGCCCACAATAATTATTCTTAGCTTCTTTCCAGTCCTACCATGAGGTCTGCACTAAGCACACTGATCTGATCTCCGCTCTTTTCCTAGGGTTACATATGACTCTCGGAAAAACACACAATAATCTATTACCCACATTGCATGCAAACACTGCCACCATCAACACAGAACCAAAAGGTCAAGGTCAGAATAAATAAAATGTCTTCTAAGCTATTTGTAGATTAATTAGAGATTAGGATTCAGACTTTGCCAAAGAATATGATCTGAGCATCTTTCCCTACATGCAGTCCTCATGCGAGACAAACAAGAAGGGATCAGGAGCATGTAACATAGGTTGTTACAGTAGCCTTCTGCTTTATCTTTTTAGACTTGCTAATCTTGCCTCTCTTGAGTATTCTTTAGTGAAAAACACTATTTATCTATTTTCTTTAATGTATTTCTGTTTATTTTTCTCGTGCCAGGGATCCAGTGCCAGACCTCATCCATGCTAGCTGTGCCACTGCCCTATATTCCCACCTTGAACCAATTTTCGGAATTTTAAGTTGAAAGTAACCAATCCCATATTATAGTTAATTCAAGTTCAGTTAATATTGTTTCTTGCCATGTACCCAATTTTATCACAAAGAGTGTTTGATATAATTTTATTAAATCTAATTTCTTCTTTAGGAATAGGAAGTTATTCTTTCTTGGGAAGTTTTAGTACCTTAGGTCCTATTGACTTATGGTCCTTTCAGAACATTTCTTAATTCCAAGACAGAGAAGCTGATCCCAGGATTGTGAGCATGAATTCTTCATTACAACACTTAATGATTGGCACAAGCAAGCCTCAGTACCCCATATACTTTACAAGGAAGATTGTTACTATAAATCAGTCCCCTGTGTTGTTTTAAGAAAAAAGGCAATGTTTCCTATATATCACAAAAAATTTCACATCATGTTTTAATACATCTGACTGTCTATTAATTTATCTCTAACATACTGGGAGAATGCTCCTCACAAATTGGTTTATCCCAATCAGAACATCCTTCATTAATATCACTCAAGTTAGTGAAGATATCATGCTTGCAAAATTATCAATATTTTAAATTATTTTCTGAACCAGTCAATTCACCCTTAAAATAACTTGCTGAAAGAAGAAATGCTATAGTCTCCCACAAAATGATTATTGTGCTGTTACTGAAAGAAAGATTCTAATGAAGACTTTCTGCTGTGAATTATGTAGCAGAGGGTAAGACTGATGTACTTGTCACAGTGATATTTGAATTACAAGCCTTTTGGCCAACAGATTCCAATCTGTGTGATTGATAGCATCAAGAGCCATAAAGAGCTGACCATGCATGCTTGGGTGTGTGTGTGTGTGTGTGTGTGTGTGTGTGTGTGTGTGTATGTGTGTGTGTGTGTATGTGTGTATGTGTGTATGTGTGTGTGTGTTATATGTATGTGTATATGTGTGTGTGTATGTGTGTGTATGTGTGTGTGTATGTATGTGTGTATGTGTGTATGTGTGTGTGTATATGTGTGTATGTGTGTGTGTGTTATATGTATGTGTGTGTATGTGTGTGTATGTGTATGTATGTGTGTGTGTATGTGTGTATGTGTGTGTGTATGTGTGTATGTGTGTGTGTATGTGTGTATGTGTGTGTGTTATATGTATGTGTGTGTATGTGTGTGTGTATGTGTGTATGTGTGTGTGTATGTGTGTATGTGTGTGTGTATGTGTGTATGTGTGTATGTGTGTGTGTGTGTGTGTGTGTGTGTGTGTAATTTGTGTCTTTACTACAAGCAGAGTTCTCACTATTGTTACCTGTAGAATGCATTATTATGCATTTGCTGTTTTATCACCCTAATTAAAGCTCAGGATGTGATTTGCAAAGTATGTTTATGTATTATTAATTTTAAGTAAGGCTTAATTTTGTTGCCAAAACTATAATTTGAGTTTAGCAATATGATATAACTTGTTGTATTATTACAGATATACTTTATTATTATATACAACATTAATTAAAATATTTTACATATATGCATGTTTGCCCAGATGTTTGTATATAAGACTTATATTTATAGGTCTTACCAATTACACATTAGGCATTTAGTTCAGATGTGTATACACATGAAGATTTAGAGATACATATGTATTTGTTTTTCTTCTTCGTTTTTATCATAATTATATTTTTGGTTTCACTATGCTGTCTAGTTTGGCCTTTAAATTGCTGTGTAGGTCACACTCATTTTGAAATTGTCATCCTCCTGTCTCAGGCTCTCAAATGATAGGATTGTTGCATTCAGCCACTTTCAGCTTTTAATATTACAACAGCTATTTAAAAAACATTTATACATTTGTTACAGCCTGGTTAAAATGTTAACTCCCAAGGAGTATTCTGTTTATTTTATAATTACTTACTTCATACTATTTTAAGATTTATTTTTATTATTTTTTATTAGTAGTATGTGTGTATGTCTGTATGTGAGTATGTGTGCATGTGAGTGTGGGCAACCATAGAGATCAGAGATATAACATCCCCCAACAAGAGTACTTAGAACCCAAATTGGAATGCTCTGTAAGGGCAATCAATATGTACTCCTAACTACTGAGCAATCTCTTCTGCCTCACAGAACATTTTCATGCTGGGTGTTCTGGTGAGTGTTTCCAATAACACTTAAATATATCACTTGAGTCACTAAAATACTATTACTTGGAAATGTACTAATGATTGTCAAATTTACATGTCATTTTTTCTTTTATTTTTGAGAGTACAATTGCATCATTTCTCTCCTTTTGTCCCTCCCAACCCTTCCAAGTATTAATTACTGATTTCTATAAAATTCATGGTCTATTTTTATTTATTGTTATTATATATATATATTACTAAACACACACACACATATATATATACATATATATATATATATAAATATTGCTAAATACATATATCTATGTGTGTATATATGTATATGTTGCTAAATACAACCTCTTCAATCTGTATATATCACTCTTGCATATTTAGGGCTGAATATATGGTATTGTATTGGTGTATTCTTCCCAAGGAAAACTATTTCTTCTGTTCTCAGCATTCATTGGTTACCTGTAGTTCTTTGTGTATACTTGAAGCTTGGTAGGCTTTCCCCTGTCCATTTTGATACATCTTTTGCTCTTCTTGTTCAGATCATGTCTGAGCAGTCATCTTGGTAAGACTTTACATAGCTTCTGGAATTCCTAGGAGACACAATCTCACAGCAAACTCCCTGATCCTCATGGAAGAAACTGAAACCTAAAAAAGTCAAGAAACTTTTCTAAATGACACCACAAGTTTAGATTACTTTGCTGAGAATTTCACACATGAGTACAATGTATTTGTAACATTTCTACCATTTTCTCTTTCCATCCAAATTCTCATGTGCTCACCTCTCAAGTCATGACCTTTTCATATATATAAAATGTACTGAGTCCAATTAGTGTTTCCCATGTGTACACATATTTAGGGCCCACCACTTAGGATAGAGAAACTATCTGGGAGGCTCCTCCATGACAAAACTGATTCTCTTTTTTTCAGCAATCATTAACTGCCTGTAGATTTTAATCTATAGGTAAGGCAGGCTAAATTTCTCCACTCGCTTTGGCATGTCAATGAGTGCGACCTAATGCAGATTTATTATGTGTGAGACACCACATTGTTGTGACTTCATGGGTGTAGCATTCTTGTCATGTTTAGAAGGCACCATCTCACAGTACTTATCCAGAGTCCTTGGCTCTTACAATCTTTTTTCTCTCTTTTTTTGCAATTATCTGTGAGTTTTGGGTGTAGAAGCTGTGCTGTGTATGTCTGAATTGAGACTGATAACCCTCAATGACTTAGATCTGCCTTTTGAACATCTATGCATCTTGGCCCAGGAGCCATAGACTATCTTACAAAAATCCTCGTGCCAAGCAAGTCACATCTCCTTCAGAGTCAATGGGGTCCAAGAAACCCCCAAAGCAATATAGGCTATTGTTATTGCCTTCGTGTATCTCTTAGAAATTGAAGTTAAGACACTATTGCCAGAGACACAACATACTTCATTTATAGGATTTGAGGAATCAGCCTGATTCTAACTTGGAATCCTCCACCATGTGGACTAGTGTCGGGAAGTGCTGTGCAAGTTGCCATGGCAGAAACTTGTCAACAGTCCTCCCCTTCTATAAAGCCTCCCAATCACAAACTGACCATCTCGTCAAGGTAAACCCAAGCATGC
Source organism: Onychomys torridus (assembly GCF_903995425.1). NCBI lineage: Eukaryota > Metazoa > Chordata > Mammalia > Rodentia > Cricetidae > Onychomys > Onychomys torridus. Next base: position 23,858,468 of record NC_050446.1, on the reverse strand, counting down.
AACAGGGGCACTTGTATTTTGAGTGTGATCTATGCCTCTAATCAGTTTGAAGCCACTCCAATAGGTAGACACTCATACCTGGTATTTTAAACCTAGCCAAGAACATGTGGCTGTTGGGGTCATAGACCCTAGAGAAGAATGTACTACTGCCATCTTCCCAAACTAATATAGCCTCTAACTCTTCTAAATACTTATCCTTATGCTATAGGTAAACCAATTTCTCACCTTTCATGACAGGAGAGTCATTTTTGCAGCATATTCTTATTTTCTCCTTACTTGTACTCCACAAGTTATTCCAACCTATTTTCTGTCTAAATGTTCTTTCTTCCTAAAATATTTCACAATCTAATTCCTTAGAGTCCAAAGAACAAATGTGTTTATTACTTTTGTTTTACTTTTTTTGAATTTCAAAATCTGTTGCTAAATATTTTCATATATGTATAACCCATTCATTTAAAATATAAAAATATGCTGTCTATAAAAAGTACAAAAACTTTTCACAGGTACTTTTTTTCAAGTTAGAAAGTATTTGTATTTGATTTAATTTTCCTGTTGCACATAGAAAATGACATTGTCAATGATATATACTGAAAGATCTAACCATAATCTGTGATGATAAAGGTTGCTTTTAATTACTATAAAATAAATTATAAGAAAGGCATTCTTTAAAAGCACATATATGACAATAAGGCATGTACATTTGTCTTAAAATAAGCCTTCAATGTTCTCCCACACTTTTCTCACCACTATCTCCATCTGTAATAATAAAACATATCTTCTGATTGCAGCTATTTCTGTTATCTCAAGTCTGAATATAATTTATTTGCTACTCAACCTTACTTTTCCTCTATTATAAGATTTGTTTTTCCTGTAATGTAATACAAAGTTTTGATTTAAAAGGTACAAACCTTTTCCCCCCTAAAGACATGGTATTTTAAATTAAAAAGACAAATAAATTCAAAAGAGACTGGCAGTGTTTTGCAATAAAACATCAAACAAACTGTAATTTTTATAATCCAATAACTTTTACTTAAATGTGTTTTGGACTACATGCATTGGAGAAACAGCAATATCAAATTTTCCAATACAAGGAATTCTCAAAAATGTTTTGTTTATAATAATTTTGAAATACTTATTTACAAAGAACAGAGGGTTCCTCAGAAAGATTGTGATAGTCTAAGACTTCATTGTATTATCAATGCTATGAATTATGATGTTCTTTCCCTGACATTGGCATTAAAATTTAAAAACTAATTTAGAAACCACAAAAACATCAGGTGGATTTTCTGAAGCCTGTTCCCTGTGCAATATTGTTACTGCTTCACTTCTGAGAGTACACATGCTTATTTTATTAGACCATAGAACATGCTAATGCGACATACATGGTGGTAGTTCACTTGATTCCCTCACATATGTGTCACCCAGCAGGCAATTTCTCAACTCCTACATCTTCTCCAGTAGTTTTTCTTGCTCTATCTGTATGTGTAGGCCTCACTGCTCCCTAAATCCTCTGGTGTGATGATCACTATACAGCAGAGAGACCATGCTCTGAAATTTGAACATTGTGGCTGTTAGAGTATATTTATTTTAAATATTTTAAAGAAGTTTTATAAAGTTGATTCTAATTTTTTTTAAGTAAGTGCCCTTAAAAGTACAAGTCACCATTCTAATCTATAAACCTAGGCTTGACTACTCATGGTACATGGAAGATGGTCATTGTCAGTCTTCTTGAAAATGATTAATTTAGTCATCCAAGTAGGTAATATAGTTATCAAACATTTTGAAAATTTTGATATATATTTTCTCCATGTTTTATTTAGATTTAATAATCATACATAAACCAGTATTAAAGTCTAACACAAAAATATAAGCCTAAACTTTAGGTTTTTGATTATTTTGCTTCCAATGAGCATGTTGCTCCTTTACAATATTTCTCTATTATGTTTGTTTGTTTATTTGTTTTTCTTTTAAAATATCCTTGCTATCATGGCTCTTTGGCATGCAGAAGGTGGAGGAGTACAGTTGAAATACATTTATTTGTACTAATAGATTGTCTGATCACATTAAGGAAGCAAATCTAAAATATTAGTAGAAGGGATCTTTCTCCATGAATCACCAAGTGGTCAATCTCAAATCTCTTCCCCAGAGAAAGTTGAGTTGAACTTTTACCCTAAATAGTTGTTCTAAAGCCTTAGCCTACTCACTTAAAATACCTCTTAATCATGAAAATAGCCAAAAGCACAAGACATTATTTACAGACTTAGATAATTTATCTCATTTAGAAAAAGAAAATCAAATCAAAAGGGAACCAGGAAAAAGATAAAATGTGCACATATAAATCACATCCTCACCAGGATGTGTCCTTCATGCAATGCATCATTTCAGAAAGCAACCATGGCTCAGATCATTTTCCTGCTTCTCTCTCAACTTTTTATTGATGTATGTGGTCCAGAATGTTCCTTTTCATTTTATCCTTACTCTCCGCTTTCCATTTTGGCCTAATCATTTTTCTCTACAGTTGTTCTCCATTTCCCTTGAGACACTTTCTATCATTAAGTTTGTGTAATGACTTTCTCTGAATGTTTTACTTAAAATTGCAATGAGAAGCACTCATGAAATCTCTTACAGTGTAGGAATTTACTCTCTCCTTGCTAACATGGTTTTGTATTGGGTTATCTATTCTGGAGAGGGCAAAGCAATGATTGTATATAGTGTGCTGCCCACACACAAGGAAGCAAAGCCATTTAATCATACAGTCCAGCACTATCTTTTTAAATATCCAAAATGCATATGATTTTTTTCCCAGTGAAATCAACTACTCAACCACCCCAGCCAGTTGCTTTGGGAACAGGGACCTTACCAGAATTACTGTATGAACAGTGCTTTCTTTTCACATTTTAAGTCACTACCACATTTGGAATGTCAGGACAACATAGATCTGAAAAACAAAGCACTGTTTTTCTCCACTTATAAGAAAAATCTGAGTTGAAGGAACTATAAAAATAATAAAATATTTCTAGAAAGACATAAGCTAGATTTCTACCAATGCAACTGGGGAATATAGAAAAGCATTTGTGGAATTTTAGGGCGGATGGCAGTGTGTTTGGTGAGGGTGCATATTTAGTATTGTTCTTTATTTATGATTTTACTTTATATATTTATTGATATTTAGGTATCTATGTTTAAATATGGTCAGAATATATTAAATGGAAAATTTCAGAAGTAAAATTTTATAAATTTGAAATCTTTTCTATGTACTGCATACAATATACTGCATACTCACTCTGCATATGCTGTTCAAATCATATATTTCTGTTATCCATTCAGCTAGAGGTGAGAATCATTCATTATTCTAATATGCACCTGCTGCAAATATTACCTTTCACAACTTAATGTTCTTGGTTATCAACTCGACTCTTGAAGTATCACAATGTTTGAGTGTAAATAACACTTACAAACAATAGCATAATGCTATGCTACAATTCCTAAATCATTCATCTGCTTTAAAGTCTGTATACCCATGTAGGTAATGTAGCATCTCAAATCATGACAAGAAAAGCATAGTGCAGTAAAATATGTTGAGGGACAGAAAAAAGGTGGGAGAGAACTCCCATAAAATCTTATGTTATAAATTTTTACTTTAGTATTAATTGCTGACTTTTACTGTGAATATTTTTGTTAATCAAAATGTATGTATTGGAAAATAGTATACATAGGGCTAGAGTGATAGTTCAGTGGTTAAGAGCTCTTATTGCTCTTCCAGAGGACTAGTGTTTAGGTCTCAGCATTGTGTCCAATTATCTTACAATCACCTGCAACTCCAGCTCCAGAGGATTCATTGCCCTCTTCTGGCCCTTGTGGTACTCACACAGAAGTGACATAGTCTCATATGGACACATACACAAAAATAAAAATAAAATACCTTATTCAAAAAGAAACACAATTGTACATAGCTTTTTACTATCACTGTTTTCTCACATCCACTGGAAATGTTAGAAAATATTCCCAGTGGACAAGAAGATAGATCTAGCCAAATCCATATCCCTATCTCTATGTAATCAGCTGTAAAGCAGTTATCTTAATGTATCACTGTATTAAAAATTATTAGATAGTATAAAGTTGTTGAACAGATAACTGAAAAGTCAAAGTCAAAAAAGGAGAAAAAGAATTATGACATTGGGAACAAGAAAAGGAAACATAAATCTTACTTGCCAGCTCTCAAGATCCAAAGCAGCATCAAATAGAACATAACTGTCAAAGCATCAGTAACATCCAATACAGTTTTGGAACTAAAATAGATGTGATTATTAAAGTAACTTAACTTCCTGCATGGAACTGCTATTCTAGTGAAGGAGTGTAGATAATTAAAAAGTATGCAAATCAACATGAACATTATCAGATACCAATGGTATAAAGCAAGATAAAACAAAAATGACAAGAAAGAGTAATCACAGGAAGATTGTTGTGCAGATTGGTCCAAAAAGAGTTTTGCTTGAAGAGGAGACACTCACAGTAAGTGAGGAGGAAAGTTTTCTATGGAGAGTATTTTAGAGAGGTACACAATTGTTAAGGCAATACTCTGATGAGCAAGTCCCCACACACTCTAGAAACAGATTTTAGCATACATAGCAATAGACACACCCATAGGAGAAGAGTTTGGACAGGTGAGAAAGAAGTAGCCTCTGGAGGAATCTGTAGGGACTTGACAAGCACAAAAATGAGGCTTCAATAGAGACGATGAGACAAAATATAGAAAGTTTGACAACAGTGCAATATAGTGACACTTACCTCCTAATACTTTAAGCCAATCAATCCATCAAAACTTTTTCTGTGCTTTTCATATTTCTCTCTCTCTCTCTCTCTCTCTCTCTATATCTATATATATATATATATATATATATATATATATATATATATAATGTTTCATTGTCATGCATATATGTAAAATGACGAACAGTACTTTTGGAGAAGTCTAGAGTTCCTTGTGTGGCTGTACAAAAGTCTGCAATGGTATGTACTTTCACTCTCAGATTAATGTGTGATTTTTTTATAAGATAATTATTTCACAAGCAGAGTTCTTACATTATGAAACATCAACAATTTATTTACATGATGCATCTCAATATTGAATATCTCAGATGACACTGTTGAAAGAATCACTAGACACTGAAGATGGTAGATTTATTTTTATATTACTTATTTCCCCTCATGGATAATCACCAACCATGGATATTCTGCTTAAAGTGTTTGATAGACAATGATTCTTATATTAAATGCCATTTGTTTGGAGATGCAGGTCATTTTATTTCAGTTATATTTTTCCTAGGAGCTCATAATTAGAAATCACACAGAACTCATGTTAGCTAACTTAATTACTTTGCTTTACAAAGAAAAGAAAGGAAATCAATCTATCAATATATTGGAAGAACACATTTGTCAGTGTATTAAACAAAGAAGGGTAGAGTTAATCTTTGGATAGTTAGAAAAAGTTATTTCTTGCCAAATAAATTCCCTTATTCATATGGATGTAAAAACTAAGTTCAATGGAAAAATAGCTTTAATTTTAGGCAGGAAGGAAGCTTTTAATATGGTTGTATAGATGGCAACAATTTCCTTAAATACAGAAAAAAACTTGGCATGACAGGAAAAGGAACTTTTAAGACTTATATTTAGTTTAAATTCATGTGCTTTTGTGCCTAAGTGTCCACATGTGTATATGCCATGGGTAGATATCAGATCTACATGATGCTAGGCTGGAAAAAGGTTGTGAGTCACTAGATATGGGTGCACTGAATCAAGCCACATCCACTGGAGGAGCAGTTAGAGCTTTGAATTGCCCAGGCATATTTCCAGTCTCTGAAGAGGCTTTAAAAACAAAGAAATAAACATTTTAATCATATTAAAATAACATTAAAAATATACTGGTCACCATTTCAATGATGTTAAGTATATCATTGTTATTATGGAGATTAGTTACTACAGAGATCAGTTTTGATTGATTTCAGTTGCATTTTTATAGTTCTATGTCCTGAGAAATACTTAGGATTCCTGAGAAATTTTTTTTTTGGTTTTACATACTTGTTCCATATGAAACGGAATAACTAATATCTGAGTATTTTATAAATATACATAAGTACAAAAAGTTACTCAATTACCAGTCACACATTTGAACTGACTAAAGATTAAATAAATGTTGTGAGCTGGCAGGAAACTAGTTTCTAGTGATGAGACACAAACTGTCCAGTTTTCTCCTTTCCAGTTCTCAAAGACAAAAAATAAAATCACCTTACTCTCTTATGGAAATTAGAGACACACTGAGTTTGTTTCTTATCACTTTGGATTTGGTTCTTTATTTATAGTTCTAAATCCTGCAGCTTATAGAAATTCAATAAAAGGGCATGATTACACAAGAACTATCCTGTCACTTGGATTTAGATGTTTATCTAAGAGGAAAACCACACTCCTCTCCTCCCCTCTGCTCATCATGCTTAAGTTCTGCTGGAAGGAATTCTGTATCAACCAAACTTAGTTCTAGGAAAAGGAAGTCTTAATGCAACTTATCCAGTTGAAATATCATGTAAGTCCCTAATGAGAAGTGAAAATGATTTGAAATTTTCTGGTGGCAATCTTAGAAAGTGAATAGAAATAGTTGAATATTTAACAATTGATTTTATTCATATAAATATACTTAATTACAAAATTCTATCTCTATGTATATAACCTATATCATGTAATCTTCTAAACAAGAATGTGTTAAACACAGAACAGCAAACTTTAAATATTTCACTATCTGTGGAGATTATCTCTGGGTATGGTCAGAGCAGTGCTAGTACATGTTGAGGTATTTAAATTTGTGATTATGACTTTTAATTTTGTGACTCTGGAGGATTTTGCCTTGACCTGCATATTTGACATAATTTAGAGGCTAGGTAGTAGAGGATCAGAGAATCTTACAAAACTTCCCATCATATGTAAATAGATAAAGTATGCTCTCCAGGTATATCTCTTTAAAAATCTCTTTACACTTTTTTGTTTAACTCACTATATATTTATAAATTTAGCTGTGGTCATACATTTTATCTTGCCTAACAAAGGAAGTACTTAGGTCTTTATATTCAGAGTCATGCTAATATAACATGTAAGTCAACTGCATTTTTCCCTTATGGTGGAAAGGACTTCTCAATGGCACAAAACTATAAAACAGCATTTTTCTACTTTCCAAAATGAAAATAAACCCCAAATCTAGCCCTAGCCCCAGATTTAAAATATTATGTTTCTGCACACACTCCATGCTGTTCTCCATCTGTATGTTATCGAGGCAATAATGACAAACACTGACCTCTAAACATTTCCTTTTCTTAATGAAGAGCATGTGTGGCTACCCCTGTTTCTGGCCACACATGATTATTAAAGATAAAGCAAACATTACTTCCCACAAAGATCCTAATTTTCTTACGCATATGATCATGGAGAGTTCCTGAAGGTATAAATATCACCTACGAAGTAAATCTCAGGGCTTAAAGTCGTCCTAAACCATTTGTATATTCCATTTGCCAATGTTCACAGGAAGAGGCAGGTTCACAGCTCCTGCATCCAATCTGTGTTAAATCTCTTTCCTTGACTATAAGACCAAGTGAACATACCTATTACCCAGGAGTCAAAGACAAAGCAGCTAATGTGATTATTTGAACAGATTATTTAAAGAATTCCCATCATATATAAATACATAACATTTTTCCATGGATGGTAATTGCTAATTATTTTTAGCTTTTAAATATTACCCAGCTTGATTTCTTTCTATTTTTAATCCCCAATTTTCCTTTAACCCAAACTTTGGTTTCATGCTTTGTGTCCAAAGGCTTTAAGTGTGTTCACCTTTTTATTTATTTCAGTCTCTCTACTCAAATGTTCTCTGTATAAATTCCCATTCTGTCATTTTTAAATTTGACTGTGTGTGTGTGTGTGTGTGTGTGTGTGTGTGTGTGTGTGTGTGTGTGTGTGTGTGTGTGTGTGTGTGTGTGTGTGTGTGTGTTTTGCTTTCTCCCATATGTGCACATGTGGAGGCTGGTATAGGTGTCTTCTTCTAAGCTTTCTATTTTATGGCCTTAAGAGAGGATTTCTCTAGGTAGCCTCCCTGGAGTTGTGTAGCAGTCTAGTCATCTTTGTTTTACATCTAGTATCCTCCTATGAGTGAGTACATCACCCAGTGGCAGAGAAATGGATGAGATCTACATGAACAACCTAGACGACAATGGGAGTGATGAAGGGCAAGGTTTGAGGGCAAGAAAGCTTAGGGTAGCAGGAGATCCCAGCTGGATCAAGAACAGAAAAGGAGAACAAGGAATAACAGACCATGATAAATGATGACCACATGAGAACAGGAATAGGCAGAGTGCTGGAGAGGTCCCCAGAAATTCACAATGATACATCCTCTGTAGACTGCTGGCAATGGTTGAGAGAAAGCCTGATCTGACCTAGTCTGGTGATCAGATGGCATGAGTCCAAGATAACCCCTGTTCAAACTGTTAGGAGTCCAACAGAGGACGAAGATATACAATTGTAACATACAAGCAGAGGACCTAGGTCAGTCACATGCAGGTTCCCTGGCTGATGGTACAATGTCTGTGAGCCCCTATTAGCCAAGGTTAGTTGATTCTGTGAGTTTTCTTGTAGTGTCCATGATCTCTTTCACTTCTACAATCCTTTCTCCCCCTATTCTGAAGGATTACCCAAGCTTTGCCTAATGTTTAGCTGTGGGTCTTTATTTGTTTCAATCAGTTGCTGGATGATGCCTCTCATGACAATTGGTAACCAGGCACCAATCTGATCACAGAAGATGGCTGGTTCAGGACACATATTTGCTACTGTTAGGAGTATAAGCTGGGATCCTCCTTATAGATTCCTGGGAGATTCCCTTGTGGCAGGGTTTTACCTAACCCCAAAAGAGTTGTAATTTTTATACCTCTCCTGTTTTTAATTACCTAGTCTTTCAAGATGTGACCTATCTTTATTCTGCCACCTGGATCAGTCATGTGATCAGTCAGTATGTGATCCTGGCCAACCATCATGTCATCCATTCTTGCTGTAGAAATACAGCTCCTTGAAAGCAATCCTTGTCTAAAAGTACATTTATAAAATGGCTAGGATATCAAATATTTATTCTACTTTAAAAAATCTAATATGTTCTCCTGGGACCTGGCTTCAGTTACAGTTTTTTTCAGTGTCATGGGACTGGTTTTTTTCTTAGGAAACAAACATACTTATACCAAACTGTACACATCTAAATCATCTAATCACTAAATCCCACAATCTCTCTATGAAGAGACACTTTTTAAAAACTGTTTTTATAAGAGTTACCAGCTACAATATCACTGCAGGTAGATTTCCAAACGTGCCACAACTGAAATATTTTTCAACCTAAACCAAAATCTAAGATACAGATTTATGAAGCAGTATTAATTTGGAATAGTATATTCCTTAATGAGAGGAACTGCATTTGTACATCTGAAGAGACTTGGAGGCATGCACTCATTTGCTTCTACTGTTATCCCATAGTTCCTCCTTTGTTATGTGGAAAATCTAGATTACTTACTGTTCTATTCAATAACAACTTTGGTTTTGGATGCCCTTCTTAACTAAATCTTACCTGAATTCTAATTGAACCCAACGAAAGGACAATGCTTTTTGCAAGTGGCATTTTAACATTCAAGCCGTTCATCTACTTCAATGTGAACATAATTTTTATCTAAATGATTTCCGATGAAAATGCATTCATTTCACTATAGTGCTTCTAAGACCAGTGGGAAGCTCATCATCTTAATATTGAATCTGTAAATCCTTTCCACTAGGGATGATTAACAGCTTGGTCAAGTGTTTATTTTACTTTAAGGAGAATATGTAATTTCCTGGAATAACACATATAGATTTCAGTCCATTTCCCCTTTCACAAGTCACATTTATGCCTTAGACTCAGATGATGTAGCCTACCTCTACATCAGATTTCCTTCTGCACAGTAAGATGATGTCTGGCAACTTTTTGTAGTTTAATGAGCATATATCAGTCTGTTCTGTGATTCATTTATACTTGCTACAAAACAACCATGCTCAGTCATGCTGATAAGCAGTAACAGTGAATTACTTCCAGATGGCACCTTTTCTCACTACACATGTGGGCTAAAATACTCCTGGGATAAAAGTTTCTACTAGTGCAATGATGTTCTGGTCATTTTGTATCATGTGTTTAAAGCCTTGGTCACAACTATGTGAGATAACTCCAGCCATTAGGCAAAATGATTAGGTTATGAATATGTTTTGTCATTTACACATTCAGTTTGCACTTGTATTCTTTAATCAAACAATAAGCTAAAATCAATGGTGGATGACTCACATAAATGGGCTCATAAACAGAATTTAATGTGATGGCCCACTTAGAGTATCCAAAATATTTATAAATGTATAACACATAGTGTCCAAAAAGTTACTGGAAATTTTCCTATATTCTATTTAACCTTTCTTCCTAAATGGTGAAACAAGCCACAATATTTTTGCACTGAAGAAATTAATTGAAAGTCCATGGAAATTATGTTTTTAACTATAATATTGTCAATTTAATTCATTAGGATTATTTTTCATAAAACCATGAATAAATAAATTCCAGTCAAAATGAATCTTCAAATACATAATAGATCCATAAAAAGCTTGTATATATAGCATATACATATATATAGCATATATATATATATGTATATATGCATACAGAAACACACACACACACAAACATACACACACACACACACACACACACACACACACGAGGAAAAGAGAAAGGTAAGAAAGGACAAACTGGTTTGAGACTTTGTTTGTGAAATAGCTTCTCAAGAACACCATAGAGTGCTACTTTGCAGCCCCATATTTTCATCTGGCTTTTATAAAATTATTATTCATGCTCAAGGTTATGATACTAAGATATTATTTGAAGCAATAAATGGCCAAAAGTAATTGAGTTAAATTTAGAATAGGGAATCTTAAAATAAACAAAAATATTTTGGAAAGATTTCTATCATTAAGATTCACTATTATATGCATCCCAATTTTACCAAATATGCAGTTAAACAGAATATAATTCAAAATTTTAAAAACTCTACATATTGGCACTTTTCTTCACATCTCAAAATGTAGGCCAAAGGAGAAAATAAAACCATTTTCAGATTGAACTTTATTCTTTGTATAAAATTAATGAAAGGGAAAACCAAAACATAGTCATCACTGATTTCAACAATAATGTTAGGCAGAGGGAATTTGGTCAGACTTGGTTATGTCTACTATCCCTTACAGAAATCTCACTGTAAGATTGTTTCATTGTAGCTGAGTGGTGGTGGCACACACCTTTAATCCCAGCACTCAGGAGGCAGAGCAAGGCGGATGGATCACTGTGAGCTCAAGGCCAGCCTGGTCTACAAAGCAAGATCCAGGAAAGGCTCAAAGCTACACAGAGAAACCCTGTCTCAAAAAAGCCAAAAAATAGATTGTTCCATTGTTTGGAAATCACATATATTTTTCAAATGCCATCTAATTAATAACTAATTGTGAAGTATATTCACCATTTATATATAAATAATATAAATATTAATTTCTTAATAATTCAAGGAACATTTATCTACTCTACTATTCATAGTATAACAAGTATTTTCATAATCAGATGTCTTACTTCTTTTGAATCTCTTGGTCAGTGATGAAAATACAAATTCCAAATTAGAAAATCTTTTGAGAATAGAGTTCAGTAAGGGAAATGTTTCAAGGTAAGTTTTATTTTAATTTCACTCATTTTAATTAGCCTTTGCTAGAAATCATGCAAGAAAGTATTGACTTGACATGTCACCTACAGAATATTCTTTTTAAATAAAGCATCAGAGGGGTTCAGGAAAGTGGCTCAGTGGCTAAGAGCACTTATTACTCTTACAGACAACCCAGGTTCAGTTCCTAGTTACCCACAGGGTGATTCACAACCATCAATAACTCCAGTTCCAGGGAATCCAATGTAAAATTAAAATTAAAGAAGCAATTCACCAGAAATCAGAACCTCTAACTCTATAGTTATATTATCAAGTTGTCATAACAAAGACATAGCCTATACTCAAAGGAGATAAATTTTATTAAGAAAGAAAATGGATTCAAATTTTAATATCAACTTAAATATAATATAATACATCCCCAGTTGACAATGCATTTCAATTTTAGTTTAAAAAATTATGTTGTGTTTCAATAGATGATGATGAATATGGGTTTCAGAGAGTTTTTTTTTAATAAATAATTTTTTCTTTACTATTATGTGTTTTAAATTTTATACATCAGCCATGGGTTCCCCTGTCCTCTCCCCTCCCACCCCCACCCCCGCCTTCCCCCCAGCCCCTCCCCTCCAAGAGTTTATTTTTAATACATATGTGATTTTCTAGGAAAGCACATGAAACCTTCATATAGAAGACCACATAGAAACATCACACTTATTAAACAGAATTGGATGAGTCACTTGAGTTCCCAGGAAACTTGGAGGCATCAAACAACCTTGGATTTAAGGGACTGATTTTTCTTATAACTCGCTAACCTTGGGCTGACTGCTGATCATTACATATTGTCCTTAGCTTGAAAAGAGCCTTTTAATATTTAAAATTGTTGGTCTCTGGGATCTACGTAGTATATGCAGCCATAGAGCTTCATTTCTGTTGACATGCATCAAGGTTCATCTGCCATTGCTGCTATTCATGCTGTCCTTTAGCCCTGGGAAACTTTTCTTTCTCTCCAAATCTTAATCAGTGATTGACCTCCAGTTCTGAGAGGTAATCATATCCATTTATATAATACATGGGACTCTTTGTGGGATAGAGAAATATACATTTCAATGTGACTGCTTCATGACTTTCAGCTTTTTTTTTTTTTTTATCTTTTGGAATAGGAGGTATTCCAGCAAGGAATGTCCCTAAAACAAAATTGCATTAAATTCAGAGGTGTTTTGGCAGTGCCAGAATCTTCTGTGTGATAAAATAGGGGCTCCACATCTGGGACCAAATTGCACAAACCATTTTCTAGTAAATGGAGCAGTTAGTTCTGTATTACTCAATTATTATTATAAAAGAAAGAAGAAAAGAAACAACCCAAAAACTATATATCAACCAAAAAAGAACACATGGAAAATATAATAAATGAGGGATGTCACACATTCTTAGTATAAGATTAGTAATAAAAATCAATTACATTTTCCTATTTATAAACCTTTTGTGAAGAAGATAGTTATCAAAAATCTCAACATATTAGATTAATTTAACTACCCTGTGGGTTTTTCAAATCATGAAATAATTTCACAGTTCAAAAATGGTAGAGTTTTATCTAAACTTGGCTTAAATAATGTTTTAAACTCATCTGTTCCCAATTGGAAAATCCAATTTGATTTATTTTATTTTTAATTTTGAGAAAATCATACAAGAGTACCTATTTATATTATATCCAAACTCCACTCTTCCCCTGACCTTGTCTGCCCCCAGCTCCCTCTCTATTCATAACCTTTCTTTCTTATTATCGTTATATTTATACGCTTGTATATGCTACATATATATGTTAGTATATATAATGCAACCATTGGCTGAGTGAACTTGGTGATGTTTGAATGTGTATGCACTTAAGGCTAGCCTTTTAGAGTGAATAATTTAGAAAGGGACTTGTCCATGGAGAAGACTGATTCTTCTTTCAGTAAGGGGTGGAGCTTTGTGGGGTCAGATTTCTCTCATTTATTTTGATATGTCTCCTGGTGCTGTCACTGTGAAAGTCTTGTTTAGGTGACCATATTGTTGAAATGTCATGAGTTCAGCCTCCCTGTCATATAGTAGAAGATAATACCTCTTAGTAGATGTCCTGATTCTCTAGCTTTTACAATCTTTTTGCCCCTCCCCAATCCACAAATCTCCCTGAGCTTTACATGTAAGGGTTGTGTTGTGCTTTTAACCTGTTGGAGATTTCTGTGAGAGTCTCAATCTGCAAAATAAAAAATAAATAAATAAATAAATAAAATTTTAAAAAGCTGCTTTGATGAGGGCCAGCAGCTACACTTGTCTGTAGATATCAGGATAGATACGGATTTGGAATGCAGTTAGAAATTATGTTGGTTTAGGAACGTGGCAGATGTAGGTTCTCCTCTAGGGTCCGTGAAGTCCATGAGCCACAGGTAATTGGCTAGATTCATAGTAGCAGGCATGAATTCAATTTGACTTCAAGTTCGATTAAACAGTTGTTGGTTACTGACAAAATGTAGGTGCTACTATGATACCCTTGGGGATAATTTGTAATGCTGGCCACAGCTATAGTTCATAGACTTTACCTCTCAGGAGGACTATTGATTGTTTTCCTCCCTTAGCAAACTATAGAGCAACTTAGTATACTTCTAGGCAGGTTCCACCTTGATTCCTCCAATTCCTGTGTCCAGAGTAGGTCCTATCTTCAACAAAAGTCTTACCTTCAAGCTCTGCAAGGCAAGCAAAGGCAGTGGCAATAGTCTGCATCGTTTGAGGAGTCTCTTGGGCTCCCTTGAGCAACGGTTTGATGAGAAACTTTTCATGTCTGACACTGGAGGGTTGGTCTTTTTTTTTTTCCTTTTTTTCCTTTTTTAGATAGTCTGTGGCTCTTGAGGGAAGCATTATCACCTCAAATGATGAAAATTTCATTTAAACTATATACATACAAAAATATGTAATATATATAATAGTACATATGTAACTATACTTACATACACTTATGTGTATGTATGTATGTATATATATACATATTGTGTGTGTGTGTGTTTATTTTTCAAATGTATGTTATTTTAGGTATATGAAGGTCTGTTTGCTTGTGAGTGTGTATATGCTGCATGTGTGCTTGGTACATGCATAGGTCAGAAAAGAGTACTTGATTCATTAGAACTGTAGTTATAGAATGTTTTGTAAACTGCCCCATGAGTGCTAGGCTATGCACCCAGGTCTTCTGGAAGACCTGTAAATGCTCTCACCTTTAGGAACCACCGCTCCAGCCTCATTTTTATGTGTTTAAAAGTAAACAGAATGGCATGTTTCCCTGTGGTTTCTTTAAACATCTCTATTTTATACTTACCCCTGCTTACTCCCTCTCCCTCTCTATTAACCTTTCTCCTCTTTTCCCAGTTAAATTCCCCCCACCCTGCTTCCACCCCCACTTCCCTCTCCATAACACCTATATCCTCCTATTCCCCTTCAGAATGTACACTTGCATCTAAGTATTTGGACCTCTGGTCCACAAATGAAACAACATAAGCTGCTTGTATTTCTGGGTCTGAGTAGCCTCACCCAGTACAACATTTTCTAGTCCATATAATTACCTGTAAATTATTTATTTCAGTTTTCTTTACATCTGAGTAGTATTCTCTTATGAATATGTACCACATTTTCATCATCTGTGTATCAGTTGAATTAAATGGATTACATTTCCAGCTATTACAGTGATGGCAAGGGTATGTGAAGTATGATGTCCAGTTCTTTGTTCATATTCTGAAGAGAGGCATAGCTGGATCATGTGGCAGATCTCCTTTTACCTTTTTTGAGAAATTTCCACACTTATTTCTATAATAATGGTACCAGTTTTCAATCCTACCAACAATGAGTGGTTTCTGCTTTCTTCACATCCTCACCACAATTTTTTTTGTCAAATTCTTGACCTTAGCAATTCGGATGAAATTTCAGAGTAGTTTAAATTAGCATTTGTCTAGTTGCCAAGAGAGTTGAAAACATTTTCAGATGTCAATTTGCCATTTTTATTTGTCTATGGTGAATGCTCTGTTCATAACCACATTGTATGTTTTAACTGAGTGATTTGTTTTCTTCACTCTTTGTTTTTTGAGTTCTTTGCATATTATGGGTATTTTTTCTCTGTCAGATGTATAGCTGGAAAAATTTTTTCCCACTTTGTGGGCTTTCTCACTTGAATAGTGCCTCCTTTGGCTGTACAGAAGCCTTTTAGCTTTTTGTTGGCCTTGTCTTCTAGCAAATGGAGTCCTAGTCAGAAAATACTTTCCTATACCTATACCTTATAAGGTACTGTCTGTATTTTCTTCCAGCAGTTTCAGTGATTCAGGTTTCACTTGAGATGTCTGATTCATTTTTAATTGATTTTTATGTATGATGATAGATGTGAGTCTAATTTCATTCCTCCACATGCAGACATCAAGTTTCCTAGCATCATTTGTTGATAATGGTATCATTTATCTAGTGTATGTTTTGGCATCTTTTTCAAATATTAAAAATTACTGTATTTATGTGCATTCATGTTTGGATCTTCTGCTTTATTTCATTGATATACATTGCTGCTTTTTATGCCAGCACCATGCTGCTTTTATTATGATAGCTCCACAATATACTTAGTTTATATATAGATTTAGATTATATATAGATTTACACTCCAGCACTGTTCATTTTGCTCAAGATTTCTTTGGCTAGCTGTGGATCAATATGAATTTTTATTTTTTTGTATTTATGCGAATAATATCCTAGGGATTTTAATTAGGATAACATTGAACCTGAAAATTGCTTTTGATAGTACGGTCATTTTCACAGTATTTATTTCACCAAATTCATCAGCATATGAGGTCTTTATATCATCTTGTGTTTGTTGAAATGTTTTTCAGAGATGTGAGGTTTTCATTGTGCATGCTTCACATCCTTATTTATGTTTGTTCATTGATATTTTATTTTTCTTGAAAGTATTTTGAATGGGAGTACAGTACATCAAGATATCTTTCTTGACATGTTTGTTATTGGTATATAGAAAGTCTCTGTGTTTTTGGAAGTTTGTTTCTTATCTTGTCACTTTGCTGAAAGGGTATGTCACTTCTAGTGTTTTTCCGATGGGATTTTTGAGATTTCTTATGTACAACATCATTTTTCTCTGCAAATAGGGATAATTTCACTTCTTTTTGTATTTATATATCTTTAAATTCCTTATTTTTTTTCTTAGAGCTTAAAGTATTTTATTGAAAATGAGTATGGATGATGGACAGCTCTGTCCTAACTTTGATAAGATAGCTTCAAGTTCTTCTCCATTTAGGGTGATGTTGGCTGTGTGTTTGTTAAATACCATTTATTATGCTGAGGAATATTCCATCCTGTCTATCTAGGACTTTTTTTTCATGAACATGTTTGCTTTTGTCCAAGGCATTTTCAGCATCTAAAGTGATCATATAAAAATTCACTTGATTTTTGTGATTTGTCTTTAGGTAGATTTATGTAACTTATTACATTCATATACTCATGTGTCTTGAACTATCCCTTAATCTCTGGGATAAAGTTAACTTGACCATGGTGGATGTTTTTGATGATGTTTGCATGTATATTCATCATTTTTATTAACCTGTAGTTTACTTTTTTGTTGTTGTGTCCTCACCTGCCTTGTGTATTAGAATGAAACTGTCTACATACAAATATTCTAAAAATTTGTCTTTTCCTTCTGTTTCTTTCTCTTTTTGTTCATTTAAGAAATACTGATTGTAGATATTCTTTGAAGGATTGGTGAAATTCTGAAGTGAATCAATCGGGATCTGGATTTACATTTAGTTGGAAGGCTTTTATTACTGCTCCATTTCCCTTAGTTGTTATGGGTTGAAGTTACTGCATTTTCCTATGTTTAAGACTCATGGTTTGGATGAATAGAAACTTATCCATTTATTTAGTTTTTCTAATTTAATGTACTTAATGTTTTAAAAATACTCCCTTACAATATTCTGAAATTTTTGGTTTCTGTTATAATGTTTCCCTATACATTTCTAATTCTATTAATTTGGGCATATCTTCCTTTCTTTTGGTTAATTGGGACAATGGTTTGTTGATTGATTATCTCCCCCCAAAGAACTAGGTCTTTGATTTGATGATTCTTTGTATTATTTTGTTTCTACTTCATTGAGTTTGGTTTGGTTTGTTTTCCAAATTCTTAAGTTGTATCATGAAGTAATTAATTTATGTTCTTTCTGATATTATCATTATTATTAAATACCTTTATTAACAGTTTCTTGGAGTTTGTTGACTTTTTTGTTTTGAACAAAAACCAAATTGTAAACTTTCATTACAATTTAAAAATGAAGTTATTAAAAATCTCACCTTGACTCGATATGAAATAATTTAAGAATCATTAAAGAAAGGTGTTATGGAGAAAAACAGGCCTTTAAAAAAACATGTTTGTCATTACCAAAAATAGACATCTTTGGGCAAAAATAATGAAAACCCCATGATACATAGACAATGCAGATAGTTCTAGTGTGTCTGGTCAATGGTCAAAAAACAAGCACTTAAGGTCTTCAGCTCCAATCTTTGTTCGTTTCGTATTGCTGGTATCTCATATTAATTTCTTCTTGATAGATCACCAAAACAGATGAAGGTAGAAATGGTACTTAGCCCCACCCTGCTCAGTCTCAGGAGGATGAATTCTCAGCTGGTGGACCAGCTGATTTTTTTTTTTTTTTTTTTGTCTCTTTGCCATCTGTGGTTTAGGATTCTCTGGGCATCTGCATCAATAATTGAAGTTGAAGCATTACCGACGTTGAGGGTGGCTGCTGACTGTGGGTCTTGTCTCTTGATTTTCCTTGTTGTCTTCATTGCTATCCATCCTATTTGATGAGAAGACACCCTGTAGAATCGTGGTCTGTAACCCCGATACATATTCTGTCTCACTGGTCCACCTTGCTCTGCCACACCTTGGTTGTCAGCACCATCCATCACTTCTCCTTGCATAGGAAGGTTGGAATGCTCTGGTCGACCCCAATAGGGTCCCCACATGCCGTAAGGTGGGAACCTTCATCTATGATAGGGCCAGAGTTGTTGGGGTTGGCACTCAGGTGAGCTTTCTGATCCCTCGTTCTTTCCTCAACTCTCACTCTTCTGGTAATTTTGCTGATAATTGCATGGAGGACTGCTATGAAGTAGATAGCATCTACAATGGTTACTGTCTACTGTGTGTTTACTGTCTTGAAGTGGAACTCCACTAGGGCTGGCAACATTTGCTGCATCCATGCCCTTTTCTCCTTCAATAACATCAAACTCCACAGTCTCTCATCTACACTGCCTGGTACTTCCTGGAGTTATTCTTTATGGCAGTCTACTGTACTAATTAATACTTCTTCCTTTGTGTCATTTCTGTAGATGAAACCATATTCATTTCTTACATTTATTTGACTATTTTACTGTTCCCAAACCTTTGCTGCAATGTCCTTCTTGTCCCTGGGTGCCACAGATGTGAGACTACCTGGGCTGCCATTACATTTTTTCTGACATTTAATGTGGACTCTTAGAGCAATAAATTTATCCATTAATACTTCTTTTAATTTGTCCCAGAGTGTTTGTTGTATTGTTTTCATTTTCATTGAGCTCTAGAAAAATTATAAGTTTCTTCCGTGATCCATTTATCATTCAGTTATGTATTATTTAATCTCCCTGAATTTGTATAATGACTAGAGGTTTGTTTGCTGTTGATCTAAAGCTGAATTATAGTCAGATACACTATAATGAAGTGTTTAAATTGTTCTGAATTCATTAAAATTTGTTTCATGTCCCAGTATAATGTCTGTATTAGAGAAGTGTCCTTGTGTTGATGAGAAGAATGTATTATCTTTGGTATTTGGATGAATGTTCTGTAGATATCTCCTAGGACCTCTTGATTATGATGTTATTTATTTCTGACATTTCTATGCTTAATTTTTTTTACTCAGATGATCTGTCTATTGATTAAAGTCGGGTATAGTAATCACCTGGAATGACTGAATTGAGATGAATTTGTGTCTTTTAGTCTATGGTGTGCTCTTTATAAAACCAAGTCAGTCAGAGTTGGTGCACATATGTTTAGGGTTACAACATCTTCTCGGTTAATTGTTTCCCTTGATTAGCATGAAATATCATATTTTATTTCTGCTGACTAATGTTACATTAAAATTTATTTTGTCAGACATTAAGATCGTAATGCCTACTTACTTCTTGGTCTCCATCAGCTTGGAATATACTTTTTTTCTATCTTTTCACTTTAAGGTGTTGCCTGTCACTAAAATCAACATGACTTTGTTGTGGACAACAGAGATACAGATTTTGTTTCTTTATCCATTTAATGGACCCCTGTCTTTGATTGAAGAGTTGATGCCATTAATATTTGAAGTTGTAGAAATAAACGGATTGATCATTTCTTCCTGTTTGCAGTCTTCGTCCTCTTTCCTGCTTCTGTAATTTTAGCTTCATTTGATCCTATCATCTCTTGGGTATGCTTATTCTTCTTTTTAGACCAAGTTATTGTTTCTAGTATTCGCTATAAAACTATTTGACAGGCATGAATTGTTTTACTTGTTAAAATGAACATTTTGTTTGGTATTGTAGTCTAGGTTGGTGTCCATGGTCCTTTAACAGTTTAATTATATTGGTGTGCATTCTTCTGGCTTTTAAGGTTTCCACTGAGAAGTCAGTCATTTTTCTGAAGAATTTTCCTTTATATGTGACCACTGTTTTTCTCTTCTAGCTTTCAATATCCGCTCTTTATTCTATGTGTTTAATGTATTAAAGAAAATGCTATGGAGAAATTGTTACTTGTCAGGTCAATTTTTTGTGTTCTATGTGCTTCCTGTATCTATATAGTTATGTCTTGGCGTTATTTGGAAATGTTTCTTTCCTATGCTCTTGCTGAAAATCTGTTCTATGCTATTGATAGGAATTATTTTTCTTCCATGCATATAATTTGAAGATTTGAACTTTCATTCTACCTATATTTCATGTACGTTCTTTTTCTGATTTTCTCTTTTAATATTCTGTATTTATTATTTTACTTATCAAATCTGTCTACTTTATTTTCAAGTCTTGATAGTCAGCTATCTCCTTGATCTATTATACTTGTAAGGCTTTCCCTTGTTCCTTTTTCTAACTAGAACATTGAATTTTTCAATTTCAACTTCATTTCTGCTTCAGTTTTCCTCAATACTTCTATCTCTTTACTAAATTCTGTTTCAAATTGTGACATTTTTGTCATTCAATCACCATATATAAATGTTTTCTTGGACAATACTTGGGCATTTGTTACTATCCTCTGTGTGTTCATTGAGCTGTTTATGCCCTCTTTAAACTACTTGAACTCCTTGATCAAGTTTATAAATGTTCTTTTTTATTGATTTTTTAAATATTTAATAATTTCTGAAGAATCTTTCAACAAAAACTTCTTTTAAATTCTGTCTCCTAAGATTCATTTAGCAATTCTCAATAGAGTATATTTCTACAAGGATGAGTTTGGGGAAGGGAACACTGCTTTGGTCTTTTAAATTGTTTGTGATGTTGGAGTTATATCGGCATGTAGACTACTTTCCTTGGTTGTATGTCTGGCAATGGATTCTAGTCTCTATCAGGCTGGGCAGGTACAAAACTTAAATGACATGACCTAGCTCTGGCTTTACAGCTACTGCACCAGTTTAGCCTGGTGAGCTCCCAACAACCAACCACATCACCATCATTTCTCGATTCCTGGACCTTTCTTTGGCCATGGGTCTCTATATCTGCTTTGTACCATCTCCTTCTCTCAGATGTAGTTCCATACTTTTGGCTGACACATCCAAAGCTTAGTCTCGTCAGCTGCTCAGAATCTTGCCACTAGCACCATCCTCACAGTCTTAAACCTAGCTTTAATGACACAGATCCTACACAGGTTTTCCCTGATAAGTGCCCTCAATCACCACATTACAAAACCTGGCTGTGGATGCACAGCTCACACACCAGCCTTGCTTGGAGAAATCTTCCAACAATGCCAAAAATTTTCATCTTAACCTGAAGTTGTCAAGAGTACAGGAAAGCATGCATTTTATGAGAATTTTATGTTAAGAAATTTTATTTACTTGACATTTCACATGACTCCTGAAAATAAAATTAACACCTAAGATTAAAATCAATATATTAATAAGCAATATCAAAATTTAAAAAAAGATTTGAAATAAAATAAGCATATGCAAACAGTTTGATCCTGCATTCCTGAATGTTGACTCATAAAAAAAAAAAATAGTACCTTTATTTCACTTATCATCAGGTGAACCCTGACTGTTCTAATAATACTTGGTCCCAAGAATGAAGACTAGATGGTAATTAGTCATCAAAAACCAAGAAAAAAAGCCTTCAATCTCATAATCCAACTAAAACCCAGAGGAATGTGAAGATGCCTTGAAGTCAATCCTTTAGTTGACTAGAAATCAATGCATGCATAAGATTGCTGTGATAACTCTGGTGTGACTTCATATTGAGTTCAAAAAAGGACTTAAACATATTCCACTAACTATTAAGGTGATTGCTAACAAGGTCAGCAGATGAGGCTTGTAATAAATATTGCATTGGGGAGAATTAATTTTCTGCAGATCACATGAAGAAATAGTACTATTGATTATATTAAATTATCTATAATACTGTTTTTCTTAATATGGGAATCCAAATTTAGAAGAAATTCTTAATAAGATGTAGATAAAATTATTTCTTTTTTATATCTATCATATCATAACCAATATGAATATCATAAATCTTTAATTTATAAAATTTATATACAATTTATTATGTATTATATTCATATAATATATGTTAAAAATTTGTAATTTGAAAAAAATTACCTTGCTGTGTAGAATGTCTTCTTACCATGGCTGACTTCAAATCTCCAGTACTTTAACACACGCCTTGTCTAAAACCTGAAAACATAATAATCATATTTCACACCATGATGCGACAACTCTACATACTACCTGTCCTTGTTAGGATTATCACTGCTATGATGGAACATCAATTCCACATTACTGTTCAGCATGGAATGACGTCAAAACAGGAACCTAAACAGAGCAGGAACCTGGAGACAAGAACTGATGCAGAGGCCATGGAGGAGTGCTGCTTACTGGCTTGCTCCCCATCACTTGCTCAGCCTGCTTTCTTATAGAACCTAAGACCACCATCCCAGGGACATCCCCACTCACAATAGGCTGGACCTTTCCACATTAATTGCTAATTAAGAAAATACCTATATAGGACTGCATATAACCCAATCTTATGGAGGTATTTTCTTATTGAGATTCTACCACATGACTTGAGCTTATGTTAAGTTGACATAGAACTATACAGCACATCATCCAATTATGCATGTTTGATATTTTAAATAATTTGTTATGATACATTTGATCACAGGTACACATTCAGCCCTCCTATCTTACAGCAAAATGCACATCAATTATTCTTCTAATACTGAATTTTACAACTTTTTTTTGTTTTTGAAGCAGAATTTTGCTGTATTGTCCATGTCCTTGAAATCATGATTCTCATACTTCTCCTTAGCAGTACCAGTACTATAGGTCTGCAAGTCTATTGTTGTCTCTATTTAACTTTCATTCAAGGTTGGAGAAATAGCTCACTCTGTAAAATATCTGTTTAGCAAGTGTAAGAACCTGATTTTAGATCCCCAGCACCCATATCAAAACCTGCTTGTTAGCAGCAGAGTATGTGACCTGGTGTTTTGCTAGGTGGAGGGATGAGAGTGGAGACATGTAAATTCCCACGTAAGAAACACTGTCCTCAAAACCAGTAAAATGGAAACAGAAGCATCTCAAGTGGCCGAAAGACACATAAAGAATTGTTCAACATCGTTAGCCATCATGGACATGCAAATCAAACAACTCCAAGATACCATCTTATACCTGTCAGAATGACTAAGATCAAAATACTGATGATATACTATGCTGGAGAGGATGTAGAGTAAGAGAAACACACTTCCAGTGCTGGTGGAATTGCAAACTTGTATAGCCACTTTGAAAATCAGTATGGTGGCTTCTCAGCAAATGGGAAATAAGTCTACCTAATGATAAAGCAGTACAACTCTTGGGCATAAACCCAAAGGATGCACATTCATACCACAAGGACCTTTGCTCAACTGTGTTCAAAGCAGCATTATTCAGAATAGCCAGAACCTGGAAACAACCTAGATGCCCCTCAGCTGGAGAACAGATAAAGAAAACAGTGGTACATTCACAATGGAGTATTACTCAGCCATTAAAAAAAATGATGTCATTAAATTTGCAGGCAAATGGGTGGAACCAGGAGAAAAAAAAAAAGAAACATTGAGTGAGGTAACCCAGGCCCCAAAAGATAGACACTGTAGGGCCCTGGCCCCTTGTTTGGGTAGCTGTTGCCTTGCTTGCTGACCTTGATCTTGATGTCCTCCCTATGCTGATCACCTGCCGGTTTCTACCCTACTGAATGCTTAAGGGAAGTTCCTTATTTGTATATCCTGCATATTGGGTGTTAACAGCTTAGATGTAAGGGTTGTAAACAATGGTAGCAAACTTCTGCCCTCCAGGGTTCTCCCATTGTGCTGTAAGCCTGTATTTAAGGTTTACTCCCTCTTTCAATAAATGGCATTTGGCATTCTGCTGAGGTGAATGACCCTCTGTCTCTTGTGTCTGTTTTTCAGTCCACAGCCCCTCACTGGGACATGGTGAATGGGTGGTGGTAGCAGGGGCATTATCGCTACAAAACACAGTATGTATTCATGCATAAGTAGATATTAAATGTAAAACAAAGGATAACCAGCTACAATTCACAACCCCAGAGAAGCTAGGTAACAAGGATGACCCTAAGAGAGATACTCATGGATCCCCCTAGGAAGAGGTGATAAGTAAGATCTTCTGAATAAATTAGGAGTGTAGGTGTGGGAGGTAAGGGGAGGTGGCAAGAGAACATGAGGGAACAGGATGGTCCAGTTGGAGGAGGGATAGAGAGGGAAAGCAAGGAAAGAGATCTCTTGATAGAGGGAGCCATCAGTGGTTAGGGAGAAACCTAGTGCTAGGAAAATTCCCAGGAACCTATAAGGATGAACCCAGTTAAGACTCCAAGCAATAGTGGAGAGAGTCCCTGAACTGGCCTTCCCCTGTAATCAGATCTGTGACTACCCTAATTGTCATCATAGAACCTTCATCCAGTATCTGATGGAAGCAGAAGCAGAGATGCACAGGCAATCACTGGATGGGGCTCCTGGAATCCAGTTGAAGAGATGGAGGAGAATTTATATGGGTAAGGGGGGGGGGTCAAGATAATGATTGGGAATTCCACAGAGACAGCTGATCCGAGCTAGTTGGAGCTCACTGACTCTGGACTGACAGCTGGCGAATCTGCACGGGACCAAACTAGGCTCTATGAATGTGGGTGACAGATGTGTGGCTTGAGCAGTTTGTAGGGCCAGTGGCAATGGCACCAGGATTTATCCCTAGTGCATGAACTTGCTTTTTGGAACCCATTCCCTATGGAGGGATATGTTGCTCAGCCTCAATACAGGGGGCAGGGGCTCAGTCCTGCCTCAACTTCATATGCCAGACTTTTTAGACTCACCCATGGGAGGCCTTACCCTCTCTTGAGGAGTGGATGGGGGGTGGGGGGTGGGGGGAGAGAAGGTGGGAAAATGAGTAGGAGGAGGGGAGGGTGGGGGAACTGTGATTGGTATGTAAAATGGAGAAAAATCCTTTTAAATAAAAAGGTATTCAATATTTACCTTTGCCCCCCCCCACACACACACATGAACAAACGTGCATATCCACACACAGGTAACATACTGGTGAGATCAAACTATCCATGGTTATCTCACAGATTATTCAAATGCAAGTTTAAGTAAAATGTACTATTATTTTGATCTTTGTTCCCTTTATTCTTACCATTTAAATCTATCATAATCATCATCCTTCCCTTAATCTTGGCATCCAAGAAAAACTGAGTAACAAATATATGAGTATTAAATTAATTCAATATAATAAATTCAATAACTTGAGAAATAAGGAACAAATCAAAAAGGCAACCAGGACTGTAGTGTTGTAGCATCAAAGCAAATGAAACTCTACTAAATACGATGCAGACAAATAAAAGATTATTGCACCATTCTTTGCTCACTGAGGCTATTTATTGACAAATGTTCTACATATCTAAAAAAAATCCCAGGATTTTGTTGTGGAATATTATTTTCAGGCATGCTATATTTGTTTATGCTGTGGGCATTTGTTTAATGGTGCAAAGATGTGTTGCATTCTTTTATGTTGCATTTGTTAAACTCTGTGAAGCTGTTACTGTGCCTACCTAAAACACTTGGTGGTCTAATAAAAAGCTGAACAGCCAATAGAGAGGGAGGAGAAAGGATAGGCAGGGCTGGCAGGCAGAGAAAATAAATAGAAGAAGAAATCTGGGAGGAGAAGAAGGAGCAAGAGAAGTCAAGCAGTGAGAAAAGAGGTGGCCAGCCACCCAGCCACACAGCCAGCCACAAAGTGTGAAAGTAAGATATACGAAAGTTACAAAAGGGAAAAAAACAAAGGCAAAGGGTAGACAGGATAAATTAAGAAAAGCTGGCTAGAAATAAGCCAAGCTAAGACCAATCATTTATAGTTAAGAATAAGCCTCCATGTGTGATTTATTTGGGAGTTGAGTGGCTCCCCCACCCCCCCAAAAAAAGAAAAAAACACCAACAACAGGATTTTTCCTTCTGAGTGTTTTCCTGTTGCATCTTTGCAGTTTGTGGTACCATCAAAGTTTAGCAGTGTAATGAAACCAAACTAACAAGATGGGAGCGGATTATTCTGTTACTTTTTTAAGTCTTTGAGCTGCATGTCAGTCTAGGGCTGATTACTTCACCCTGGTTCAACTTGCTGGTGATGTTCAGTGATTTTCCTCATACTGTTATAATCAATGACTTGAAACTTCACCATGTCACTAACCATGCTTCATCTTCACACCTAGGAACAACACAATGTCTTTGGAGTGTGTCCTGATAAGTATCTGCCTTTACTATTTTAATGTATGGTCTCTTAGTCATACCCAGAGGTCCTGAACAAGAACAGACATTTTTAATTTAAATATTTGTTATTATTACTTCATATTTATGGGCCTTAATTTTTTTGTACAGTATCTTTTGATCATATTATTTCCTCTTTCCCAATTACTTGTAGTTCCTCCCCAACTTCCAACCCAACTTCATGTTTTTTTTTCTTAAAAAGCAAAACAAATGTCTAAACAACAGATAAACAAACAAAAAAAAAAAACACAAAAGACAAGAAAAGTACCCCAAAAAGGTGGGGGAACACAGAAAGCCCTCAGAGACCATTTTGTATTAGCCAACCTCTCCTAAGTAGTTGCTCTGAAATGTGATTAATATACTCAGGGACTCTCTATTGGAGAAAATTTATTTTTTTCTCTCCTGGTACGCATAAGTTGAAATTAGTTTCTCACCTAGGAGAGGTTCTTAGTGCCAAATAGTCCATCTCTGTTCTGGGATTTTTGTCTACCTTGAACTTTGGGAATCTTGAGAGTGCTGTCACAGTCTCTGTGTGTTCATATGTTCATATATCAGTCCCATTTTATGTGGAAGATGCTGTTTCCTTTGGGTCATCCACCATCTCTGGCTCTTTTAATCTTTCCAACCCTTATTCCTCAGATATCCCCTCAGATGTTTAAGGGGAAGAGCTTAATGAAAACATCCCAATTAGGACTGAGTGTTTCAAAGTCTCTGACAGTGTGTATATTGCCAAGTTGTGAGTCTCTGTGTTAATTATCATCTACTGTAAGAAGAAGCTCCTCTAATGAGAGCTGAGTAATAGATCTATCTCTGTGTATTGCAATATATGATTAGGACATATTTTATTGTTGTGCTCCTTTAACAAAATAGTACTAGTAGGCTTTCTCCCTAGGTCCATGATTTTTCTCATCTCTAGTTTTTGGTCAAGTTAACAGAGTAGGGTATGGATTTTATCTCATGCAGTGGGACATAAATCTGATAAAAAGTGATTCTTTATCCCCTTAACATTTGTGCCATGATTGTGTATGTGCCCTGATCAGTGTATCTTTCAAGTAGGTCACTGTTATAGGTTGCAGTGTTTTTAGCTTGATGATAATATTTTTCTCCTCTTGTGTATTTAAAAATATTTATACACACATATAATATGTATGTAATACATATATAAGTGTTAAGTATATGTGAACTTTATATTTACATAAAAATGTATACATTATAAAAATACAAAATGCTGTGTCACCTATGACTTTTCAGACATCCTTAGAGTTATTTATAACTCCTTCTTTCCTCTCTTTATATGCCCCTTCCTGCTGTGGATATCACTCTGTATAAATAAAATGCTGATTGGCCAGTAGCCAGGCAGGGAAATATAAGCAGCACAAGCAGAGTAGAGAATTGTGGGAGGTAGAAGGCTGGGGAGGACAAACACCACCAGCCGCCATGAGAAGCAACATGTAAAGACACTGGTAAGCCACCAGCCATGTGGCAAAGTATAGATTTATAGAAATGGGTTAATTTAAGATAGAGGAAGTAGATAACAAGAAGCCTGCCATGGCCATACAGTTTGTAAGCAATATAAGTTTCTATGAGTTTACTTGGTTGGTTTTGAGCAGGTGAGAGAGATTTGTCCTGACTGTGGGCCAGGCAGGAAAACTCTAACTACACCTTCCTCCCCTCTTCTTTCTTTTAAAAAGCTTTTAAAAATTGTAAGTACATGATATTTTATCTTCCTTTTCCTATCTCCAGCTGCTCTCATGTACTCTGCCCAATTTTCTCACTCTTGAAATTATGGTTTCTGTCTTTAGTTGTCATTGTCACACACACATTCTCTCTCTCTCTCTCTCTCTCTCTCTCTCTCTCTCTCTCTCTCTCTCTCTCTGTCTCTCTCTCTGTCTCTGTCTCTCTCTCTCTCTGTCTCTCTCTCTCTCTCTCTCTCTCTCTCTCTCTCTCTCTCTCTCTCTCTCTCTCTCTCTCTCTCTCTCTCTCTCTCTCTCTTTCTCTCCCCCTACCTTAAAGCAACCTCTCTAGTGCCTTTGGTGATTTGGTGTTACCTGTTTGTATCTTTATTTTTAAAAAGCTAAATTTATGTCACCAAGCAAAACCTCCAATGCTAGGAACTGGTTACATCTTGTTGAGTCATTGGCCGAGATGGGCTCATTGAGCCCCCTAAACACAGCATACTATTGCCAATGCTTTGGGTTATGCTGTATAATCTGATGGTTACACCCTATCACTGAAGACAACACTTATACTTACTTATGTGATTAAACTGAAGAAGTTGAGGTGGTACCTAACTCAAAGTTTAACCCCTATTGATTAGTATCCATGGTGCCTTGTAGGCACTCTGCCTATTCCTAAAAGAGAGACATAAAAATCAATATCACCCAAATATAAACCCTGCATCAAACAATAGTGACCTGCCTGCAAGATACACTGCTGCAGTAACAGCACAATGTTATGGGAGTAATCAATTGCCCTGAGATTGGACTGAAGAGCCCCTTAAATGTTCCAAGACATGGAACCATACACTAATGTGTCCAAGTACCTGAAACTAGATCAGTTACAGACCTCAAAGAATTATCAATTCTCTATTATTCTAGGGAGAGACACAGCAATAAAATGACATCTAGTGCCATACTGCTATGCCCATGTATGAGTACCTTACTGAACCTTCATCAGAGAATCTTCTTACAGTAGATAGAACTTAACACAGAGACCCAGAACTGGGCAACATACAGAGTGAGAGCCTTGGGAGCACTCAGTCCTGATTGGGATATGTTCATCAACCCACCCCCCATCCCACCCCCACCCCCACCCCCTCCCCCACCTCTGGCTCAGGGATCCATGTAGAAAAGAAGGTAGAATGATAAATTGTAAGAGCTGGTGAATGATGACTCCAAGGAAACAGTGTCTCCCAGAAACAACAGAACGAATGTCTATGGATCTCACAGAGATGGTTATAGTACTCAGAAGGCCTGCAGAGTTCAAGCCAGATGGGCTCCCAGCACTGAGAGGAGCAAGTGGACACAGTGGCCCAGCCCTAACCTAGAAGACATCTGTAATTGGTATCCACTATCAAAGGGAAAATCAGTTTTCCCTAATGGCTTATCACTGGCTATAATCACCACATTTCAAGACACACCCCCATTCACAGGAGAAGTTAGCCCAAACAAAATGAACTCAGTGGCATTCTTGTGGCCTTTTTATTTCAGATTGCTTTGTTTGGGCTTTTCTTTTCTTTTGTCCTAATGGTCTGGTCTTTTTTTTTTTTTTTTTTTTTTTTATTTTCATTTGGTGTGTTTTTGTAAGGTTTTTATGTGTTTTATGTTTTTGTATTTTGTTTCTTGTGGGGTTTTTTTTTCAGTCTGTTAGATTTTTTTTGTTTTTGGTTTTGTTTTTTTTTGAATGAAAGAAAGAGGAAAAGAATATGAAATTGGGTGGGTACAGAAGTTAGGAAGATCTGGCAGGAAGTAAGTGAGGGAACAGGTAACAAAAATATATTAAAAATAAAAGTAAATTTAACAATAGGTGAAAACATAATTTTTTTTTCACATTTTGGAGAATGTTTTAACAAGCCATAAATTTTAGTTGAAAGGGGGTATTAGGCGGACATAGGGAGATAAAGAAAATGAAAACAAGAGACTTCTTATCCCCAGAATGCAATGTTAGGAAAAACGGCTTGGGGTAGGTATCTAAACAGAACCAATACTGGAAATGGACTGGAGGGACTTATGAAATACCCAACATGGAGTCCTTTTAGCTACCTCTCAGCTTAGGCCTCCTCTAATCTGGAAAGGAGCCATTTACAGTAAAGTTACTGTTTTGCCTCCTCTGGACGTTAGTCTTCTTTCTTTTTCAGACATTAAATTCTTTGCCTGTCCTATGGAAGGAGATCAGTGATTCCAAAGAGAACTACCAGCATTGACATTATGTTTTAATACCTATCTCTTGTTTTGAGTGCATTACCACACTGTCTATTGATCTCAACTTTTCTTCTTTATAGGTCCTTGTTTAATGTCCAGACTCCTTCTACAGGAGAGTCATGATCAGAAATTCCAAACTTCTCCATTTGTTTTGGATGATGACAGCTCAACTGCATGTTGTCTATGTATGTATTGCTATTATCTTACTTTAAATAGAGATCATTGTGCTGTAGTTAGAGTTTTCCTGCCTGGCCCAATCAGGACAAATCTCTCTTATCCGCCAGTCCCACAGTCGCTCCCAACCAAGAAAGCACACAGAAACTTACATTGTTTACAAACTGTATGGCCGTGGCAGGCTTCTTGTTATCTGCTTCTTCTATCTTAAATTAACCCATTTCTGTTAGTCTATACTTTGCTACATGGCTTGTGGCTTACCAGTGTCTTTACATGTTGCTTTTCATGGCAGCGGCTGGCGGTGTCTCTCTCCAACCTTCTACTTCCCCGAATTCTCTTCTCTCTTGTCCTGCCTATACTTCCTGCCTGGCCACTGGCCAATCAGAACTTTATTTACACAGAGCGATATCCACAGCACCCCCCAGGTGTGCAAATCAGGCCCAGAGAAAGAAACTCACCCCCCTCCGTTTTTATGTCTGTCCTGGTCATCATTGTCCTGGCAAGCTTCTCTACAAATGTGGGGGAACTGGAGATCAGAACTTTATTTACACAGAGCAATATCCACAGCATTGTGCTACTTTGGTGTATAGTTGAATACTTTCCCTATAATTTTATGACATATAAGCTATTATCTGTTTCAGATATATTCCTATTATACTTTTTTCTCTCTCTCTTTTTTGTTTTTGTTTTTATTTTTTGTTTGTTTGTTTGTTTGTTTTTTGTTTTGGGGTTGATTTTTTTATTATTATTTTTTTGAGACAGGGTTTCTCTATGTAACCTTGGCTGTCCTGAAACTCAATCTGTAGACCAGACTGGCCTTGAACTCACAGATATCCACCTGCCTCTGCCTCCCAACTGCTGGGATTAAAGGTGTGTACTACCACTGCCTGGTTCTCTTCCTCTTAAATGCTGGGCATATATACAATGCTGCATGCTAATGTAAACTTTTTGAAAGTGTTTTCTTGTCTTATATTGGATTTACCCATGATATATTGTAAAATTTGCTGATGATTTCTTCTTCTTGATCACATTTCCTACTTAAAATTTGAACCTTAGAAATTACTTATCAAATTTTAATTCTTATGACTTCTCTGTATACTTAATTTGGTGATGCATCATTCTCATACTTTTGGATAGTACTTTGAACATACTGATAACAACTCTTTCCACATGATGTTTATCATCATCCTATATCCATCATCTAGCTAGTTCAACATCTAATTCTTCTTAGGGACAGGTTTTTCTTAACCATTTTTTTCTCCTATATGGGTCAAATTAGTGTGTTTACAGATATCTTCTGTTGGAAGATGCATATATAAATGATGCATTTGAACCACTCCCTAATCAAATTCTTGTCAACCCCAAATTTTTTTTTGTCATTTTTATAATTGTTGCTGTTTTTAAAATGATGCCTATGAACTAAAACACCAAATTTAAGTTATTTATTGTGTT
The DNA here is from genome assembly GCF_903995425.1 of Onychomys torridus. Lineage (NCBI taxonomy): Eukaryota > Metazoa > Chordata > Mammalia > Rodentia > Cricetidae > Onychomys > Onychomys torridus. The sequence continues at coordinate 23,826,072 of NC_050446.1, read as the reverse complement.
GCCACAGAATACTTCTCAGTTAGCTCCATGGCTGTCTAATGATTGGGCCACGATTCCTGTCTACTACTTGTATCATTTTTGGTAGCCTCTTACAAAGGCCTCTCTGATACAATATACTGGCAGCTGCTGTTTCATATCTGTACTATTTCAACAACTCCTCAACTATGTAGTAGGCACAGAAAAAGCTGCATAGATGTGGATGATATTGTAAGTCTATAAACATATGATGAAAAATTTCAAAGTCCCCAATGAACATCCTACACTACAAATTTTACATTTTAGTTTGGGCCATGTTGTTCTATGCTCCCACTAACAATATTGATTCTCTGAGATCACAGATGCTAATAGATTTAGTATTTTTTAACTTTTTTTGAAATTATAATTATATCATTTCATCACTCCTTTTTCTTCTTCCAAATCTCCCATATACCTTTTTTTGTTCACTTTCAAATGTGTGGCTCTTTTCCTAATTAATGGTTGTTACATGTATATACATACATAGAAGACTATTTTTTCCTGTTATCAGCATTTCTTAGTTGTTAGCAGTTCCTGTTTGGGGTGCTGGTGAGGCTTCATGGTGTTTTTCCTATCCACTTTTATTTTAATTTAATACTTACAAATTTTTTTTGTCATTTCCATTCAATCATTAATATATATATAAATATCTTTGAGCTATTTTTACCTCAAAATTTAAAATATATACTCGAAAAATTATAAAAATTATTCCAATAGAAAGTACTATTCAGCATATTTATTTATTTCATTGGATTTAAAACATACAATTAGTAAATCTCTTCTTTTACAAACCAGTACCAAGCTTTTGCTTCCTATTCAAAGTAGAATTGGTATATAGCTAAATAATTGTGATACTGTTCTGTGTGCTGGTTTATTTGTAAGCTTTACAACTTGAAATTTTATGTTGAAAAAGCTATGCTTATATACATAAGCCATCTCCAGATGAAGAAATGTGTGTGCCTGTTGTATACATACATAGCTACAGAGATCTTCAGGCTGTATGTGACCAGTCATGTCACTTTGCAATGCATACAGCTAGTGTTTTGTAGGCAACAAACACAGGTTAATAAACACAGAAACAAGAATCCCATCCTACTGAATGTGCTGAACTATTTTCATATGAGCCATGGCTGACACAAGCAAGGTGGAATCAAAGGGTGAAAAACTTTTGACAAACGATGCTTCACAATCCTGGCCACTGTGGATGGCCATGATTATCTTCAGACAAGATGACTGTGTGTAAATGGCTTATATACACTTAAATTAAACACAGCAGGGTTGTAGTAATCTCTGCTTGCATTTTACTTTCTGTGAAGAAGGAAATTGCTTGGACTTGGAACATTTCATTTAATGGCATTTTTAGTTACCTTTTGTACTTCTAATGCCAGAGTCGAAATTCATTCCAAATTACCCAGTAAGACAGAAGAAACTTTGGTCGTTTTTTGTTTATTTTTTTTTAATTGCAGTTGCTTCCTTACCAATTTTACTAAATTAAATGTGTTTTAAAGCATCTCAGCTCTTGAAACTTAATTATCCAAATCTCTGGGTGAAGTGTAACAAACAATGCAAACCCCATTTATGTAATTTATTTTGCAAAAGAAAATAATGGAATGCAGTTGTGCTAATGATATACACGTTTCTGTATTTTTCTCCCTTTTCGACAACAACTTAGCAAAGCCCTATGATTTTGAAACAAAAGCTTTAAGGGCATTTTGAGGCTTGGATTTGTCCATTCTCTGCTTTTCAAAAGAGGTAAAGTGCATAATGGTGTAGGCCTTTTGCAATCACGACAAATTTTGATTCCTTCATTTTATCCTTCTATCAGTGAGTATTATTGACAGTTATACATAATAAGCTGTGAATAGAGATCATGGCTTGTAATTGTAATGTGTAAAGAAGAAGAAAAATGTTTAGGTATTCAGTAGCCAAGGCACCATCAATTACATTCCAGAAGAATAACATCTGACTATCAGACCACTTAGGGTATACAACTTTAGTTTAATCTCAAGTATAATAAGAACATCTTTCATGTCCTTTGTATTTTCTAGAATAAAATGTCTTTAGATCTAGTACTATACGCTTAAACTTCTTAATACCATCAACTAATTATATTACTTTTCTGAATTTTTTCCTGCTGCAACACTGTTTGAAGCACGTTTCTTTTGTTCATTGTATTCTTGGAAGGTGAGTCCTGAGACCCAGTCTCTGGGATAGTAAATCCACATCAACCCCCATAAGTGATTAAGGATGCAGGCATGCAGAAATGTGAGGCTCAAGACCAAAATAAACAAAACCCCTTCCTTCACTAAACAAATGTACAAACAAAAACCAAATGTCAGTAGACCAACTAAAGGAGCTTTGCATGGGAGCAAACACAGAAAAGGATGTTGTCTTTATGCATCTTTACCATGCCTACAAATGTCTCCATAACAATAAATACATATACACTTAAGTTTCTATTAGAGGCGCAGTAGGTAGTCGTATGAGTGGGTTTTAAGTCACTAAAAGGCCGGGAGCTTTGCTTTCAGATAGTGGATAAAGCAAGAACAAGCTAAATGCCCAATTCCAGAAGGAAGCAAATGTGAGAAAAGTGACTCAGGCTCTCATTGCAAGACCATCAATGGGCCAAGGTGGTTCTAAGTTTCAGGGATTCTCATGATCAGTCTGTGTGACTCTGAATCCCATACTGTTAGCTCTACCCTGCCCCTAACTTTAATTTAAAAAGCCTTGTAACTTGGCAATATGGATCTCAGTTTGAGAAAGCTGTGAATATGACCACAACATAAGTAACGTATGGTTGGAGCATTACCCTAAAGGTTAGGATGTCATACTTTCATTACACTTGTGTGTGTGTGTATGTGTGTGTGTGTGTGTGTGTGTGTGTGTGTGTGTGTGTGTGTGCGCGCGCGCACGCGCGCGCGCCACAGCATGTGTATGAAGAAACCACAGGACAATTTATCCTAGTAAATTCTCTTCTTTCATCACATGGATTCTGAGGATTGAATTCAAGGTATCAGGCTCAGTGCCAAGTATTTTTACTCTTGAGCCACTTCCTTGGCCACAGGACATTCTATTGTTGATTGTTACTGCTTTTTTCTGCCTTCTATGTACAGCTGATTCACTTTTGATCATTGAAAGCTAATAAGCAAATTAATATTAATTTTTGTATTAATATTTCCATGAAAATATTTTTGCTCTACTGACACATTTGTATTTCCCTTTATCCTAACTAACTTATAAACACTTTTGTAGGTTATCATGCCACTAATTTTTTTTAAAAAATCAATGCAATGCATAAGATTCATTGCTGCAATTGTGAAGAATATTTTTGGTTCTTTACTGTTGATTTCCAAGAATAAAACACTTCCTGTTGAAATAAATCACAATGTGTTGCATCACAGGCCTCCTGTATTTTCCTGCCCCCTCTTGTATGTGTGTGTGTGTGTGTTTGTGTGTGTGTGTGTGTGTTTGTGTGTGTGTGTGTGTGTTTGTGTGTGTGTGTGTGTGTGTGTGTAGTGCTTGTGATATGGATGGTATGTGCATGTGATATGCATGTCTATGGTACATGTGAACATATGTCCCATGGGCATGCTTTCAGAGGGCAGAGGAAGACATCAGGTGATTTCCTCTCTCACTCTCTTTACCTTGCGGTTTAAGACAGGATTTCATAGTGAACCTAAAGCTTATGATTTCAGCTAGACTGTCTGGTTGGTGTTGTCTCAGGATCCTCCCATCTGTACTTGCCACTGCTGGAGTTACAGGCACATGTGGCGAGTGCTGGCTTTTATGTGTTTCGAGCTCCTATTTTTGTGCTTTCATAGCAAACGCTTTTCATGTCTGAGCCATCTCCCCACTTTCCTGAGACATTCTAGACAACACATTTCAGACAGTGGAAATAATCAGCCCATTTTAAAATGTTATCTCCTGTGATTATAGACATATATCACTTGATACATATCATTCATGTAATATATATAATCAATCATATATAGAGAAAACTATATGTGTATATATAATTTTATGTATGATCTTTCTTGAGGTCTTGGAAGAAGGAAATCTGGTGACAAGATCTTAAAACTTTCCACGTGCTTCTCTCTGAGAAATAGTCTCTGGGTCCCTGAGGCATCTTAGGAAAGCTGTCATGAAATTTAACATACACTGTTGTCACACTGTGGAACTTCATTTAACATTTCACTTTGACCCACTTTCATAACTGAAATCACCGTTAAACAATAACAGTGAAACCATAAATTTTTTAATGAAGCTGCACAGAAGATGAAAAACATAAATGTGGGCACTAAAATCTTAGCATGCTTATGTCATATAGAAGAAAGTAGCAATGTGTAAGATTATTAATGCATCTATCACTTATGCATATTCACCACATCTCCATCACAGAATTACAGATTATACCTAGAATAATTAATTAAAATTAGTTTCCCCCTTACTAGCACATGCTTATTTATGCAGATCTGAGAATGACTGAATTTCGACTTATCCTCTCAGGTTTCCAGACATTTAAGTATGTTATTAGGACTGTGATTATTCGGCACCCCAACACTCAGGTATCACCCAACTTCATTACTACCTGACTAATTAACCTGTTTAAAGTGTGAACGTTGGCACCTTGTCATTAGAATCCATGGGAATAACTAATGAGAAACTATGAAATAATTTGTACCTCAATTAAAAAAAACCTGAACAAGGAGGTTTTATCTCATTATTCTTGCTTCCTGTTATCACCTATACAAAGCCAAGAATATTTCGCAAAACCTACTGTCTACAGACAGCAGGCTATGTAACATCGCAGGGAACATTTCACAGATCTTTAATAAAATGTGGTGTTATTCAACAGCAAAAGGTAAGGCAAGCAGTTTCCCTGGATAACATTCATTACAGAGCATCAATGTGAAAACCAGGTACTTTGATCTCATACCTGACTCAGGTTTAAATGAGATTTCTATGTAAGAAAAAAAAAAAAAAAAGGAAAAGGAAAAGACGTAATCTAGTTCAATTTAGTCTGTGTAAAGGCTTTGGGAAAAATATCACAAGAAGTAATTAGTATTAAAGTACTATTAAATTATGACATTTCCATATATTAAGAAACGCAGCCCCAAGGCCAGACTCCTTTCAATAGGACTGATTTTATTCAGGGGCCACATCATGACTGTATTCAAATAAAAAAAAAAAATTAGAGAGTTAATTTCAAGTGTATTGTTTCCTCCTGCCTACATTTATAAGGTCATACATATCATAGAACAATACTGAAGGATCAAAAGAACTGAAGGAGAGGTCTTTGGAACACCTATAGGTTCACTCTCCTACCTGTTAGTTGCTCACAGAGTTTAGAGGAGAAAAGAGCACAATGTTTACAATTTAACATTAAAGAAGTCACTGATTTTCCTCAGAGTTAAGATTATGATCCTACACATATCTCTCCCTTTAGTACAAGTGCCAAGCTCTGAGCCATGGCAAGATATTCGCTATAGAACCCAAACAATGTAAAATGAGGCATAGATGAATTCAGATGACAATTAATTAGATAACCCTTTTAGAATTTCTTGAAATACATTCTGGATACTGTCTAATGCTCTTTTGTCTAACTCTTTAAGGCAAGGCCACCCACATATTGTTTAAAAATATGTTCAAACCTTTAAAAAATGCATATTTTCCAAATCGAGATTTTGTAAAGATGAAGTTTAAAATGACAAAATTTAATTAATCCATTTTAGCAAGAATGTTTTATACCTATTTTAGATTGCAAGCATTGCAGTTTTACTGAGTTGCAAATCAGTGTTGAAAACAAAAAACAAAGTTTTACGACAAATTTTAAACATTTTTGTTTTATTTTTTTAAAATATTTTATTTTTTTTTATTCTTCTCTCATATAGTACCTCCAAACCACAGTTTCCCTTCCTTGCATGCCTCCAAATCCTACACTGCCCATCTCTCCTATGTCCCAGATTAACTTGGGTTATCAATGGAACACAATATTACAAGATACAATAAGACATACCAAGGCCGGATAAGGCAATCCAGCAGGAGAAAAGGGTCCCAGGAGAAGGCAAAAGAGTCATATACACTCCCACTTCTGCTGGTAGAAGCCCGTTAGAGTACCAAGCTAAACAACCATAATATATATGCAGAGAACCTAGTGCAGACCAATGCAGGCTCCATGATTGTCACGAGTCAATGTGAGCCCCTGTGAGCCCTGCTCATTTGATTTTGTGGGCTGTGTTCTCCTGGTGTTCTTGACCCTTCTGGTTCTTACAATTTTATTGGGAAGGTTTCCCAGCAAGATACCTAATTTTTGGCTGTGGGTCTCTCTATCTGTTCCCATCAGTGGCCTGAGGAATCTTCTCTGATGACCATTGGGCTATGTACTCATCTATGGGAATAGAAAAATTTATTAGGAATCATTGACTTCTCTCTCTCTCTCTCTCTCTCTCTCTCTCTCTCTCTCTCTCTCTCTTTCTCTCTTTCTCTCTTTAACCAGTCGTGTTTGGTTCTATCCTAGGACTAGGCTATCCAGTCTCAGGTTCCTGGCCACTCCTGGTGTACTCCTCTAGTTAGACCAGTCTTTGGTTGTCCACTCCTGCAAGTTCTGCACCACCATTGCCCCAGAACATTTTGTAGGAAAGACAGATTACAATGTTGAAGGTATTCCACTCCAAGGACATTAATTACACCCATATAAACATGGGAAATAAATAATGCCACACCAGCAAAAGCAAATGAAAGGAAACGTAGAGACACAGATACCACCACCACTACTACCACTGACATCAACAACAAAATAGCAGGCATTAGCAGTCAGTGGTCATTGCTATCTCTATATCAATGGACTTAACTCCTCAATAAAATGACACAGACTAACAGAATGGATGCCAAAGCAGGATTCATCCTTCTGCTGCAAATAAGAAACCAATCTCAATGTCAAAAACAGACATCCCCTCAAAGTAAAGGGTTGGAAAAACATTTCCAAGCAAATGGACCTAAGAAGCAAGTTGATGCACCCATTCTCAGACCTAACAAAATAAACTTCAAACCAATATTAATCAAAAGAGATAGGGAGGGATTCATCTTTGTTTTGTTTTATGAAAATTTACTGATAAATAATAAAATATGAATAAACAAGATATTTGATTTTAATATTTAATGTGTTTAGTATCAATACTACATTAAACTATATGTACATTAGAAATTTTCATATGCAAACTTTCACCTGTTTTGATGGTTTGTAGAATTATGATAATTTATTGAATAAAAAAAACTAAAGTCCAGTCAGGGTCAGTGATTTGGCCAATCCTATGTATGATCTTTCTATGCACTTCGATATTTCTAATCAGCAAGTAATATCTTATGAACATTTTTAAATCTAATAGGCTTCATTTGCTAATCCCTAACTACCCCCTTTAACATGAGATTATAGAATTGATTATGATGAAATTTAATAAAATTTGATAGTAAAACAGGTAAACACAATTTTAAGATAAAATAGTAAATCTACATTTAAAAAGCAAATCTCAGAAATTCTTCAGAAGTTAGATCAGCAATAGTTTAGCATCACTGAGAGGTAGCATATCAATCATTAAAGTCTTCTCAAAATAAAGATGTAAGAAAATAATTTCCTAAACTTAAAGATATCAGGAGAAACTGCAGTCTTTTTTCACCAAGAATTGCCTACTGTTGAAAAAAGAGAAGGAGGGATAAAATGGAGGCGAAGGCAAAAGAGTCAGGCAAAGAAGGGAAAGCAAGGAAGAAGAAGATGAAAATTAATTTAAAAACAAAAGAAATTTTCTGTTGGAAAAACTGTCTTACTTGTTTGAGAATTACATGTTTAAACATATATTATACTCTGAAGTGAAATGAGGAAAAAGGCCTAAAATTATCAATATCATTTCAAAGTAAGCAAAATAGCTACATCTAAAATAATTAGATTACTTATGTTTTATAGAGACGTGAACATTAAAGCTTATAAAAATAAATGAGTATTGAAAGCAAATGAATAAGAATAACTACTTAGACTAAGTGAAGATATTTTTAAAAGAGGTTGAAATTGGATATGATCTTTAAGTCTAATTATGTGTCATGGGAAAAGGGTAAACAACAAGACTGTATGAATTCTGAAAATTATTTTTAGATACTTTATCTTAAAGACAGAGGAGTGACTCAATGATGAGAATCCATACATGTAATTGTGTGCTGCTGCTCAAAGCCATACACACCTTTGATAATATTATTTTTATCTTTATGCACTGGATAGCCAATGAATGTTAAATACAAACTTAAAAATTGTTTGTACCTTTCCTATTTTGTTCAACAATGTATTTATCACGTAACAGTAGTTAAATGCAGATTACACATATCAATGTTGACAAGCCTCTTGTCAATACACAAAATAGTGAAAGTGAGTATTCTATAAAAATGTGAATATCCTACTTTGTAGATGTCATTAGTGATTGCATATAAGTGTTTTTCCATGAGTTAGTAGTCTGTAGTTAGTAGTTTCCTGCAGCAATTGGACCCTTTCTTGGGAAGCCTCTGGATCTCAAGGAAATGGGCATCTGTATTAGGAGCTGATTGGGGAAGTTCTGAATTGGTGGCATTCCTGGCAATGTTTTTTAATTTATTTTTATGCCAGTAGTGACAAGCCTTACTATTGTTCAATTTTATCTCTGCTCCAGAACTAATGGAGTACATTATTTGACTTCCTTCCTCTTAAGTCCACCATAACAGAGGTCAGCTTCTACTCTATTCACAACACACTGGAAAGGAACACAAACAAGAGTAAATCAAGCTAAAAATAGATATTACCTCCTCTCTTCATTATTTCTGATCCTACTAGGCCTCTTCCACTGCACTTCAAACAATTGCAGACTGGGGTTTGAGTAACCTTACAGGAAACTCCAGTTTTGGGTTTCTGACTTGGTCACTCACTCACCAAGCACAAATGTGGATTTCTGAAATTCAACTTAGTAGCTACGAAGTATAAACAATGATAACATGAAACTCTCAAGCCTGCCACCCTGTCTTTATGATCAAGTCACATAAGGAACCCTAGAATTGTTCAGTTGTGGAAGAAAGCAATCCCTACTGTGTAAGATATTAAAATCAACAATCATACTGGATGTTAGAAAAACACAACCATAGACTATTAATCGGTACTCAACGATTTTAAAATCAGCACTGTGTACTATGGAGAAATTTGAATATATGCAAAGATGTTGATGTAATAGGTCTTCTGTGCATGTTGCTCATTCACAGCCACAGATTTCATTTGTGCCATGGCCATGCCTTGTCCAGAGGACACTGTTCCACTCGGGTCTTCCATGACTTCTGGCATTTATACCTTTCTGCTCCCACATCAATGATGGTCCCTAAAATCTGATGAAGGGATGTGATCTGGATGTCTTATTTGTGGCTGCCGAGCACTGCATTAGCTATTTATTCTCTACACTCTCATCAATTGTTAATTTCTGTGTTAATCGTTCCACTCCACAAAATTCTACTCTGATGTGGTCTGAGAGCTACACTAATCTATGTGTAAAAAGATGCAAATTTAGAAGGAAATTTTTTATACTTAAAATTTTTTATTAGTTCTTTCAGAGTTTTAGATAAAATATTTTTACATAAATATCATTATATTGCTTCCTTCCTTTTTCTCTCTCCAAACCCTCTCATCTAGCCCTCCTTATTAACTTTCAAATTCATGGCTTTTTTCATCAAGTGTTATTGTATTCATATATGTATATACATATATATATACATATTTCTAAATATAGCCTGCTCATATTGCTTGTATGTTTGTTTTCAGGGCTAACAATTTGGTATTGGAAAACCAATTGGTATATTGTTCCCTCCCCTCTCAGCATTTCTTAATTGTCTATGGTTCTTTGTTTTGATGTCTTAGTTGTTAGAATAGAGCTGCTATGAACATAGATAAGCAAGTGACTCTGCAGTAGTAGATAGAGTCCATTGGGTATATGTTCAAATGTGCCAGAACTGGGTCATATAGTAGATCTAATTTTAGTTTTAAGAGTAACCACCAAACTGATTTTCATAGTGGCTACACCAGTTGCATTCCCATCAACAGTTTATGAGGTTTCCCTGTTACCCACAAACTCCTGAGACATTGTTCTTTTATTTTTCTTTATTTACTTTTTTAAATAAATCATTTTCATAAATAATACATGCTAATCAGAGGTTTCCCATCCTTCTACTCCTCTCAGTTCCTCCCTCCCTGCCCTTCCACCGGATCCACTCCCTTTCTGTCTCCCATTAGAAAAGAACAGGCTTCTAAGAGATGATACTAAAATAAAATATAGTATAATAAGATAAAATAAAAAATATCACATCAAGTCATTGAACATAGAAAAGTCCAGGTGGTGTCTACATAGAGCCTTGACTTCTGTGTTCTAGTGCCTTTAGTATAGGAAGGCACTCTGTACACTACCCAAAGTAAAACATAAAAACCAACTAATTACAACCCTAGATCAACAATGGCATCCTGCCTGCAACATATGATAAGGCAATGGTGGCACAAAGCTTGTGGGAGTAACCAACCAATAACTGATTTGACTTAAGGCCAACTCCACAAGTTAAAACCAATATCCAACACTGCTTGGGTGACCAAGAATCACACAGTAGTGATTGTTTGCTTAATCTTAGCCATTCTGATTGTTAATATGAATCATAAATGTAGTTTTTATTTGCATTTCCTGATTACTAAGGAGAGTAAACACATAAAAGTATTTCTGTTTTAAAATGTTTTATTTAATTCTTTCATAGAATATACTTTTGTCATATTCTCACCCTTTCCCCATCTCCTTCCACATCCTTCCACGTCTTACCCGCCCATCTTCATGTCCTTTTATCTCTACAAAATAATAAAATCAGCAACAACAACAAAAATCAAAACAGAAAAAACAAAAAAAGACAAAAATAAATAAACAAAATGCAATAAAAAGCACACAAAAAAGCATAGGAATTGTTTTATGTTGGCCAACTATTTTTGTGCACCATTAAATGTGGTTGATATACTTGGTGTCATTCTATTGGTGAAAACAAATTTTAATTTTGCGGTATGTGTAATTTCAAATAATTTTTGGTTAGGGGTAGGACTTTATGTCCAATTCCCCTTCTCAGTACTAGGATTTTTTCTGCTTTGAACCTATGCATGTCTTCTAAGTGCTTTCACAGACTGTATGGGTTTATATGTGTGTTAGTCCTACTGTGTCTGGAAGATAATGTTTCCTTAGATTCATCTACCACCTCTGGCTCTTACAACATTTCTGTCTTCTCTTCCACATAGATCCCTGAGCCCTGAGGGAAGGCTTTGGATAGAGACATCCCATTTAAGACAATGTATTCTAAAGTATCTTACTTCTTCACATTGTTAAGTTTTTTTCTGTGTTAGTTACAACTTACTGCAAGAAATTTCCCTGATGTGGTTTGAGCAAGGCATTGATCTCTATATATGTCATTAGGAGTCATTCTATTGCTGTATTCATTTAGCAGAATAATGGTATTAGGTTTCCCCCTAGATCCATGATCTGTCTAATCTCTAGTTCTTGGTCACCATAGCAGTGTCAGGCATGGGTCCCATCTCACAGACTGAGCCTTAAATCCAATCAAAAGATGGTTGGTTAGCATATAAGACTTATGCCACTATTACATCAGCATATTTTGCAGAAACATCTCTTCTGTAGGTTGCAGGGTTCATAGCTATAAGATACTGATGAGTAGCTTTCTCCTCCAGTAAGATACCTTGCCATTTCTAGCACCATGAAGACTAGTCATAGTGTGGAAGCTTCTAGTTGGAAACCAGGTCTTTTTCTCTATTTTATAATTTATATATGCTGTGTCTTCAGAAACAGAGGCTTAACTATTAGATTATGGAAAGTGTCCATAGCCTTGGCAATAACCTATGATGCTTAGGGTTTCTATGGTATGTTTCCAGCGGTGGGACCCAGGGGCAGTTGCCTCTCTGGCTATAACCCCAGGCACTCACCTCTGGTCCAGATGGGAGTTCCGGGGCAGATAGGTATGTTTCTGACAACTCTACAAAATGCAACTCATTCCTTGTTCTGGAAATTTTACTTTGTGGCATAAATAAAGTATCTAGTTAGGGCATTGCATCCCCCATTGTAGTGGGTAGCCATTCCAGCTTTGACCTGGAAGTTCCAACCCCCATTGAGGCTTTGGTAATGGTCACGCCTACAAGGCGGGGCTGAGAGAGGAAGCTGAAGACCTGGGATGTGGGCGCTCTGTTGGTTCCTGGACACTGGACGCTGGAGGTAGACCCAGCAGAGTTCTCCAGAGAACACCACCAGACTGTGCCATACCTTTACCAGACCCTGCAACCTACCTATCCCTTCATTTGTAAGTTATGCCACAAAATAAACCTCCCTTTTAACTACCTGGAGTGGCCTTAATAATTTCACCAATATCTAGCACCCATTGAGGGGCAAATTCCAAAGGCCTGGGCGGCTCCCACCCTCAGCCTCCTCCCCGGCTGGCGGCTACCTAAACCTGCCTGCAAAGTTCCATATAACCAGAGAATGCCTACAAGGTTCCATTCCCGAAAATGGGAGCAGCTAGTCTGGTCTCAGTTCCCTAGCTTAGCCCCCAGACCAGCGAAGAACCACCACCACCGTGAGTGAGACATTACCCCTCCTCCCTGAGTGCCGGCTACCCACCATCTGGGCTCCTGCCTTCAGCTGCCACCAGCCAAAATCACCAGCAGGCCCTGCTTTGGAGCTATACCAATGCCTCCTGCTAGCTGAAAATGCTACTACACCACCACCACCACCCCAAACCACTGAAAGGTAAGCTAGACAAACAAGTGTCCAGGGTCCAGGAACCAAGAGCACAGCGCCAGCATCCGGATCCTGGGTCTTCAGCGTCCTCTCTCAGCCCCACCTTGTAGGCATGACCATTACCAAATCCTCAATGGGGGTTGGAACTTCCAGGTCAAAGCTGGAATGGCTACCCACTACACCCCATTGTATACTAACTCCATTTAAACTCATTTAATATATGAATATATTTTAGAAACCTTCTTCAGTAGTAGTTTTTAATGTGGCTTTTCAAATGGTCTTTAGTCTTAGTTGTTAATCCCCATATTTTATCTTTTATCCCCGCTTCCCATTCCCCTATGCATTTAATTTCTTTGTTCTAGTTTCCCTTTATATCTTTATAATGATATACTGTATTTCTCCTTTCTTCTCCACCTTGGTCTCTCATTAGCTACCTAACCTCCATGTTTAGCGTTGGCAAACACACACACATATCTAAAGCTTAGAAGCTAGCATCTGTATATAAGAGAAAACATGAAATTTGTGTCTTTCAGGGTTGCTTTATGCAGGATGACTTTTTTCTAGCTCCAGCCATTTACTTGCAAATTTTAGAATTACAGTTTTCTTAACTGCAGAATAATATTCAATGTTGTACATGTACCATATTTTCATTTCCTATTCATCAATTGATGGATGTTTCCATTGTCTAGCTATTTTAAATATAAAAGCAATGAACATAGATGAGTAAGATGTAGATCCTTTGTGTATATTCCCAAAGTTGTATAGCTGGATCTTTTGGTAGATCTATTTGCAGCTGTTTAAGGAAGCACTACATAGCAGCTGTACCAGTTTTCATTCTCACCACCAATAAATAAATGTTTCCCTTTCCTTGCATCATCTTCAGTATGAGCTGTCATTTGTTTTATTGTTTTGTGCTATTCTGACTGAGGTAAGATAAAAATCTCAAATAAGAATCTCAAAGTAGACTTGATTTACATACTCCCTGAGTGCTGAGGCTATTGAATATTTCTTTAATTATTTTTTGGCCATTTGTTCTTCATCTTTTGAGAACTTACTGTTTGGTTCTATGCTTCATTTTTAATTGGGTAATTTATTTCCTTGTTGTTCAATTTTTGAGTATATTCAAAGACTCATGCATAATTCCACACATTTAGAGGCACCTGATTTTTGAGAAAAAAGCCAAAAACATACACTGACAAAAAAAGACAGCATTGTTAACAAATGGTGCAGATTAATGACAATATCCATTTCTACAATCAGGCAAAATTTAACTCCAAATGGATCAAGAACCTCAACAAAAGACCAAATGACCTAAATATAAAACATAAGAAAGTGCAAGATAAATTTTAACTCATTGGCACAGAAAAAAAAACAAACAACTTTCTGAGTAAGACTCCAACAACTAATGAATTTAAGACCAACAACCTCATGAAGCTAAAGACTTTTTTTACAGTGAAGAGCACTATATTCTAGCAAACTGGTCATCCATATAATGTGGGAAAAACTCTACCAATTGTATTTCTTAAAGGTACATTTCTGGTATACTTCTGGGTACACAGGGTTACTACATTTCTTAGCCATGTTAATTTTTCTTCTGAGAACTCTGTCAAATTTCATAGTCCACTTTTTAGTTAGGTCATTTCTCTGGGTCTTTTGTGTTCATAGTTCCTTGTATATTCTGGACATTATTGCTCTATTAGATTTAGAGCTCCAAAGATTTCTTTCCTGTAATAGACTGATGGCCTATTCCCTCTATTATCTTATAGTTTCCTTTGCAGGGCAGACGCTGACAATTTCATGAAATCCCACTTATTGGTTGTTGTTCTTATTTCTTGGGTTTTGTGTACTATTCATACACTCTTTCCCTGTTCCTAGATCTTGAAGTGTGCTCTTTCTGTTTCTTCTGAAATTTCAGATTTTTAGGTCTGATATTAAGATCTTTGATCCATTTAGAATTTATCTGTGTGTGGCTGAGAGAATCGCATCCTGTTTCATTCATCTACATGTAGAGATCTTGTTTGCCCAGCACTGTTTGTTAAGCATGTTGTCTCTTCTCTGATGTGTGTTCTTGGCCAACTCAGATGGCTGTGTGTCTGTTTATATCTTGGCCACAGCACTTTGAATCTTAGAAAATACCGTACCTCAGTTACAGTGATGAAGATTAAAACTGAAAGGGATATGCATCTGACTCATGAACACTAGAAGGTTATGTATTCTAGATACTATATTTGTTTGACAAATTGGATTCTTATTTCTATTTCCTAATATGTAGCATGAATCTTAAAAGGTCTTATTAATAAAAACAAACCTGGAACCAGGTGTAGAGGTGAACATTGAAACATCAGAGAAACAGAACTAGCCACAGCTAACCTCACCTCGCCAATTCCTTAGGTGATCTGATTTCCCCAAACTTGAAGCCTCTGTGTTCTCATCTGAATGGATCTCAGCTGAGCTGCTGCTCAAAAGCCTAAAGCTTAACCAGGCTTTAGTTCCTCTAGTACCTCCCACCTTATATACCTTTCTGCTTCCTGCCATCACTTCCTGTGATGAAGGTATTTGTCACCATGCCTGGCTGTTTCCAGTAGAGTTTTGAACAGGATTAAAAGTATGTATGCCACCATTTTCTGGCCTCTATATCTAGTGGTTGTTCTGTTCTCTGGCCCCAGATAAGTTTATTAGGGTGCAATAATATGTTAGGAAACACAGTATCACTACACTAATACATAAATACTGTGCTACCTTCATGGAAGTTATTCTATTTGGCCAATTAGGTATGAATGAAGGGATGTAATCTCTGAGTACAGGTGTTCTGTGACTACTAACAATCCTCCAGGTGCTGAGCAGGAGCACAGAGGTCTGGCAATGCAATTAACTACTCCAGAAGCTTTCTGCCCACTGCAACTCTGACATTTAAAATTTTTGACAAGTTATTACCTCTCTACTCAGCTGTACAAATGCTCTTTTCCAAAGGAACATAATCCTGAGGTCTACTTCATAATCTATTTATTAAACAAATCATGGGCATGTCAACCAGGATATCCACTTGTACTTAAAAACAAATTAAAATATTGAATATTTGACGTCAGTGTTGTCATCCGCAAACAAATTCTCAAACTATATTTATTGATAATAAGCTCCTTTTAATGTTTCAAAACTGCTTTTATGGTTTGGACAACTAAGTAAGTATATTTAACACTCCCCTTCCTAGGATATTTGTATACAATATCATGTAGATCAATGTGTTCTTTTAAAGTTCTCACTTGCATTTTCCTTTTCTGTAGTGAAATATCTTCATTTTAATTAGTGAAATTTCAAAATAAATTGAAATAACAAATCAATCTCCAATAGAGAAATGAAGAATGTGCAGCGAAGCTAGAAATGTCTTTCAGAAAGGTGCAAGGTAGCTACATTGCTTAGTTACCCATGACCACTCACACTGACAGCATTATGAACTTCCAGGCTGAACTGGGTATAATTACAAATCAGATTTCCATTTCATTAAGTTTTACTTGCAAATCTTAAAATTTTGAAATGTGCCTACTTAACAGTTCTCACCACTGTAAATTAGGACAAAATTTACTCATTTAAATATATAGTGTCCTATACTGTACTTGTGAGCAACTAACCGAAAACTTAAAAAGGTTGAACGGAAGGAATTTTGAGAGCAAAATTATATTCCTAGAGAAATAGTTATCTTTGAAGAATGAAAAGCCACAAATTTTCTTTTCCTGTTTTATTTTAATGATTAATTTGATTTTCATTTTTTTCCAAAGCAGGTAAATCAATAATGGAAATTTTATAGCTATTTTATCTTTCTAAATTCTTCAGAACATTGAATTTCCATTGCCTTAAGAGACAATTTTTTTTTCACACTTCAGTCTCTATCCTAATGTTTAAATGGAGGATAATTTCTCAAATATCTTAGATGGTTTAGCAGAATCCTGTTCAGAGAATACAGTAATTCAATTTATCAGACAACAAAGACCATTAGCATATTTCTAAGGCACTACTCAAATGCCAGAATAAAGAAAATAAAAAGACTCATACCCCTTCATAATTAACAAAGCTTCTAGTGTAGCTTACAGTAAGATTATGATAAATTAAAGAAATACATTTGATGCCTATTTTGTAGATCTTGTTGCTTTTTATGTTTATCTGCAATATATATGCATTCATTTATTACCATAATCTTGTAACTCAAACAAATAGCTGAAATCCATTTAAAACATCTGAGTCTAAAACATTAGGTCACAAGAAGCACATTGTATCCACTTTGAATCCAATAAACTGGACATTTTATTTTTACATTTCCCCTATTCTCTGTAGAAAGAAAATTTTCCCTATTATTGGCTCATTTAGTGGTATTTAAAAGTTAAACACTTAATAGAATAATTCAAGCATAAGGTAAAGCATTTTAGAGCATACATATATTCTTGGTAAAAATCAATCCTCTGTGGCTTCTTTCTGTCACCTCGGTTCTAAACTCAGCTTTGTTTGCTGAGCCTTTTTAATGAGATGAAATTCACATAACATAAAATTATCCTTTTTTAAGTAGACTATTTAGTAAAATTTAGTATAATCAAAGTGTTGTGAAGCCAGAATTTACCCATTCCAGGATGTTTTATGCCCTATAAAGGAGACTCAAACTTCTGCAAAGTTGCTGTGTGTTCTTTAGACAAGGGGCTGAATTCTGTCTCTGTGAAAAGATTTATGGTGATTATTGTATATTGAGCCTTTCTCATTTCATTTAAAATAATTTTAGTTACTATTTTAATTCATTCTGAATTTTTTTCATAATTTTTGACAATATATCTTGATTTCATAAAATTCCAGAATTAAAATGATTATTCTGTATTTACAATTTTCCACCTGCATTTCATTATCTGATTTATATTTTTAAAAATTTCTCCCTTGATTACAGTTATAATTCAAATGATATATTTAAGCCCATATTTTTGTTACTCTTTCAATAGTACACCTAACTTCATATTTCAAACATTTGAGTTATTCAAGTTAAATTGTATCTCAACATTCCTCAATCACATGAGTACTTTCTAACTTCAAGATTCAATTACTTGTCTTTCTTCAAATATGCACTGTGTCATTTTTAAAGCTATAAATTTATCAAAATGGAACCTTAAACTGTGAATATAAATTGCAATAGTAGTTTTGGTCCTCCAAATTTTAACTGTCACTGGATTGACACTAAAAAAAATAAATAAACATTGCTTACATAACAATTGATTAATTTAATTATCTAATAATATAATGAACAATGTACTAAATTTATTTTTTATATCCTATGTATATAGTATCATTTTCTCAAGCCAATTTAATACAAATTATTCTAAATTTGAGAATAAAATACACTCTTTAATTTAAAGTCTCACAATAATTTAATTTATATTGATATCATGATTTTCTAATAAATTTCATTTGTACATTTGTATTTCTTGTCATTTATAATTTTCTTTTAAGTTACCACTTGAATATCTCAGATCCTCAAGTTTTTCAAATATCCAGTGTGGATTCCTCATTCCTTTATGCCCTCCTTTCTTTAACAGCCTTTCACCTGATGGCTGCAGTCCTCCCTGTCTGGAACAGCCACCATCTCGTCTGTAGTTGACTTTTGTCTTGGCACAGCCCTTCACAAACCTGCACAGTGGCAGCCACTGTTCCTAGGATCAATGTGTTCATCATTATGTGTTTGTTCTTTCATTAGGATACATAGTCAAATATTCTTGTATGAACAATAAACAGAAAAATATCTAATGGCCTTTCATGTTGAGACCACTTGCTTTTATTTGATTAGTTGAAAATCTCTCTGGGTATATAATAGTTTGTGGTCTTTGAAAATTTTCCATAGGACACCAGTATTACTGAGAGTTGTGAGACTGTACAATTTCATTTCTTCAGATCCAGTCTTTATTTTCTAACAGAGTCTAAGAGCTTCTTTTTGTCTTTAGGTGATGATATTTTATGCTTTTATGTCTATTTGTAAACAGTTATACTCGTGTTGCATACCATAATCAGGGAGACCTTTAACACTAGCAATGTATATATGTCTCACATTTCTATTCTTTATTTTTGTTTAACAATTTGGCTGTGAGATCACTAAATGTATATGTTTATCTTCCATGATTCCAATATTTTGGCTCTTGACTGTTGTTTTATATCACTTATTCTTTATAATTATTGACCCCTCTCAAATCCTTAAGAATATTCTTTTTCTTCAAGCATAGGAAGAATTTTTCTAATTCCACATTTGTCTTTTCTGGATGCATTATAGCCTCAAGTAAAGAACCAGGGTGTGCATTATTTCAATGAATTACTGGAAAATTTTGTTGCAAAGATCCTTATTGAAAGTGGTGAGTGAATACCCTCTCTTCCTCCTATCTGAGCTTAACAGACATTGGAGCTGCAACTCAATGGTCATGGCAAAAAATGGCTTTTCTCTAAAGCATCAGATTACACTACAGAACTTAGCACTATCTGTGTTTACAGCTTTGTTTGGCTGATGTCCTCATATGGATCATAGTGCATGAACCCTAGTCATTCCATTATCATGAGGCCCAGAATGCCTTAGGTTTTGTTCAGAAGACTTTTCCTCAATGTAGGTATGATTTGTCCTTTGCCTCTTTTAAGTTATTTCTTAAATGTTAGATCTTCACTCATAATGCCATAGGTATCATTTAAAATCACAATCTTTAGTCCTTCCCAATGACCATAATTGTCTCTATTCTGTTTAAATTGTATGCTTCAGTCTCTACCTTTGATAATTGAATAGAACATTGTTTTACATAGTTGAATTGATATAAATTTAAATAGGCTGAAGAAGAAATGTCTAGCTATCAATTTTGATACTAGAGAAATTTTAATGAAAAGCATCTGTTCATTAACCCATGATTTAGTAAACCAAGCAAACATGTTCAGGCTTCTGTAGAGTAACACTTTCTAAACAGCAGAAGAGATCACCTTGAAGTTTAGCTGTGAAGGAAATGCAGCTCCTGTTTGTATTCCTTGCACATATCTGATCTTCCTGTTGGTTCATGACTCTGCCATAATGACTTTTTTTAATTGAACTCTTCTGGTTAATACTTCCTTTGGATTCTACTTTTCTTATTTAATGGATTACTGCAATGTATCCCAAAAAAAGAAATGTCTGGACTGAATTAGCTCAGAAGTAAAAAATATATATATATATCAAGAGGAATTGGATAATATTCCAATGGGGTTACATTGAAAATCCCTAAGTATTAATATTTTTCAATGCAACAAGAAAGAAATCTCAGTATGTCAGCTAACTGGGAAGGGGAGGCAAGGTTCTACACATTTCTATACCCCTATGGGAAGAATGAGTTAATTACAATCCCTCACTTAGAGTCAAAGAAATTGAATTTCTGTTAAAATACTGGAAGATGTTAACAAAATGTGCAAAGCTACAAGTTATTTGCAACACTTGGTTTCTTTATAGAAACTCCACAAGGTATTCAGTAAAGAAAAGAGTTCAGTTGTAATAGGTACATATTGGTGGGTTTTAATCAAAATAATTCATTTCTATGGATACGTTGCTGATAAATATCAATCTGTAAAAAGTTTTTTTCTAAGGAATAAGAAGTTTGCATGTGTGCACATCTATGCTTTCAGAATGTGTATTATTTTCAAACAGTCTTTATTTGTTCATATGTAACTATATACATTTTCTCACATGTAGCAGTTGATCAATATTTATATGTTCTCCTAAATACAAAGCTATAGCAGTCTGTCATTTGCTCAAAAGAATATCTATCAATATCAAGCAGCTAAGTAAATTTGGCTTAATTAATTTCCATAGCATTCATTTGTTCATCTCTGAACATTTTGTATAAAATGATTGTTGAAAATGTATTATACATGTCTCAAGCAACTATGTTTTAAAAATACCTCACTTTATGTTGAATGTATATATGCATATAAGGATAATAGAAGGAAGAAGGAAGGGTAAGTTTACCATGATAAAATGAAAATATTCTGTGATGCTTCCCCAAATAAAAAATTGGGATAAGTAATAATAATCCTAATTATGAATATAGCTATAGAGAGATCAATAATATTTAACTTGTTTTTAAAAAGTGCTAAGACAATAATAAGACAAGATAATTCATTTCTCATGAAAATATCTATAACAGATTTAAAAAGGTGCAGTAAAGCAATGCTCTTATAAGCTCTATATTTTTATCATATCCTCCTCTTAGGATGGCAAATTCCAAGCTTGTAAACTTTTAAATCAGCACTTTTTGTTAGGAGAGTATGATATTTGTATGCTAGAAATTTATTTTTTTCAAATGTATTCACCAGGTTTATTATCTTCTAACATGGCCCTAGTCAAGTCAACACATGGACAAGACATCAACTGTGGTGTCAGAATAAGCATTGGGCTTTAGGAGAGCAAAGCAAAGAACCTGTCATCATTTTGACTGCAGTAAGCCTGGGTCATTGAACAGCAGCAAAGGTGTCATACATGGCCTTCCTCATGGCCAGTACGTAAGTTCCCCATAAAACTGATTTTTGTCTAACTTATAATAGTTTAAAACATGTGGTTTTTTTTAAGAAATTTAGAATTTATTAAGAAAATTGGACTAAACTCACTCTTCTGTGCCAGTAATCTTTCAGTGTTTATTATTGTGTTTGTTATGTAATAGGGATGTGGGGTCAGAGTGAGCATTTGTACAACAAATCTATTTGCAATGTACACATACCCTAAAGGAAAGCTAAAATCATACGAGATGAATATACAACAGACATTTTGTAGTGTTGCTGTAAGAAAGCTGTCCAGTATACTATTTCCTAAAAGTTTTTTTTTGCTTAAGTGTATGAGTATGTTTGATCTCCCAGAAGTGTTTCTTTAGGTGAGATGTAAAGGTCAGTAATGCAGTGCTCTGATGGGAGTAGGGCATTATGGTAGTAGGGTGTGATGGGAGTGGGACGTGAATTTGATCAATGAACTCAATTATGGCCCCATTCCAAGGATTTCTAGGCTTTGTTTACAATGATACATAGCTGCCTGCACACTAGACACTGTTTTCCAAATCCTTCCAATAAATAAAAATGATACTTTGGTGTTGATGCATATTCACATGCCCCCTCTCTCTTTTCCTTGCTCCCTCCCTCTCTTTTTTTCCTCAGTCTTTCATCCTTTTATAGCTCTTGTGGGTCCCCAGCTGATTTCTTCGCAAGGTTAGCTGCTAATACATTCCTAGCACCCATGCATTATTAATGCTCACTGCTATCCAAGCTGGCAGTGACAAATAGAAAGTAAAATCTACTGACTAGTGGGGAATGTACGTTTTAGTCATGCTTGAATTTTCCAATCCGTTCTACTTCTTCAAGATATTTCAGTAGATTCTATGTTTGAATGTGACTTTAATTCCTTTCTACATCCTTTCCCACCATCTTAGGTTTTTAAATCTAAGAGCCATGCAAAGAGAAGAGGTATGGTTATTGGAGAATTAATCACAATACAGAAAAAATGCTTTAAAACATATATGTTTTCAAGTAGCTTTAAGGCTTCCCAAACAGGAAGGTCAGAATTCCCTGGGTATGGAATGAATGACAATTTATTCTAAAATTACTGTGTATGTACTTAAGTAAATTATACTATTTTAACTAGGTTGTGTGAGAAATAATAGGTGTGTATCATGATAACCATTGATTTTTTTAATGTGCAGATTTGTTTCTTCAAATAGAAAATCTTACTCATTTTCTAATTATAAAGAAGTCAGTTAAGTGCCTATTGGTGTGTATGGCCCTTGCCTGTTGAATCCAACTGGCATCTCCATTCCAAACTTTATGCTTACACACACACACACACACACACACACACACACACACACACACATATATATATATATATATCAATGTATATTTAATTGATAAAGAGCAAAAAATGAAAATTTATTTAACCACGTGGAGTAAGCATGTTCCTTTTTTACTCTACTCCTCAAAGTAAGAAATAATAATTATGAACATCATTTGTTATAATATCCATGTTCATAAATTTGGTAATTATCCTTTTGACAACATCACTTATCCTAGAATGATGGAAATTGGGAATTGAACAAAGTAAAGCATAGACTATGTTAAAAGGCAAACCTTGACAATTTTTCTTTCTATATTTTGAGTGAAATATGTCAGGGAAGGACAGCCCATTTAAAAAATAGAGCTCTCCCACTAGACAAATCAAATAATAGATTTTATGAAGAACAAGCAAGGAAACAGAGCAATTGGTGGAAAATATAACAATTGTTTAATGTAATGTAACTTCAGGTTACTTTTTGTACTGGTTGAAATAGAAGTGATATCTTTAGAGTTGACTCAGGAGATTGGAATTTTCTGTGTTCAGAAAACAACTTGTCTGTTATTGATTCCTCTATGTGTCTTTAGAAGTTCTAGCTGATAATGTAGCACTCAGCATGAGTCATCCCAGTTGAGTTTGATCTGGTCCATTGGTACCTAGTGAAGGAGGATATTCTAAAGCAATGCCCTCCTGCTCTTTAAACATGACCTGAAAAGTAGTAATATCATTATATCTTTGACAAGTACTTTTCATTTCTGTAAGATAATAGAAAGATCCAAAACTTTTGGGAGGTTCATATCTTCTACATAATATTTTATCAAGTGTTTTCAATATTTATCTCACACAAATACAAAAGATATTCTATGAGACAGGTCTTATATACCTGTTTTATGATTTAAAATGTAACCTGCATGTCTTGTAATTTGATTTGAAGCACGCAAGTCCATAGCACACATAAACAGAATAAGTTATGTTGAAGATGATGCCCTTTTTCTGTTGCCTATACAACATTGTTTTCTTTTATCTGAAATTCTTTGGGTACATGAGGCTGGGAAGATAGAACAAACAGTTAAGAACACTGCTTGCTCTTACAGAAGACCCAGGTTCAACTCCCAACACCCATGAGGCAGCTCACAATGTAACTCAAGTCCCAGGGTTTCTAATGCCCTCCTATGGCTGCTTCACATACTGCACACACAGGATGCACAGACATGTGTAATGACAAACACAAAAAATAAAAACAAATTTTATAAACATCTTATATATTTGCCTATGAGCCTAGCCTTCAATGGCCGAGCCTTCTCTCCAGCCCTGAAAAACTTTTTTAGGTGCAATAGCATTGAATTTAACTCCAGGAGTTCCTTAATAAGAGTAGTGACACATGAAATTTAGAAAAGTGTCCAAACATGGATTTTTGGCTCAAATTCATGATTTGAAACATAGATTATGTTAGAACACAGTATGTGTGGAGATCTACTACATGTACTGAGCCATGAAAGAATGAACCTGAAATAATTAGGTCTCCGTTAAAGATGAATGTTGAATTAAGACTTATACATAAGCATGTAATTACATATTTTGTAAATTAAATGAGTAAGGAACAGAAATCTCTTTGACTTTGCAGCACATGGGACAAGTAATTTGTATATTTTGTGTTATACTGAAGTGATCATTGTAGAATCGGTACAGAAGAGTAAATGTTAAAACACTGCTTTCTCCTGACTGAACTGGGACATTTCCATGTATATTCGCATATGTTTCATAAAGATCCCAGTATTAAGGTGATTTAAATATAACATATATACAGTTTATAGTCAGCATATTAGAGACAGGAACAAAATCACTTCTACTTATATACATATAAGTGCAGAGATTATTTGAGAGTAATAACTGGTGGCATGACACCCTCAAGGAATACCTTGACAGACTTATCATAGTTACATAGAAAAGAACAAACTACTCAGATGTCCAACAATTCAGAAAAGTTTGTAATAGCAGTACCTGCATTAGCCTCATTTCTAATTTTATTTGCATACACCCTTCTAGGCAACCAGGGCCAAGATGACAGCTCCAGAGTTTTGGGAATTCTGTAGCTTCAAGACAAAAGAGAAGAAATACTCCATGAGAGAGGAAGAAAGAAGCCACCTGAGATGGATGACCTTATTAAGCAAGCACCTCTATCCTCCAGGTCTCAAACAGCTGCTATAGGCAGAGGAGCTCATTCCTTCCTTAGCCACCGAGACACCTGCACTGCTAGCCTTTGAGACCTGCGGGGACAAGATAGGGGTTCCAGCCATTGATTAACTGCAGACTTATTCTGCAAAACACTGCTCCATGCTGGTTCCCTGATGTCCTAAAGAGCCCAAGGCTGTAATGCCTGTACCTCTCAGCTAGGTACCCCACATTCTGCTGAGGACTTCAAGCAGAATTATCTTGCTACCAAGAAATAGGATGTTTGATTGTCAAAGATAAGAGATAATCATGGCTGGATGCTTCATTGTAATTCACCTCTCACCCATAGTCCTCCTATAAGTAACCACAATAAACTCACTGGTTATCCAAGCTAAATTTTATGGGATTATTTATTTTGTCTGGAATTGATGCCTGATCTAGGATGAATGACATTTGTTCACATTTTAGGGAAAGCCATAGGAAGGGAAAAGAAATTACATGCTTAGACAGCAAGTCAGAGCCAGTTAGTTATTAGTCAATACAAAACTGAAATAGATGGAAGAATCTACAAATGAATTCACTTAATCTAATGGGTAAATTTATTACAGAAATTGATCTCTCTGTGGATTAAAGAGGATTAATTTGAAACTAGTAAAGTACTGTGTTAGTAACTTTTCTCATTGATGTAAGGAAGTACCTATCAAGAATTAATTTTGACTCCTGCTGTATGGGTCCAGGTCTTCTTGGCAAGGAAGGCATGGTGGTAGGAGTTTGTTCATATGTGGACATTTCCAAAAATAGAGAATAGAAAATGCTATGATTCATTTAGCTTTCTCCATTTCCCTTTTGTCTTTTCCCAGAACATCAGACTGTGGTATGGTACTGGCCATATTAAGGAAAAGTCTTTCTATTCTTATTAATTTTCTTTGGAAATAGCCTCATAGACACATAAAAGGTATGACACGCTAATGTCCCTGGTGGGGTAAAGTAACTGAGCCTGACATCCTAGGCCCCAATCTGCATCATTCATTAAACTTACACAAACTATTACTCATTTCAAATTGCACTTTTTCCTTTTTCTATACCTGGATAAGAACAGCTGGCAGATATAGTAACAAAGCAAGGTGCCCGGTTATTTTCTCTGCCAAACAACCACTCCATGACTTTTGAATTCAACATCACTTGGATTGTCAAGACACTGGCAGAATAAAACCAGATTTTCTATCAGAATGGAACTTAAATGCTCTCTTCCCCACCTCTCTACATAGTCCTTGTTTTCTTTGTGGACCTACATGAGTCTGATGTCCACTATCTTTCTTCTAAAATTCTGATCTTCTAAATTCCTAACATGATGGAATATTAAGGAATTCTTACAGTAATCTAAGACTTCTGTAGCTCATAGTTCAAAACTTCCCGTGTTTCTTCCATAAACTAGTTCCAAAGGTCTAAGAAAAATACAGTTTATCATAGCAATGGCATCACTAGTTAGTACCAGGTTTCTGTGATAGTTACTAAGTGCTGGGATGAACTAGCTGACACAAAGAAATAAGGAGGAAAAGCTTTCCTTTAGTGCATGCATTTTACAGTCTGCCATGGTCCTAAGGTGTATCAGCGGTAACATGAGTGGCAGGTAACATAGTGTTTGCAGTCAGAAAACAAAAAGAAAGTGGCTGGTATTCAGTAATTTTCTACTGCCACCCCCTTTTAAAGATATCTTTATATTTTAATTATTTGTATGCGTGTATCTCTTGCCAGAAGGTATTTGGTGTACAAGTACAGGTGCCCAGAGATACCAGAAAAGGGGATAAAAATTCATTGACAGTGAGTGGTGTTACAAGCAATTGTGAGCCACCCACTGTAGGTATTAGGAACAGAACTCTGGTCTTCTGCAATAGCAACAAGGGTTCCTAAGCACTGAGAAATCTTTCAAGTCACACCTTCTACTTTTTTATTTAGCCTGAAGTACCAGTCTATATGATGGTATGTTCAGAAATACACTGTTTATAAACACACCTAGGTAAGTGGCTCCTTTGTGATCCTCAACCCAACCAAGTTGACAATGATTACCTAGCATGATGCCAAAAATATATACTGGAAAAACCTTCTTCCACATGTAGTGTAAGGAAAATTTGGCATCCACGTGTAGAAGAATGAAATCAGATCTGTAAATTGAAATATGAAACTTTGAAGCTCCTAGAGGAGAACATGAAGATATCAACATAGGCCTGGGGATTTCAAAAACTCCAATAGCACAGAGATAACTTCAAGATTAGGGAATGGAACTATCGAAAACAGTACAGGTTTTTACAGTAAATGTATCAGAATGATACAGCCCATAGTGTGAGAACATATCTTGTTAACTGTGCATCAGAGAGGATTTAAATATGAATAGTATATAAAGAACTAAAGTATAAACAAGTAAAACATCACATAACCAGTAAATCAGTTAGTGACATGAACAGATGGTTCTTAAAAATAAGGACTTGGGAGATGGCAACATTGGTAAGATGCTTTGCATTGGTAATACCACCAGGGGTGAGACAGAGAAAGGCTTCATGATACTTGTGGACCAGTCAGTCTAGCCAAATCAGTCAGTCCTAAGTTCAATACAAGACCCTCTATCAAAAATTAAGGTAGATAGTGATTGAAGGAAGCAATGTCTACCTCTAGACTTCCCAAGCACATGCATACATGCACACTTGCAAACCCAGTTATAATGCAAAACACAAAATATAAACATGCATATATACACATAGGAGGAAGAAGAAACACAAGTGATTAGTAAATGTTATTAAGAACATAAAACTTCCTTAACTATCATGTAAATGCAAATTAAAACTCTTATTGAGGTTTCATTTCACCTTAGCTAGACTGTCTATCATCAAGAAAATAAATTATAAGATATGATGAATGAGGGAAAAAGGAAAGGGACCTTTTACACTGTTAATGGGAATATAATCTGGTGTAGTCACTATGGAAATCAGCATAGAGGTCCCTCATATGACTAAACATTTTGCAGTTTGATTCAGTTATAACAGTCCTGAAAAGTATTCTAGGTCTAGATTCAAGTTTATTACTGTACTATTTGCAATAGATAAGAATTAGCACCAGTACAGGTATTTATTAGAAGATTAATGGATAAAGATATGACTCAAATATATTGTAGAATTTTATGTAGCTGTAAAGAAAAATGAAGTTATACAACTTATAAAAGAGAAAAAAATGGATGAGTCTTATAATCTATATTCTAAGTAAAGTAAGCCATAATCAGAGAGACAAATATGGAATTTTCTTTCATATGTGAACCTTAAATTTTATCATAACTTTTGTGTAAGTATGTGCATGTAGGTCATAAAACTCTAAAGGAGATTATGCATGGAGAAGAAGAGATCTTAAGGAGGGAGTAAGAGAAGAGAGGATAATGAAATACATGTGACATGAAAGCACAAAGCAAACTATGGGAGGGTGCAGCCAAGAGGGGATCAAAGGGATAGGGAACGGTTGGGGAGAGGGTGATGAATAAGAACAAAGTGTAAAAGTGCCATAATGAAATCCATTATTAGTATGCTAACTTAAAAAGCTAATGAAAAATAAAGATAAGAGACAGTATATTGCAAGGCTGATGGGTGAATTTGCTACATAGCGAATTCTGAAATTCTGATCTTTATCTTTTATTTTAAGGAAATTTTACTAATTACACTATACCAAAATGTGGACTTACATAGTGTTATTCATGTTACATAAGCAACTAACCATAGAAATGCATATAAAAGCATAAACAATATACTCCCCATGTGATTGCATTCACTCTACCCTCCTGGGACCCACCATTACTGCGGCATGCCAAGATGAAGTAACATATTCCCAGCATTCAGCCCATTAAGAACACCTAGGCTCTTTGTCATTCCAGGTCTGCTGTGAAAATGCAGAAGGAACAAGTGCATAAAGGCTTAGCCACTGTCCTTTCCCAGGTGAAAGATTTAATGTTATTTTTATCATACATTTTAATCCTATGATTTTGTTCTACTCTCTAAGGAAGTTTCTAACTTACTTATTGTTTATTGTTTATGATAACTTCAGTAAAAAGAGACTTGTTTATGTACAAGCCATGTCTCTATGACTTATTTGAAGTACTTCAGGTTCTTTATAGCCTGTTCTGAGGTTAATCAGACAGGATTCTTAGGAAACAGGGAAAAAAATGGCACGGTGAAGCTTTGTGAATAGTTCTACACTATATTGTTGTGAATAATAACAATGAATCATTTTCCATCCTTTGGGTCTCTATTCTCATTACTTTCAATATGAATACTGTTAATTATATTTATGATAACTATGTAACTTATAGCCCATGATACAACAATTTGAGGGATCAAATAGGACATTACTAATACACAAAGAAGACAGACATTCCCTGGTAGATGAATTTCTAAATGGTCTTATTAAATAAGAAACACAGAGCCAAATACAGAAGTCATAGCCAAAGAGATCAGAGCAAATAGCCATGACTAGCCTTAGCTTACCATCAGCAGTAGCTTCCACAGAGAGCTTCTTCTCATCTAACCTGTGTTTTTATTGCCTTCCTGTCCTGCCTTCTTGTTGGCTCTAAGCCCAGCCACATGACTTCCTCATCACTTCCTGTCTATACAAACCTCCAGGTCTCTATGGTTGGTACTGAGATTGAAGGCTCATGTCACCACACTTGGCTATGTCCTTGACCACACAGAGACTCTGCCTGCCATATGATCAGAGTAAGGGCTTGGGCTACTACCACCTGACTTCTATTTATGGCTTGCTGACCTCTGATCTACAGGCAAACTTTATTTATTAACATACAAATAAAATGTCACATTTCAGCACGAATAAAGTATTACCACAGCCCCTGGATACATCTCAGACAATTTGATGCATGGTCACATAATTTGATCTCATGATACCATCATCCTTTCAACTAAATGCTGGCTAAACTGGTGAAAATGCAAAGTTCAAGAAAGAAGCAAGGTGGGCCATTCCCAGACCATTAGTCTCTAGGTGAGACCCAGGGAAAGATGAAGACATTCTAAAGCTTTATATGCATAACAATAAAAATTATAATTTCTAGATAAATTAATTTATTTTATTGTGATTATTGCCTCAGTATCTATATAATAAGAAATACCTTACAATCTATAAATGCATTATATAAATTTCACCCAGCTATTAACTAAGAAACTATTCATTTTAGCCACATGTAGTAACAATTCCTGTGTATAGGAACTATGCAATGGGTGAAATGAAAGAAGTGGTTCTTCTCTGGAGTTTACAAAGGTTCAGTGTCATTACACAGTGGCAAGCAGTGTAATGCTGAATGGTGATAAAAGTCTGTACCTGGTGTTGTGGAAGGTCCCTGAAGAAAGCAAGAACTACTGACATATGAATTCATATTTTATTTGTATGTTAATAAATAAAGGCTTGAAGTCAGCACTACACTGCTGTAGCCCTTTACTCATGCAGAAGAAGGTCAATGTACAATTTACAAATATCTAAAGAGAAAGGACAACAACATAAAGAAATTGCTGTAGGTCAATGAATAAAGCTGGCCTAGGTCATGTGAAGCCCCAACTTCAATTGCTAAGAACAAAAGACAAACAAGGGGCACACGCCTTTAATCCCAGCATTTGGGAAGCAGGGGCAGGCGGAGCTCTGTGAGTTCAAGGCCACCCTGGGCTACAGAGTGAGTTGCATGAAAGGCTCCAAAGCTACACAGAGAAACGCTGTCTCAAAAAAAAAAAAAAAAAAAAAAACCCACAAACAAACAAAGAAGATGAAAATGAAGATATACACTGGACAAATAGGCTACTGTCTTTTTTTCTCCTTTTTTATTTATTATATTTGTGTTTTAATTTTACACATCAGCCATGGGTTCCCCTGTCCTCCCCCCTCCCAAACCTACCGCAACCTTCCCCCCAGCCCCTCCCCTCCATTCCCATCTCCTCCAGGGCCAAGACTCCCCTGGGGATTCATAACTCCATGGTGGATTCATTACAGGCAGGTCCGGTCCCCTCCTTCCAGGCTGAGTAAAGTGTCCCTGTGTAAGCCCAAGGTTCCAAACAGCCAGATCATGCACTAAGGACAGGTCCTGGTCCCACTATCTGGATGCCTCCCAAACATTTCAAGCTATTCAGTTGTCTCACTTATCCAGAGGGCCTGCTCCAGCTAGGGGCTCCACAGTCTCTGGTTCATAATTCATGTGCTTCCATTCGTTTGGCTATTTTTCCCTGTGCTTTTCCAATCTTGGTCTCAACAATTCACACTCTTACAGTCCCTCCTCTTTCTCAACAATTGGACTCCAGGAGATCTACCTGGGGCCTGGCAAAGGATCTCTGCATCCACTTCCATCAGTTATTGGATGAGAGTTCCAGCACGACCATTGGGGTGTTTGGCCATCTGATCACCAGACTAGGTCAGATCAGGCTTTCTCTCGACCATTGCCAGGAGTCTACAGAGGATGTATCATTGTGGATTTCTGGGGACCTCTCCAGCACTCTCCCTATTCCTGTTTTCATGTGGTCATCATTTATCATGGTCTGTGATTCCTTGTTCTCCCTTTCTGTTCTTGAGCAGCTGAGATCTCCTGCTCCCCTAAGATTTCTTTCCCTTGAACCTTTGCCTTGTATTACTCCAGGTTGTTCATGTAGATCTCATCCATTTCTCTGTCATTGGGTGATCCCTGTGTCTTTCCTAGGGTCCCGTTTTCTAGGTAGCCTCCCTGGAGTTGTGTAGCAGTTTAGTCATCTTTGTTTTACATCTAGTATCCTATGAGTGAATACAAACCATGTTCGTCCTTCTGAGTCTGGGTTATCTCACTCAGGATGATTTTTTTCTAGATCCATCCATTTGCCTGCAAACCTCATGATGTCATTGTTTTTCTCTGCTGAGTAGTATGCCATTGTGTGTATGTACCATATTTTCTTTATCCATTCTTCAGTTGAAGGGCATCTAGGTTGTTTCCAGGTCCTGGCTATTACAAACAATGCTGATATGAACATAGCTGAGCAAATGCCCTTGTGGTATGATTGAGCATTCCTTGAGTATATGCCCAAGAGTGCTATAGATGGGTCTTGGGGGAGATGGATTCCCAATTTTCTAAGGAAGCACCATATTGATTTCCAAAGTGGCTGTACAAGCTTGCATTCCCACCAGCAGTGGAGGAGAGTTCCCCTTTCTCCACATCCTCTCCACCATAAGCTGTCTTCTGTGTTTTTGATCTTAGCAATTCTGACAGGTGTAAGGTGGTATCTCAGAGTCGTTTTGATTTGCATTTCCTGGATAATTAGGGATGTTGAGCAATTCCTTAAATGTCTTTCAGCCATTTGAACTTCCTCTGTGGAGAATTCTCTGTTTAGTTCTGTAGCCCATTTCTTAATTGGACTGTTGGGCATTTTGATGTCAAATTTCTTGAGTTCTTTATATATTCTGGATATCAGCCCTCTGTCAGATGTGGGGTTGGTGAAGACCTTTTCCCATTCTGTAGACTGTCACTTTGTCTTGTTGACCATGTCCTTTGCTCTACCAAAGCTTCTCAGTTTCAACAGGTCCCATTGATTGATTGTTTCTCTCAGTGCCTGTGCTACTGGTGTTATATTTAAGAAGTGATCTCCTATGCCAATGCATACAAGACTACTTCCTACTTTCTCTTCTATCGGGTTCAGAGTAACTGGATTTATGTTGAAGTCTTTGATCCACTTGGACTTAAGTTTTGTGCACGGTGACAGATATGGATCTATTTGCAGCCTTCTACACGTTGACATTCAGTTATGCCAGCACCATTTGTTGAAGATGCTTTCTTTTTTCCATTGTATATTTTTGGCTTCTTTGGTCAAAAATTATATGTTCATAGGTGTGCAGGTTAATGTCAGGGTCTTCAAGTCAATTCCATTGGTGCACATGTCAGTTTTTATGCCAGGACCAAGCTGTTTTTATTACAGTAGCTCTAGAGATCAATGAAAATGAATACACCACATACCCAAACTTATGGGACACTATGAAAGCATTGCTAAGAGGAAAATTCATACCACTAAAGGCCCACATAAAGAAGTTGAAGAAATCTCACACTAGTGACTTGACAGCACACCTGAAAGCTCTTGAACAGGAAGAAGCAGTCTTCCAGGAGGAACAGACACCAGGAAATTATCAAATTGAGAGCTGAAATCAATAAAATTGAAATAAAGAGAACAATACAAAGGATTAATGAAACAAAGAGTTGGTTCTATAAGAAGATCAACAAGATAGACAAGCCCTTATCCAAACTAACCAAAAGTCAGAGAGAGCACATCCAAATTAATAAAATCAGAAATGAAAAGGGGGACATAACAACAGACAATGAGGAAATCCAGAGGATCATTAGGTCATACTTCAAAAACCTCTACTCCACAAAAGTGGAAAATCTAAAAGAAATGGATAATTTTCTGGATAGGTACCACATACCTAAGTTAAATCAAGAGCAGATAAACCATTTAACTAGTCCAATAACCCCTAAGGAAATAGAATCAGTCATTAAAAGTCTCTCAACCAAAAAAAAAAAAAAAAAAAAAAAACCCAGGACCAGATGGATTCAGTGCAGAATTCTACCAGATCTTCAAAGAAGACTTAATACCAATACTCTTTAAATTGTTCCACACAATAGAAGCAGAAGGAATATTCCCAAACTCCTTTTATGAGGCTACAATTACCCTCATTCCTAAACCAAACAAAGATGCAACAAAGAAAGAGAACTTCAGACCTATCTCCCTCATGAACATTGGTGCAAAAATACTCAATAAAATACTGTCAAACAGACTCCAAGAATACATTAAAACAATTATCCACCATGATCAAGTGGCTTCATCCCAGGGATGCAAGGGTGGTTAAATATACGAAAGTCTGTCAATGTAATACTCCATAAAAACAAACTCAAAGAAAAAAACCATATGTTCATCTCATTAGACGCAGAAAAGGCATTTGACAAAATCCAACACCCCTTCATGATAAAGGTCTTAGAGCTATCAGGAATGCAGGGAACATACCTAACCATAATAAAGGCAATCTACAGCAAGCCAACAGCCAACATCAAATTAAATGGAGAGAAACTCAAAGCAATACCACTAAAATCAGGAACAAGGCAAGGCTGTCCCCTCTCCCCATACTTATTCAATATAGTACTTGAAGTTCTAGCCATAGCAATAAGACAACATAAGGAGATTAAGGGGATACAATTTGGAAAGGAAGAAGTCAAGCTCTCCCTATTTGCAGATGACATGATAGTATACATGAGTGACCCCAAAAATTCAACCAAGGAACTGATACAGCTTATAAACACCTTCAGCAACATAGCAGGATACAAGATCAACTCAAAAAAATCAGTAGCCCTTCTATATACAGTAGACAAACAGGCTGAGAAGGAAATCAGACATACATCACCCTTTACAATAGCCACAAATGATATAAAATACCTTGGGGTTACTCTAACTAAGCATGTGAAGGACCTATATGACAAGAACTTTAAGTCCCTGAAAAAAGAAATTGAAGAATATATCAGAAAATGGAAAGATCTCCCATGCTCATGGATAGGCAGGATTAACACAGTAAAAATGGCGATCTTACCAAAAGCAATCTGCAGATTCAACGCAATCCTCATCAAATTACCAACACAATTCTTCACAGACCTGGAAAGAATAATACTCAGCTTCATATGGAAAAACAAAAAATCGAGGCTAAGCTACTGTCTTAAGCTACTGTTTTTAACAGTGTTTTGCTTCATCGGCCAATACAGGCATAAACAGCTTATGTGCATAAACATGTATCTATATCTCATTTTTTGCCCTAAAACTATGCAAGAGGATTCATAATAGGCATTATACATGCTTTATAGAAAACATATTTAAATAAACACATGCATTGTTTCATGTATGCTATAAGATGCACATTGCTTTAGTGTCTTGACCTCTGTACTCATAAATTACTCAACAAGTTCAAGAATTATATGATTCTTTTGGAATTGTAAATTATATAGTAAGCTGTTAACTCAGTTTTTCATCACAGGATTCCATGAAACTTCTAATTTTTTCAAAAGATCTAATTCATTCTGAAAAATAAAAGTGAATTTTAAAATAACACAAGTCTTGCTTTAATTTTCTTCTAGTAAGTTACAAGGAAGAGGTTCCACCAAACACAAAATAGATTATATAAATAACCAAAGAATTTATTTCATCTATGCATATGAACTTACATAAGTATTGTGAAGATGATGGCTTTAAGATACTCCCCAGCTCCCGTCCATTGTTGGCAGAGCCTCAGTTGAGGCAAAGGAGTGAGTGTTATGCAGCTACAGCAGGATCTATAGGGGCTGCAAGGGAGAAATCCGCTGAAGTGGTGGAGTGGCCCCTAGAGAGTCCAAGCTGAGTGCTTCCTTTTCTGAAGTGCATAGGAAAACAATGTTTCTATACAGCACACCTTTAGGTACATTAGTTTTAGGGAGTATATTTATTGAGAAAGCTGTTTCTTGATAGCTCCTTATGAAAGGCTTTGACTAGAATAGCTAAACTGCAACCAGAGAAATAAAAACATTGACTGGGAGTTTGGGGAGAACTTGGAGGAAATTATGAAGAAATTACATGTACATGAGGAATGGTATGGTAGGTAGGTTAAATACTTCCTATAAGGTCTCACTTGGGAATAGGTAAGTTACAGTAAATAGGATCATAAAACTGTGTATTTGAAATGTATCATCTAAGATTAGATGACATAATGATTAAAAATTAGTGGGTTGGGGATTTTGCTCAGTGGTAGAGTGCTTGCCCTTCAAGCACAAGGCCCTGGGTTCGATCCTCAGCTCCAAAAAACAAAAAACAAAAACAAAAAATTAATAAAACGTTAAGTAAATATAGAAAGAAAATGTAACTTTGGAACTAATGGCTTATTTGCAAACCCTCTTCCTTGAAAACCCTAAAATGACTTTCTTCCCATTACCTTTGAATTGTCATGACCTTCAAGTTTGCATTCCTTTTATGTTAGATTTTATTTATTAAACATTTTTCTTTCATTTTGATCATGTTTTTCTCTCCCCCAATGCCTCCCAGATCCTCTCCACCTCTTTATCCACTATCCTTTGTGTTCTTGCTCTCTCTCATATAAAACAACAGAAGACAAAATACACAAAAACAAAAGAAAAAGTATACCAAAAACAAACACAAAAATAAATCATGAAGTCCATATTGTGTTGGCCAGCTACTCCTGGGCAGGTGGCTAGTCCTAGAATATGGTTGATATCCTTAATGACACTTCATTGAAGAAAACTGATTTCTCTTTTCCAGAACACCAGGCAGTGTAGTAGGAGTGGGGGTATGTGTCTATTTCTAATTCTCGGATTTTTTTCTGGTTTGAACCTAGGAAGATCTGGTGCTTCATGCCATAGCTTCTGTGAGTTTGTGTATGTACACATTGTTAGCTAGAAATTTCATTTTTGTGCACACTTGTCATCTAACTATTTCTTTTTTATATGTCACAAACACCACACATTAACTCAACAAGTATAATTAGAACTTTTATACTTGGAATTGAATACCTCATAATTTCCATTGCTGTTATTAACTCTGCCTTCCATCAAGTCCTGAGTTAGGAACCTAGGTATTGTGAATGATGTTAGATTTTCCTTTCTCTAATCTAATTTTATTTGTTTCTATCAATTGACTCATTTGATCCTCTGAAAACATACACTTCTTCACACTACTATTTATTTCCCAGCCCAGTTACTCTTCTTTCTTACCTGGACCAAGATCTCCTTTTCATTACCCTATTCCTGTTCCTTTGCAACTAGGGAGTGATTCAATAATAAATGAACTTATTTTCTACTTTAAAAGGTTTACTAGCTTTTTAAAGCTAGGAAAAAATATTTATCGTGTTGTAAAATTGTCCGCCTAAACTGATATCTATCAACTTCACAGGTCCATATCTTTTCCTTTGGATTTAGATGTGGGAAAGATTGGCTAGTGCAAGTCTGCTTAAAATTCTTACCTAAGTTATTTTACTTTCTAATCATTGTCTCAGTGAGCAATTGTACAGTTTCCTGATAGTTAATTTAATGTCTGTTCATATTTGTGGCAAAATAATAACATTAATCACAAAATGACTATGAATAGCTAATTAATCATAATTTTTAAATGTTCTGTTCCTAATGAAACTTGTCACTTTTCAAAGGCTCAAGAGCCATGTATGCCTACTGGCTACTATATTCAACAGTACCATTACTACAGAAGATTTGACTAGATATCATTATGTTTGCTTATAAATTATATGAAAGTATAGATTATTTCTATTTGTTCAACATTAAAAGCTTGTTCCTAGTTGTTAGTTACTATTGACCTATGATTGAAGAGAAATTTTTCTGAGTATCTTTTCACATTTATAATTCTACCTTGTTAAATTGCTTTCATAAAATCATTATTGTGCCTGCTATCAAGCTACTCAGAAGACTGAAGTAGGACGAGCAATTGAAACCTAAAAATACAAGACAACCCTGATCAATTTAGTGTTACCTTCACGCCAAAAAAATATTACTGAATTTGTTGACCTCCATAAAGATTAATGAACTTATTCATGTGCTTAATGTCATCTTATTTTAACATAGCTACCATTCATTGATGGCATCATCGTTATTTCAGTATTGTTTAATGGGTCATTGCTAAAATTGTCCTAAGTCTTAAGGTATTAATGATTTAATAACATCTCAAGATTAAGAACCTCAATGGTTTAAGGGCAAACAATTCTCTTCAAGTGTTCTTAAATCATGCCTTTACTTGAAACTGCAATATCACCTTTTCCTCCTGTGGCTTGATTGTGGGCCAATTGGATTACATCCAAATCTCTAAATCAAATGTATATTGGCCGAGTTTGCAGGTAGACATAGGGATTGAAGACAAGACTATGAAGCTCATTTTAACTAATCCTGTTTTAATTTTTAGAGGGGATGGTGGTTGTTTTTGTTTGTTTGTTTGTTTTCCTCTTTGTTCTTTGAGGGCCTGTCCACCAGCTCCCAAATAAATACACAGAGACTTATTCTTACTTAGAAATGCATAGCCTTAGCTTGCCTTATTTCCGGCCATGTTTTCTTATATTATCCCATCTATTTTTTGCCTCTGGGCTTTTAACTTTCTCTAGTCTATATTCCTTTCTTTGTTTCTTACGTTGTAGCTGGCTGTGTGGCTGGGTATCTGGCCCCTGGCATCCACCTATCCTTCTCCCTTTTTCACTCTTCCTTCTCTTAAGTCTAGATTTCTCCTCCTATTTATTGTCTCTGCATGCTAGCCTCACCTATTTCTCTCTCCTGCCTAGCTATTGGCCACTCACGTCTTTATTAGACCAATCAGGTGGTTGGGGCAGGCAAAGTAAAGTAATACAGCTTTACGGAGCTAAACAAATACAACATAAAAGAATGCAGTAACTCTTTGCATAATTAAACAAAAGTTTCACAACATAAATGAATATGACACATCTTAAACTAATATTCTACAGTATTTTCCGCTTTTTGTATAAATATAAATGAAATGTTTAACTTTAACATAGAAAACTACATACAAAAAAATAAGTAAGAATTACATTACAATATTCAGTCCATTTTGTTTAGCAAATTCTGAGAAAATACTCCATTATCTTATTTTAGTGATTCCAAAGTTTTATACCTAATTCATTTCCTAACCTAAGGAAAAATTAACTGTATTTAATCTTTAACTCCATCAAAGACCCCAGATGGATGTAATATTACCTAAAGCAGAGACATCTGGCTGCCTGCACAGTTGCCCAAAGTTTCCCTGCAACATTGAGGCATCTATCTTCAGCCTACAGGTCTAGAATACCTGGCAAACTTTTCAATGAAATGGGAAATTTCAAGAAATTTCCTGCCTTGAATTGGCAAAGTTTGTCAGTCATTTTCCTCTGTGTGCTGCAGAATTTCTGACAGACTTTTCTGTGAAGCAGGAATTTTGAAGGACTACCCTGCCTTGTCCTGGAAAAGCTCAACAGCCTTTTACCTGTGTGTTACCCTTACCACAGTGAAAGCAAATTCTATATGGAGTTTTTTCAATGCCCATCATTCCTTTATGAAGTAAATTGGTGCTGCCTGAAGAAGATGTGTCTTATTATCATGAAAAACCTTAGGTTATTAAACATCTTACATGCCATATTCTGTAGGTCTTCAAAGTATTTAAAAATCATCTGTCTAGAATATACCTGTTTAACCTTGAAAACATACCTAATATGACTACAAGTTTGATTATTATAGATTAAGTACCAACCTTATTTCTTAATTATACATTGCATTTTTAAATGAGCTGCATATGCACAATACCCTCAAAAAGAGTAGAAACATATATAAAAAGTATAACAAAAATAGCTTTAAATTTTTATCAATACACCAAAATCCATGTCAATGAAAAATATCTGAAATTAGTAGTTGTCATTTTATTCTATATTCCTCTAATTGATAACAAACACCAATAACCCACCAAATAACCCACAAACACCCATCCCACCTCTTGGGAATGTGTGAGTCATTTCTCTAGAGTGCTTCCTGTTGTCTGTGGGCAAAGGCATCTTTATAGGTCCCTGAGAAAATTCAGATAATGGCCAAGTTCTTCAGAAGACCAGCTATAACCTTTATTAATATATATCACCTGTCAAGATTCAGGAGGTCTCCCCCAATCAAACCTGATCCATATTAACCTGGAAGGAATTCACAGCCTCTCATTTCCTAAAAAAAAAAAAAAAAAAAAAAAAAAAAAAAAAAAATTCCTAAAAATAGCAAAACCTCTTCGCAGAAGCATTTTGACTTCCTTTTGAAAAAAAATTTTTTTACTTCCATTTTACAGTTAAGGTATTCCCAAAGTATATAGGCTGGTTTATTTCAGAAGTCCCTCTTTCAATCCCATGTCTCTTAGCAGCTGTCATTTGCTTATCAGGAGTCAAAATATTCAAAATCAACACAATACTACATAGGATCCAGACTCCCTCTATATTTTTCACCGTTATGTGACTTTTTTCTTTTATATTACTTTTACTCTCTCTTTAAAGACTTTATTATTTTTGAACTATTTCTTTCTGTGGCTATCTATACACTTTCTATTCTCTTTTGTAAGCCTATGTACATTGTTAAGCACATGGCTTTGGTGGCTAGCTCTGCCTACTTCTTGGGTCTTTGAGAGCCAAGTGTAAAGCTCACAACCAGTAGAGGTAGGTGACCAAGAACTGCATTCAACCTTCCTAGCTGTAGGAAGCCAGTGCCTGTACTGCCACAAACATTTCTACTTAGCTTTTTGTTTCTATTTAGTATGAAAAAAATGCTGTTTAAGTGCTCTATTGTGTGGCAGAAGTTCTTAAAGGAGCTGTTTGTTTTTAGCCCTATGGAAATTCAAGTCCCACATTGGGCTCCAAAATATAGTATTTTTTGTTTGCTTGGTTTTTGTTTGTTTGTTTGTTTGTTTTTTACTCCTTGCTCTTTGGTGGCCTACCATGCAGCTCTCAATACAAAGATACTTATTCTTACTTAGGAATGCCTAGTCTTAGCTTGCCTTATTTCTCGCCAACTTTTCTTAACTTCAATTATCCTATCTACCTTTTGCCTCTGGGCTTTTTACTTTCTCTACTCTATGTTCATTTCTTTGCTTCTTACTCTGTAGCTGCCAGTGTAACTGGGTGGCTGGCCCCTGGCATCCTCCTCTCCTCCTTTTCTCACTGCTCTTTCTCTCAAGCCTAGATTTCTCCTCCTATTTACTGTCTCTGCAAGCCAGCCCCACTTGTTTCTCTTCCTTGCCTAGCTGTTGGCCCTTTCCCTCTTTATTAGACCAATCAGGTGTTTGGGGCAGGCAAAGTAATACAGCTTTACAGAGTTAAACAAATGAAACATAAATTAATACAACACATTGTTGCATCATTAAATAGTTATTCCACACTATAAATGAATGAAACACATATTATATTAATATTCTACAACAGGGAATACCTGGTAGTCTGTACCTTTAAGAAGAAACTATAAAGGGTTCACCTGAGTACTCTCAGCTCCCCTAGAGTTTACTAATACTTTAACAGCACATCAAATAGTTTACACTAAATTATCCAGGACTTCAATATGCTGTTAAGAAACAGAGGGGTGGATAAATTTTTGTTTGTTTACTTTATGAATACGGAATCCAAAATTCTAACCATTTTGAAATAAATAGAACTGTTCTGGGAATAGGAGAGTTTACATTTGGTCCACTATCTAGAACTAAACAGTACCTGCCTTGGACACCACCATGAGTCAAGCCATTGTTTCACTATAAATAGATTTAGAAATTGGAGTCAACACTGAGAATGGGCCTCAGAGACTTAACAAGAACTCCACAGAGTCTAAAATCTTTGTACATAAAACAACACTTAAGAATACATACACTTTGGTGATGAGAAGATGCAAATATTCACAAAGAAAATGTACAGGAGTATAGTTGGACATTTTTGTCAGGACTGCCAGTTCACTAATAATGTCATAGAGACATTATTAATTATAAAAGATCAGTCACATCTTAGGATTGTTACTAACTAGTTCTTATAACTCAAATCAAATCATATTTTTATTAATCTACATTCTACCACATGTTTTTTTACCTCTATCCCATTTCATTTGTCTGACTCATCCTATGTCTGTCTGAATTCTCCACCTTTTTCTTTCCACTGTGTTCTCTGCCCCAAAAATCTTGCCTAGCTATTGGCCATTTAACTTTTTATTAAAGTAATCACAGTATCATATTTTCATACAATGTGAAAAGTGTAAAGGAATATTCCAAAATCTTTCCCCACTGTTGTATAAATGAAAAAGTTTTAACTCTAACATAATAAAACTATAAAAATAAGAACAATTTTCAGGTAAGAAATACATTTACAATTTCCAGTCCATTTGGATTTGACATATTTGGAGAAAATACTCCATTATTTATTCTATCTTTCTGAGTTTAAAGTTTTATACCTGACTTATTTTGTATCATAACTAAGAAAAACTATAGCTGTGATTATCTAGTCTTCAACTCCATCAAAAACTCCAGAAGGATATATTACCTTAGTAAACAGGAAGTTCAGAGCAAGCAACTTCCAACACTAAAAGAAACAACAGAAATAGCTAGCTGCCTGGACAGTCACCCAATGTTCCTCTACAATGTTGAGGCATCCATCTTAGAGGACATGCATTATTGGGGCTGGGCATTAAGCTCTCAAAGTGTCTTTCCTTCACAGTTTGCTTCCTCCATTTTGTGCTCATGATCCAAGATGAGTTTCCTGCTCCCATTAACATGCCTTCCCTTTGCCATTATGGATTCCAACCATCTAGAACTGCAAGCCCAGATAAATTCTCCCTTCTATATAAGTTGCCTTGGTTACACAAGAATTGTTTCCCTAGTGGCAGTT
The DNA here is from genome assembly GCF_903995425.1 of Onychomys torridus. Taxonomy (NCBI): domain Eukaryota; kingdom Metazoa; phylum Chordata; class Mammalia; order Rodentia; family Cricetidae; genus Onychomys; species Onychomys torridus. Next base: position 23,783,790 of record NC_050446.1, on the reverse strand, counting down.
TATTAGATAACAACATCAGGTATCATTGCCAGAAAAAAAAAATAGTTTACTAAAAATACTTTAACGCCCAACGTTTGTGGAACGAATTCACAAAAAAGCCTGTTGCCTGTGACCTTGTGAGCCCCAGCTCAGGCTGGAGCTACACTGGGGCCAGTTGTGGTGGCACATGCTGGTAGGATTTACTGAAGGAGGAAAAGGCAGGAGGATTCCGAGTTTGAGGCCAGCCTAGGAGGCTTGCTAAGAAGTTTTGGCCCGGGACCTGGCCACAAACAGTGACGGTGGAACTATGGAGGCAACGGCTGCTGCTCTGAGTTGCTGGCTTCTCATCGTGTTGGTGACTGCAATGATGCTGCTTCCTGGGATGAAAGGTTTACTACTGCTGGTTCAGAAAAGAAATTCCAGGTCCATTGTGTTACAAGAAAGCATCGGCAAAGGTCAGTTTGGAAAAGGTTGGCAAGAGAAACAGTGGGAAGAAATTGCTGTGAAAATATTCTCTTCTAGGGAAAAGTGTTCATGGTTCCAAGAGACAGACATTTATCAGACTGTGATTGCTTCAAACCACAGAGGAGGAAAAAAAAAGTCTAAAGGGAACCATGACCATGATTAACAATGACTTTGAAATCTTCAAAAAGAAGACAGGATCCCACAACCATGATTCCACATGGAGTATGATAAAGCCATTAAGCTGATTAACACCACTTTGTCTACAAACTGCTTAGGACAATTTTGAGATGGCTAGCTGAGATGATCCAGCCTGACAAACTATTTGAACAAGGACTTGTGACAAGCTCTGCACTTTCCCATTATGCAGAGAATGGACAAATGATACAGGACTTGACAATTAACCCAAAAATAGAAAACAAAAGAAAAAGGAGAATATAGATATGAGGTAGATCACTGAATCTACTCTGAGAAAAAAAGATAAAGAAATAATAGGATAAATGGGTAGATCATTGAATCTACATTTAAAAAAAAGGAAAGATATAAAAATGATAAAAGGTAGGTTATTGGAACTTTTATGAAAAGAAAAAATAGAGAATATGAATATGATAAAAAAGATCAATTTTTGAATCTACTTTTTAAAAGGAACTACTTGTTTTACATAGGATAAGTAACAAATTTTTTTTTGTCTGAGTTTATCAAATGTTAATGGACTGGACATTGTTATATATTAATGGAGTTTTTTGTCTGAATCTGTCAAACGTTAATGGCTTAGACATCGTTAATGTAATCTTGACTATGTATATTGTATATACTTATTGGATATGATTTTTCTTGTATTAGTTATAAGCTTTTTTTTAAATTTTAGACAAAAAGGGGAAATATGGTGGTATTGTGTTCCCCAAAATATTGTGCACCCTAATAAATTTATCTGGGGTCAGAGAACAGATAGCCACTAGATACAGAGCCAAAAATGGTGGCTAGAAAATGGGTCAGAGCAAGCCATAGCAGAAGCTGGTTGGTAGTGGTACACGCCTTTAATCCCAGCACTTGAGAGGCAGAGCTAGCCTGATCTCTGTGTGATCAAGGATACAGCCAGCATAGAGACAAACACGCCTTTAATCCCAGAAATCGAGCCTTTAATCCTAGGGAGTGATGGTAGAAAACAGAAAGATATATATGGTGTGAAGACCAGAAACTAGAAACATTTGGCTTGTTAACCATTCAGGCTTTGGAGCAACACAGTTCAGCTGAGATTCATTCTGGATGAGGACTCATAAGCTTGCAGTCTGAGGAAACAAGACCAGCTGAGGCACTGGCAAGTGAGGTAGATGTGGCTTGTTCTGTCTCTCTGATCTTCCAGCAGTCACCCCAATAACTGGTCTCAGGTTTGAGTTAATTAATAAGACCTTTTAAGATTCCTGCTACATCGAGGTGCTTCAGCATGCTTGTTAACCACACATTTGAAATTTCTTAGAGATTATTTACTAGCACAAATACAACATTCTCTTTTACATTCCTGTTGTATGGGTAAACACTCTAACTAAAAGTCAGATGATAGTTTCTTTGGTCCATACTTGTAAATAGCAATCCATTATTGGCATCAGAACAAGAATTTAAGCAGGAATTGAACTGTCTTGGATGAATGCTGCTTATTGACTCTCTCTATGGCTCGCTGTCTGGCTCATATGTCATTTGCTTTTTTATACAGCAGTGTTCCATCTACCATGGATGGTGCAGCCCACAGTGTTCTAGACCCTCCTACACCAATCATCAATCAAGATATTTTCTCACAGATACCACTATGGACGAAGATATTGAAGGCAATTATTGAATTGAGATTTCCTCTTTGCAGGTGACCAGAGGTTATAACAAGTTGACAATAACAACTAATGAGGACATATAGTATACCAAACCTGAACAAGAATTTATGCAGTATCTTTGTTGTTGATGAGACATGCTGTCACTGAGCCATCCTGGATGACCTGTAACTCACCATACAGACCAGGCTGGCCTCCAATTCACATAGATCCTCCTACCTCTGCATCCTAGGTACTGGAATTAAAGGCTGTGCCATCTCACCCAACTATTTTATTTCATTTTGTTTATTTTTTATTGAAAATAATTTCATACATTATTTTTTGATCATGCTTTCCCCTACCCCAGCTCCTCCCTAGGGTTAAGTCTGAGAATCTTCACAATTTTAATCTTCACTGTTTTTGGTTTCATTTTATTGTTTCAAGTTTTCAGTCTTGTTTTGTCTAAAGCCTAAGAATAGATAGGTATAAATCATGTTGTATCTGTTGAAATTAGTATATTTATTGGCTTTTTTGAGTTACTAAGAATAAATATGTAATTTTGTTCTTAATTTGAACCACTAAATTTTCCATATGCAACTACAAACAGATTTAAGAATGAAATTGCTGTTAACTTCTCTTTTTTGTTATTGTTTTTTTGTTGTTGTTTTTGAGACAGGGTTTCTCTGTGTAGTTTTGTGCCTTTCCTGGAACTTACTTTGTGGACCAGGCTGGCCTCGAACTCACAGAGATCCGCCTGGCTCTGCCTCCCGAGTGCTGGGATTAAAGGCGCGTGCCACCACCGCCTGGCACTGTTAACTTCTAAGAAGATTCATTTCTATCTACATGGTTAAAGTGTGTGTGTGTGTGTGTGTGTGTGTGTGTGTGTGTGTGTGTGTGTGTATGTATATGTATGTGTTGTAAACAGTGTTTGCCACAGTCGAGGGTTTTGCAAGGCATATTATGCCCTCAGAAGTTGAGAACCTCACATTTATGCAATATGTAAAACTGAATTGCATTGAACTTGACTTGTGTTGAAAATTCCAACTCCTTCATCTTATTTCATAAGAAACTCAAATAGGACATGGTTTTGGCAAAATAATGATTTGTGTTTTCTAAATGAAGCCAGTTTGTGCCAACTGAGTTTTCCTTTCTGATTCTTTTCTTGGTATCTGAAGAAGGCCAAGTACATTTCATGGTTTAAAAAATAAACAGTTCTACTGGCTTGAGACCAAGTCCACCAAGGGCTGGCTTGTCATTAGTTCCTTTTTCAGTCCCAGTAAGCCCAGAAAATGAAGCTATGAAGTTACATATGAAGAAAATGAAGTTACAGCATTACTGACACATAGCATTTATGATGCAATTCTATGGTACCTGCCTTAAATATATCACATTTTAAATTTTAGATGTAAAATCATCTAAATCTGTTAATTTCTGACTGTCAATCTCCACATCACCACCTTTACAGCCTACATATGTCACCCATCTATGAAAAGCTCTAGGTCTCTAGTTTGTTGAGTCAACATTAAGCTTCTCCAAAGACACCTACACAGAGCAGTCTGCCATTCACTGATGGTGTGGAACGCTATCAAAAATCTTTACAAATTACAAGTGCTTCATGTGAAGCTGTGTGGTTCATCACAAAATACTTTAATAGCCAGTTACCACTGTCTTCACTTTCAAGTCTTCAGTTAGAAGGACACACTTTGAATGGCAGCAAAAAAGACAGTATATTTTAAAGATGCTGAAATCAAATACAAAGTCTGTAGGGTAGATCCTCCACTGAAATGATTGGATGCTTTGCACTGGATTGGGAGTTGACTATACCCACCCACCCTCACCCTCTAACCATCCCTTGTCATTCCCTTTTCCTGGTTCCCACTTTCTCTTGCAAATAACTTCTGTACTTCATCCTGCTCTCTTTTCTTGTTGTTTGGGGAGGTTTTGTTTTGTTTTGTTTTTCTTGTAGTTTCCCCGGTTGAGAGAAAACATACAATTCTTGTTTTTCTGCATCTGGCTAATTCTTCCTTATGGCTAAATAATGGACCACATGTATGTACATACCACATTTTCTTTATAAGTGCATCCAGGCTGAATCCTAGTTAATCTGCTATGGATTCTACTGTAATAATATGAACATTAAAGTGTCTCTTAGGTATACCGAATTTGTTTCCTACTAGTATATATCCAGGAGTAGGTGAGGGAGAGAAGCCCTTCCCTCCAACCCCTTGCCAGTTGTGGCAGATGGGAGAGCTGACCCTAAGTTTCTGAAAGTGGGAGAGCTGTCTCTGCCCCTCACCAGCTGCAGCACACACACAGCACACAGTAAGAGTGTGGGCCCTGCACCTCACCTGGGCAGCACACTAGAGCTGACCCTGTTGGGAGGGGCACAGATGAGGTGGCCCTGAGGGTGTGAGAGCAGGATTGATGATCTCTCCCTTCCTTTTGCCGTGTAGTAGCATGGGTGAGTAAAGATGCCACCTGTGGCAGACTGGAGAGCTTGCCTGAGAGGAGAGGCTTTACAGTGGGAGAACTGGCCCTGTCCTTCACCAACTGCAGGACTAGGAAGAGAGGGCCCTGTTCCTTGCCTAGGCAAAACAGTAGAGCTGGCCCTGCTGGTGTGGGTGCAAGCATGCTGGACTCCAGCATGAGAGTAAAAGAACTGGCTCTGCTCCTTGCTGCCTGCTGCAGTGAGTGAGATAGTCATGGCAGTGCTGGAGAGCTTGCTCAGGGATTGATAGTGATGATGAAGGAAAACTGGTAGACTTACCAATCCAGCCACCACCCAGGCCCAGAACTAGGACTATGAGCTGGCCAATCCCAACACCCATGTCATCTATGAACTGCTGAAGCAGGTGAAGGAGCCAGACCTACTGATCCAAAACAGCAGGATCTCCATGACACAAAGAAACCGCAGGATATCCAAGAACAGTCCCAGTGAGGGCCCAGTAACAATAGCATAGCAGAAACCAGAGGCCGTGAACCAGACCAATGACTTGTTATAATGAACACTTACAAGAAAAGATGTATGGACTAAAGAGTACGCTGTGTGACTCACTGGGCAACACTGCAGCTTCCATGCCAAGATTTTTGTTTCTGTTGTTTTCGTTTTGTGTTTGTTTGGCTGGGTGGTTTTGGTTTTTGGTTTTTCCTTTTAAATTTTATTTTATTTGGGGGAAAGAGTTGCAAGGGCAGAGGGTGAATACAAAGAGACAGAAAGATGAATAGGATCAGTATGCATGATGTGAAATCCACAATGAATCAATAAAAACTTAAAAAAAAAAAAGAAATTTAGCTGAGTAAACCATAAGGAGCATGCAAATGAGCAGCACATTTCTATGGTATCTGCATCAAATCATGCCTCTAGGTTCCTACCTTGAGGTTCCTTACCTGACTTCCCTCTGTGACAGACTGTGACAAATACACTCTTCCCTCCTCAGAAAATAATAGAATAATATTGACTATCTATAAGTTTGTAGGATATAATATTTATTTTGTATGAGTATAATCCTTCAATATATACATTATTTAATACTTCTGTCACGCAATGACATTGAATTTTATTTAGGACTTTTTTCCAACATGTATGGAAATAATTGTTTTTTACTCCTGATTCTACTTGTAAACTGTATACATTTGTTGACGTGTGCATATGGAAAAACCTATGCATTGCTGGAATTTAAACTACCTTGATCAATATGGAGGATTTTCCCAATGTACTTCTTATAGTGAAGCTTTCTTGTCAACCTCCAGTCCCCAAATAATTACACAGAGACTTAGTATTAGTTATGAAAGCTTGGCCTTTAGGTTAAGCTTGTTCTCAACTAGCTCTTATGATGTAAGTGAACCTGTTTTCATTAAACTGTGTTCTGTCATGTGGCTAGTTACCTATCTTATATAATGTAAGTTCAGGTCCAACTTCCTTGCTGTCTTGCAGGCTTGTCTTGTGCACCTAGATTCTTTTCCAGTTCCTCTCTCTTCCTGGAAGTCCCATTTATCCTCTCCTGCCTAGCTATTGGCCATTCAGCTCTGTATTAAACAACATTTGCTCTTACAATACTCCTCATACTCTTCTAAGATGAATCACAAACCTTTCTGTAGATATAGTCAGATATGTACCATTTAAAGCTAACCCAGTTGTAGGTGTCTGGTCTGTGTTAATCATCATCTTCTACAAAAAAGACTCTTCTCTGATGAGTACTGAGAGCTGCACTAATCTAAGGATATAAATGTCATTGTTTAGTTCATATCTCTTTAATGCACATGTCTTCAGACCAGTCGTTACTGTAGCTCAGATGGTTTTCATCTGGGTAAGATTGTTAGTATTGGCTGTAATGTTTCTTAGTTCATGATCTTGTTTAGATGTATACCTATATTGAAAATTGGGTTTGGAATTCATCCACACATACTGTATAGGGATCCCTTTATGTACTTTTCAAAATTTTCACACTTTGACATTCAATGCATGTATGTTTATAATTATATATTTTTGATGGAGTATTGCCTTTATTGATTTATACTATTTTTTCTTTTCTAATCAATTCTGTTTTACTATCTACTTTGATGTTTATGATTGTAGATCTCTTGTTTCCTCACAAATTCCATTTGTTTAGAATATCATTTTCATTTTCAGTCTGTTTATGTCTATGTGGGTGTGATGAGTTTCTTGCAGACAGCAAATGTTTAAAATCTATTTTAATCCAAGCTGC